>NC_092418.1:4670821-4994155 GCF_040894005.1 Engystomops pustulosus
TGACATGCAAAGCAGGGGTGTCATATGCAGAGCAGGGGCATCATATGCAGAGGAGGGGCATCATATGCAGAGGAGGGGTTTCATATGCAGATTAGGGGCATCATATCCAGAGAAGGGGCAGTCACATGTAGAGGTGGGGTGGTTATATACAGAGGAGGGGCATCGTATACAAGAAGGGGCATCATATGCAGAGGAGTGTCGTCATATACAGAGGAGTGTCGTCATATACAGAGGAGGGGCGTCATATACATTAGAGTGGAGGTCACATACAGAGGAGTGGCGTCTTATATAGAGGAGGGGTGTCATATACAGAGGAGGAGCATAATATACTTAGCAGAAGCATATTATACAGAGGAGGAGCATATACAGAGGATGGGCATCATATGTAGAGGAGGGGCGGTCATGTACAGAGGAGCAGTGTGTTATACAGAGCAGGAGTATAATATACAGAGGAGGGGTGTTACATGCAGAGAAGGGGCATATTATCCAAAGGAGGGGCGGTCACGTGCAGAGGAAGGGTGTCATATGCAGAGGAGGGGTGGTTATGTCCAGAGGAAGGGCGTCATATGCAGAGGAGGGGAGTCATATGCAAAGTAGGGGTGGTCATGTGCAGAGGAAGGGCGTCATATGCAGAGGAGGGGCCTTATATGCAGAGGAGGGGCATCATATGCAGAGGAGGGGCGTCATATGCAGAGGAGGGGCGTCATATGCAGAGAAGGGGCCTTATATGCAGAGGAGGGGCGTCATATGCAGAGAAGGGGCGTTATATGCAGAGGAGGGGCATCATATGCAGAGGAGGGGCCTTTTATGCAGAGGAGGGGCGTTATATGTAGAGGAGGGGCGTCATATGCAGAGGAGGGGCCTTATATGCAGAGGAGGGGCGTCATATGGAGAGGAGGGGCGTCATATGCAGAGGAGGGGCATCATATGCAGAGGAGGGGCGTTATATGCAGAGGAGGGGCGTCATATGCAGAGGAGGGGCCTTATGTGCAGAGGAGGGGCGTTATATGTAGAGGAGGGGCGTCATATGCAGAGGAGGGGCCTTATATGCAGAGCAGGGGCGTCATATGGAGAGGAGGAGCAGTCACATGCAGAAGAGGGGCGTCATATACAGAGGTTGGGTATCATATGCAGAGGAGGGACGTCATGTGCAGAGGAGGGGCATATTATACAGAGGTAGGGCATCAGGTCATATCAGGTCACGTCTCTGCACAGGTAAATGTGTGTCCCTGTCCTGATAATTTCTCGTTCTTGTCTTTGAGGTTCTGTCCTGTTTCCACTGTGATACATTTCTATACATTCTTATTGTTTCCTGTATCAGGTAAATAAAAGATTGAAACATTCAAGGGAACCGGATCCTAACACAAAACCTTCACTGCAGTCGCATCTATGGCAGGTGCAGGGGTGGTAGGACCTCTGTGACCTCTGTGACCCCTGTGACCTCTGTGACCCCTGTGACCCCTGTGGTTACCTACTATAATACTCAGTGTCAGGTAATTGATTCCTCTTTACTGATGGTTTTTCTATGTAACAGAAAACCAACCACAATTTTAATGGCAAAGCAGGAGATTTACATCACGAGAGACTGGAGAGAACACAAAGCGACGATTTTACTAAATACCATTTATTTTACATACGAGACGCACACGAGACACTCGATACTCACAGCTCTGATGTGTGGGACAATCTCCATGGATCTGGGACATCGTGGCCTCAGTGCTGAGCAGGACAACAATACTTCATATCTGATGTGTCTACAATAATCTGCCTCACATGAGGTTCATGATGATTTTTACCATCTGGTTCCTGCTTTAGATACTATTAGAATGTTGTATTGTATTGTTTTATGTTGTATTGTATTGTATGATGTTGTATTGTATGATGTTGTATTGTATGATGTTGTATTGTATTGTATTGTATTTAGAGATGAGCGAACATGCTCGTCCGAGCTTGATGCTCGGTCGAGCATTAGGGTACTCGAAACTGCTCGTTGCTCGGACGAATACTTTGCCCGCTCGAGAAAATGGCAGCTCCCGCCGTTTTGCTTTTTGGCGGCCAGAAACAGAGCCAATCACAAGCCAGGAGACTCTGCACTCCACCCAGCATGACGTGGTACCCTTACACGTCGATAGCAGTGGTTGGCTGTCCTGATCAGGTGACCCTGGAATAGACTAGCCCCTGCCCGCGCTGCTCGGATCATTCTGTGTCTGGATGCCGCTAGGGAGAGAGCTGCTGCTGGTCAGGGAAAGCGTTAGGCTGTTCTATTAGCTTACTGTTAGGCAGGAGTGATTCTACAAGAACCCAACAGCCCTTCTTAGGGCTACAATAACGTTCTACTTTTTTTATTTTAATTTGCATCTTTTACCATTTTGTGAGGAATTAGCAGGGGGACTTGCTACCGTTGTGTTTAGCTCTTAGTGGCACACATATCCATAGCAAAGACCGAAGTGGGAAAATTCAGTAGGGGTTGGATTTCTATTAGGCAATAACTCAGTGTCATCTCATCTGGCATAGTAGTGTGCTTCCTTTGATACTTGGCTAGAAAATAGCCATAGGAGAATACAAACAGCTTCTTGAAGCCTACAGTAGCGTTCTATATATTTGATTTCTGGTTGATCTGCTGGTGGCTTTAGTTTCTGCAGTGCATGTACTTGCCAATTCTGAGCAATTTGTAGTGAGACTTGCGACCGCTGTGTTCTGCGCTTAGTGGCGCACATATCCATAGCAAAGGCTGAAGTGGGAAAATTCAGTAGGGGTTGGATTTCTATTAGGCAATAACTCAGTGTCATCTCATCTGGCATAGTAGTGTGCTTCCTTTGATACTTGGCTAGAAAATAGCCATAGCAATAGGATAGCATTGTTTGGTTCTAAAAACTCAAAAAAAACAAAAAACACAAAAAAAAACAAAAAACACAAAAAAACACACAAAAAAAAAAAAAAAGTAAAAAAAAAAAAAAGTTATAACTCTCATTTTAAAAATGTTTAACCCCAGGGCTAGGGGTAGAGGACGAGGGCGGGGACGTGGGCGTCCAACTACTGCAGGGGTCAGAGGCCGTGGTCCTGGGCGGGGTGAGACACCACCTGCTGATGAGGGAGCAGGGGAACGCCGCAGAGCTACACTCCCTAGGTTCATGTCTGAAGTTACTGGGACTCGTGGTAGAGCACTGTTGAGGCCAGAACAGTGCGAACAGGTGATGTCGTGGATTGCTGACAATGCTTCGAGCAATTTGTCCACCACCAGTCAGTCTTCCACGCAGTCCACCCATGTCACCGAAATCCCCACTCCTCCAGCTCCTGCACCTCAGCCTCCTCCCCCCCAGTCTGCCCCCTCCCAGGAAAATTTGCCATTTGAACCGGCATACTCTGAGGAACTGTTTTCTGGACCCTTCCCACAGTCACAAACCACTTGTCCGGTTGCTGCTGAGCAATTTTCCGATGCCCAGGTTTTCCACCAGTCACAGTCTGTGGGTGATGATGACCTTCTTGACGTAGTGGAAGTGTGTAAAGAGGTGTCCGACGATGAGGAGACACGGTTGTCAGACAGTGGGGAAGTTGTTGTCAGGGCAGGAAGTCCGAGCGGGGAGCAGACTGAGGGATCGGAGGATGATGAGGTGACAGACCCAAGCTGGGTTGAGAGGCCGGGTGAACACAGTGCTTCTGAGACGGAGGAGAGTCCTCGACCTGAACAGGTTGGAAGAGGCAGTGGTGGGGCCAGACGGAGAGGCAGGGCCAGAGCTGGTGCATCAGCGCCACTGTCAACTAGTGAAGCTCCCGTGGTGAGGGCTCTTGCGGCGAGGGCTAGATCTTCAGAAGTGTGGAGGTTCTTTAAGGAAACACCGGATGACCGACGGACTGTGGTGTGCAACATTTGCCAAACCAGGCTCAGCAGGGGTTCCACCACTACTAGCTTAACTACCACCAGTATGCGCAGGCATATGAATGCTAAGCACCCCACTCAGTGGCAACAAGCCCGTTCACCTCCGGCCGTGCACACCACTGCTCCTTCCCCTGTGTCAGCTGCTAGTCAGCCCCCTGCCCAGGACCCTGCCACAAAAACCCCATCGTCGCCTCCACGATCCTCCACAGCATCCACCAGCGTTCAGCTCTCCATACCCCAGACGCTGGAGCGGAAACGCAAATATAGTGCAACCCACCCGCACGCCCAAGCCCTTAATGTGCACATCTCCAGATTGCTTAGCCTGGAGATGCTGCCCTATAGGCTAGTAGAGACCGAGGCCTTTCGCAACCTCATGGCGGCGGCCGCCCCTCGGTATTCGGTCCCCAGCCGCCACTACTTTTCCCGATGTGCCGTCCCAGCCCTGCACCAGCACGTGTCAGACAACATCATCCGTGCCCTGACCAACGCCGTTTCTGACAAGGTCCACCTGACCACGGACACGTGGACGAGTGCTGCCGGGCAGGGCCACTATATATCGCTGACGGCACATTGGGTTAACTTGGTGGAGGCTGGGACCGAGACTGACCCTGGGGCTGCTCATATACTGCCGACGCCGAGGATTGCGGGGCCTACCTCGGTCCAGGTGTTTCAGGCCTACTATGCCTCCTCCTCCTCCCACCCCTCCTCCACCTCCTCCTCCGAACTACCATCCGTGGGCACGGCGCCATCAGTCGGTAGCTCTAGGCACAGCAGCAGTGCCGTCGCTAAGCGACAGCAGGCGGTGCTCAAACTGCTGAGCCTAGGCGACAAAAGGCACACCGCCCAAGAGCTATTACAGGGCATCACGGCGCAGACTGATCTGTGGCTGGCACCGCTGAACCTCAAGCCGGGAATGGTTGTGTGTGACAACGGCCGTAACCTGGTGGCGGCTCTGCAACTCGGCAGACTGACACATGTGCCATGCCTGGCCCATGTGTTAAATCTGATAGTGCAGCGTTTCCTCAAGACATACCCCAATCTGTCTGATTTGCTCACGAAGGTGCGCCGCATCTGTGCGCATTTCAGGAAGTCCAGCCCAGATGCTGCCACTCTCAGGGCAGCGCAGCGCCGCCTCCAACTGCCCGCTCACCGACTGTTGTGCGACGTGCCCACGAGGTGGAATTCAACACTGACCATGTTATCTAGAGTTTACCAGCAGCGCAGAGCGATTGTAGACTGCCAGATGTCAACTTCCACCAGAACTGGTAGTCAGGTCAGTCAGCTTCCTCAAGTCTACAATGAGGAGTGGACGTGGATGTCTGATATCTGTCAGGTGCTGAGTAACTTTGAGGAGTCAACACAGATGGTCAGTGGCGATGCCGCCATCATCAGCCTCACCATCCCGCTGCTTGGCCTGTTGAAAAACTCTCTGGTCAGCATGAAGTCGGAAGCTTTGCGCTCGTCACAAGAGACGGGGGAAGAATATTCCCTTGTTGATAGCCAAAGCACCCTGAGGTCTGTTTCTCAGCGCATATCGGAGGAGGTGGAGGTGGAGGAGGATGAGGAGGAAGAGGAGGAGAATGTTGGCGAGACACAAGAGGGGACCATTGTTGAGTCCTTCACTGTTCAGCGTGTATGGGCAGAAGAAGAGGAGTTGGAGGAGTTGGAGGAGGAGGAAATGGACAGTCAGGCCAGTGAGGGGAGTGAATTCTTACGCGTTGGTACTCTGGCGCATATGGCAGATTTCATGCTAGGCTGCCTATCCCGTGACCCTCGCGTTCAAAGAATTTATTCCAGCACCGATTACTGGGTGTTCACTCTCCTGGACCCACGGTACAAGCAAAATCTTGCCACTCTCATCCCTGCAGAGGAAAGGAGTGTGAGAATGCATGAATACCAGCAGGCCCTGGTGCACAAGCTGAAACAGTATTTCCCTTCTGACAGCGCTAGCGGCAGAGTGCGTAGTTCTGCGGGACAAGTAGCGAGGGAGAGTAGGCGAGCAGGCAGCTTGTCCAGCACTGGCAAGGGTACGCTTTACAAGGCTTTTGCCAGCTTTATGTCACCCCAGCAAGACACTGTCACCTGTCCCCAGTCTCGGCAGAGTAGGGCTGATCTTTACAGAAAGATGGTGAGGGAGTACGTAGCTGACCATACCATCGTCCTAAATGATCACACAGCTCCCTACAACTACTGGGTTTCAAAGCTGGACATGTGGCACGAACTGGCGCTGTACGCCTTGGAGGTTCTTGCCTGCCCTGCCGCTAGCGTCTTGTCCGAGCGGGTTTTCAGTGCAGCTGGTGGCATCATCACCGATAAGCGTACACGCCTGTCGACTGACAGCGCTGACAGGCTGACGCTTATTAAAATGAATAAAGGCTGGATTTCTCAGAATTTCCAATCTCCACCAGGTGAAGGAAGCTCAACCTGAATAATTGATCCACTCCTCCTCCTCCTCATTTTCCTCCTTCTCCTCCTCTTTGTACAGTAAAGCAGAGGAAAATGGCTATTTTTTGACAGGGCCCACTGGCTCTTGCTATAGTACTTCATGCATTTAATTTTTCTGGAGGGCCACCTACCCGGTCCTCTGTTTGAAACAATTTTTGTGAGTGCCACATACAGGCACTCAATCTATTCCATTTTTCTGGAGGGCCACCTACCCGGTCCTCTGGTTTGAACAATTTTTGGGACTGCCACATACAGGCACTCAATCTATTCCATTTTACTGGAGGGCCACCTACCTGCTCCTCTGGTTTGAAGAATTTTTGGGACTGCCACATACAGGCACTCAATCTATTCCATTTTACTGGAGGGCCACCTACCTGCTCCTCTGGTTTGAAGAATTTTTGGGACTGCCACATACAGGCACTCAATCTATTCCATTTTACTGGAGGGCCACCTACCTGCTCCTCTGGTTTGAAGAATTTTTGGGACTGCCACATACAGGCACTCAATCTATTCCATTTTACTGGAGGGCCACCTACCTGCTCCTCTGGTTTGAAACATTTTTGGGACTGCCACATACAGGCACTCAATCTATTCCATTTTACTGCAGGGCCACCTACCTGCTCCTCTGGTTTGAACAATTTTTGGGACTGCCACATACAGGCACTCAATCTATTCCATTTTACTGGAGGGCCACCTACCTGCTCCTCTGGTTTGAAGAATTTTTGGGACTGCCACATACAGGCACTCAATCTATTCCATTTTACTGGAGGGCCACCTACCTGCTCCTCTGGTTTGAAACATTTTTGGGACTGCCACATACAGGCACTCAATCTATTCCATTTTACTGGAGGGCCACCTACCTGCTCCTCTGGTTTGAAACATTTTTGGGACTGCCACATACAGGCACTCAATCTATCCCATTTTACTGGAGGGCCACCTACCTGCTCCTCTGGTTTGAAACATTTTTGGGACTGCCACATACAGGCACTCAATCTATTCCATTTTACTGCAGGGCCACCTACCTGCTCCTCTGGTTTGAACAATTTTTGGGACTGCCACATACAGGCACTCAATCTATTCCATTTTACTGGAGGGCCACCTACCTGCTCCTCTGGTTTGAACAATTTTTGGGACTGCCACATACAGGCACTCAATCTATCCCATTTTACTGGAGGGCCACCTACCTGCTCCTCTGGTTTGAAAAATGTTTGGGACTGCCACATACAGGCACTATCCAAATTAAATTGTCTCCATAGCAGCCTCCACACGTTGTCTCCATTGCTACCTCCAAAAGTCGTCCATATAGCTGCCTCCATACATCGTCCCTTTATCAAACGAGGTGTGTCAGGCAGAAATTTGGGTTGTTTTCATGGATTCCACATCAAAGTTGTTAACTTTGTCGCCACCCTGCTGTGTAATCCACAAAATATACTTGCAAACTTTTACCATTTAGGGATATTATTTCAGCGCTTCTTGCGCATCTGTTTACATTCCCCTCACCCGGCATATCCTAAACTTATAAGAACGCTACTACACTTGATCTTATACAAAAGGTTCTTAGAAGTGCTGTTTGGGGAGTAGCCTAGAGACAGGGGCTTGGATTTGCGAAAGCTCGCCTGGCAGCGGAGCGCCAGCTCCATGCGCATCATGCGCTTCTTGCGCATCTGTTTACATTCCCCTCACCCGGCATATCCTAAACTTATAAGAACGCTACTACACTTGATCTTATACAAAAGTGCTGTTTGGGGAGTAGCCTAGAGACAGGGGCTTGGATTGGCGAAAGCTCGCCTGGCAGCGGAGCGCCAGCTCCATGCGCATCATGCGCTTCTTGCGTATCTGTTTACATTCCCCTCACCCGGCATATCCTAAACTTATAAGAACGCTACTACACTTGATCTTATACAAAAGTGCTGTTTGGGGAGTAGCCTAGAGACAGGGGCTTGGATTGGCGAAAGCTCGCCTGGCAGCGGAGCGCCAGCTCCATGCCAAGATCCAACTAACATAGTTTTAACTGCAGCACCTTTAATCTACTACTAGTTCACTGCCTCCATACATGGTCCCCTTATCAAACGAGCTGTGTCAGGCAGAATTTTGGGTTGTTTTCATGGCTTCCATGTTAACTTTGTCGCCACCCTGCTGTGTAATCCACAAAATATACTGGCAAACTTTTATCATGTACCGATATTATTTGAGCACTTCTTGCTCACCTCCTTTGGTTCCTCTCTGCCACCCATTGGTTTGAAGCCTGAGTCCATTTAGAGTATGTCGCCATGCCACTCTCTAGCCTGCTGCTGCTGCCGCTGCCTCTGCATGCCGTCCCCTATAGTGTCAGGGTCAATTATTAGATGTTTTAGATGCTATCTAGCTTCATTCTGTCACTCTGTCATGGCCATGCTGTTGCCCATAATTTTGGCATAATGGTGCGATTAGGCAGCCTCAGAGGCATCCATGCATGCTGCCCCTGCTGTTTCCTGTCCATTTCCGTGGTGTTTCCATCCTTTTCTGAGGTTCCCAGGTGTTTGGCCAAGCTTCCCTGTGCAGAGCCTTGGTCCCCTTGAAAAATGCTCGAGTCTCCCATTGACTTCAATGGGGTTCGTTATTCGAGACGAGCACTCGAGCATCGGGAAAAGTTCGTCTCGAATAACGAGTACCCGAGCATTTTAGTGTTCGCTCATCTCTAATTGTATTGTATTATGTTGTATTGTATGATGTTGTATTGTATGATGTTGTATTGTATTGTATTGTATTGTATTATGTTGTATTGTATGATGTTGTATTGTATGATGTTGTATTGTATGATGTTGTATTGTATTGTATTATGTTGTATTGTGGTTGTTTCCTTGCTATTCCAGTGAAGTGGACAGAAACTTATTTGTATGGATGCAAAGTGCCCACATCCGGGACTAGGACCATAGGAGAAGTTTACATCATGGCCCTGTGCCCTATGGATTTACTTATTGTTCTCATTCTTAATGTTTGTCTCTGACTTTGTGATTGTGCTTTAGTGTTTACCCCTTTCCCCTTGTCGGATACGCAAAACCTTTGGTAAGCCCAAAATCAAATGTACAGAGAGGATCAAGCAAATATTAATGATTGTGAGACCAGCATGGAAAAAAGAAATCTCATGTGCTCCGTCCATGCGGCCTGTCCTGCGCTATTTTCCTGTCAACGTAAAGAAGCCATTTGGGCCCAGATTGTCTGTTCATATTTTATACTGGTTAAAATACTAATAAAAACTGTTATAAAAAAAAGAAAAGAAACTAACCTATTCCTGTCTTTGCTCAAAAGCTGAGTGTATTACTCAGCCCACACTTCCCACTGTGCCTTGTGTTGTCTTATGAAGGAGCTTAGCAGAAAATCCAGTGATATTCCTAGTAAATGCACTGAGCTCTACAGGCAGCAGGGCTCTCTCCAGCTGGCAAAGCAAAACGTAAAGTCCATTTGATAAGTCTCAGTCCAAATCATCAGGCACAGTCCATATCACGAGGCACAGTCCATATCATCAGCCACAGTCCATATCATCAGGCACAGTCCATATCACCAGCCACAGTCCATATCATCAGGCACAGTCCATATCATCAGGTACAGTCCAAATCACCAGGCACAGTCCATATCATCAGGCACAGTCCATATCATCAGCGACAGTCCATATCATCAGGCACAGTCCATATAATCAGGCACAGTACATATCATCAGGCACAGTCCATATCAACAGGCACAGTCCATATCATCAGGCACAGTCCATATAATCAGGCACAGTCCATATCATCAGACACAGTCCATATAATCAGGCACAGTCCATATCATCAGGCACAGTCCATATCATCAGGCACAGTCCATATAATCAGGCACAGTCCATATCACCAGCCACAGTCCATATCATAAGCCACAGTCCATATCATCAGCCACAGTCCATATCATCAGGCACAGTCCATATCACCAGGCACAGTCCATATCATCAGACACAGTCCATATCACCAGGCACAGTCCATATCATCAGGCACAGTCCATATCATCAGGCACAGTCCATGTTATCAGGCACAGTCCATAACATCAGGCACAGTCCATGTTATCAGGCACAGTCCATATCATCAGCCACAGTCCATATCACCAGCCACAGTCCATATCATCAGGCACAGTCCATATCATTAGACACAGTCCATGTTATCAGGCACTATCCATATCACCAGGCACAGTCCATATCATCAGGCACAGTCCATGTTATCAGGCACTATCCATATCACCAGGCACAGTCCATATCATCAGGCACAGTCCATATCATCAGGCACAGTCCATATCATCAGGCACAGTCCGTATCACCAGCCACAGTCCATATCATCAGGCACAGTCCATATCACGAGGCACAGTCCATGTTATCAGGCACAGTCCATATTATCAGGCACAGTCCATATCATCAGGCACAGTCCATAGCATCAGGCACAGACCATATCATCAGGCACAGTCCATATCATCAGGCACAGTCCATATCATCAGGCACAGTCCATATTATCAGGCACAGTCCATATCATCAGCCACAGTCATTATCATCAGGCACAGTCCATATCATCAGGCACAGTCCATATCATCAGGCACAGTCCATATCATCAGGCACAGTCCATATTATCAGGCACAGTCCATATCATCAGCCACAGTCATTATCATCAGGCACAGTCCATATCATCAGGCACAGACCATATCATCAGGCACAGTCCATATCATCAGCCACAGTCCATATCATCAGGCACAGTCCATATCACGAGGCACAGTCCATGTTATCAGGCACAGTCCATATTATCAGGCACAGTCCATATCATCAGGCACAGTCCATATCATCAGGCACAGTCCATATCATCAGCCACAGTCCATATCATCAGGCACAGTCCATATCATCAGGCACAGTCCATGTTATCAGGCACAGTCCATATCATCAGGCACAGACCATAGCATCAGGCACAGTCCATATCATCAGGCACAGACCATAGCATCAGCCACAGTCCATATCATCACGCACAGTCCATATCATCAGGCACAGTCCATATCATCAGCCACAGTCCATATCATCAGGCACAGTCCATATCATCAGGCACAGTCCATATCACCAGCCACAGTCCATATCATAAGGCACAGTCCATATCACGAGGCACAGTCCATATCATCAGGCACAGTCCATATCACCAGCCACAGTCCATATCATCAGGCACAGTCCATATCACGAGGCACAGTCCATATCATCAGGCACAATCCATATCATCAGACACAGTCCATATCATCAGACACAGTCCATATCATCAGGCACAGTCCATATCATCAGGCACAGTCCATATCATCAGCCACAGTCCATATCATCAGACACAGTCCATGTTATCAGGCACAGTCCATATCATCAGACACAGTACATATCACCAGGCACAGTCCATATTATCAGGCACAGTCCATATCATCAGACACAGTCCATGTTATCATTCACTATCCATATCACCAGCCACAGTCCATATCATCAGACACAGTCCATATCACCAGGCACAGTCCATATCATCAGGCACAGTCCATATCATCAGGCACAGTCCATGTTATCAGGCACAGTCCATATCACCAGCCACAGTCCATATCATCAGCCACAGTCCATATCACCAGGCACAGTCCATATCACCAGGCACAGTCCATATCATCAGGCACAGTCCATATTATCAGACACAGTCCATATCATGAGGCACAGTCCATATCATCAGGCACAGTCCATATTATCAGGCACAGTCCATATCATCAGGCACAGTCCATACCATCAGCCACAGTCCATATCATCAGCCACAGTCCATATCACGAGGCACAGTCCATGTCATCAGGCACAGTCCATATCACGAGGCACAGTCCATATCATCAGCCACAATCCATATCATCAGCCACAGTCCATATCATCAGGCACAGTCCATATCACCAGCCACAGTCCATGTCATCAGGCACAGTCCATATCACGAGGCACAGTCCATATCATCAGCCACAATCCATATCATCAGGCACAGTCCATATCATCAGGCACAGTCCATATCATCAGGCACAGTCCATATCACCAGCCACAGTCCATGTCATCAGGCACAGTCCATATCACGAGGCACAGTCCATGTCATCAGGCACAGTCCATATCACGAGGCACAGTCCATATCATCAGCCACAATCCATATCATCAGCCACAGTCCATATCATCAGGCACAGTCCATATCACCAGCCACAGTCCATGTCATCAGGCACAGTCCATATCACGAGGCACAGTCCATATCATCAGCCACAATCCATATCATCAGGCACAATCCATATCATCAGACACAGTCCATATCATCAGGCACAGTCCATATCATCAGCCACAGTCCATATCATCAGGCACAGTCCATGTTGTCAGGCACAGTCCATATCATCAGGCACAGTCCATGTTATCAGGCACAGTCCATATCATCAGGCACAGTCCATATCATCAGACACAGTCCATGTTATCAGCCACAGTCCATATCACCAGCCACAGTCCATGTTATCAGGCACAGTCCATATCATAATGCACAGTCCATATCACAGGGCACAGTCCATATCACCTGCCACAGTCCATATCATCAGGCACAGTCCATATCCCTGGGCACAGTCCATATCATCAGGCACAGTCCATGTTATCAGGCACAATCCATATCATCAGGCACAGTCCATATCATCAGGAACAGTCCATATCATCAGCCACAGTCCATATCATCAGCCACAGTCCATATCATCAGCCACAGTCCATATCATCAGCCACAGTCCATGTTATAAGGCACAGTCCATATCATCAGGCACAGTCCATATCATAAGGCACAGTCCATATCACCAGGCACAGTCCATATCACCAGGCACAGTCCATATCATAAGGCACAGTCCATATCACGTGCCACAGTCCATGTTATCAGGCACAGTCCATATCACCAGGCACAGTCCATGTTATCAGGCACAGTCCATATCACCAGGCACAGTTCATATGACCAGGCACAGTCCATATCAGTGGGCACAGTCCATATCACCAGGCACAGTCCATATCATCAGGCACAGACCATATCATCAGGCACAGTCCATATAATCAGGCACAGTCCATATCATCAGGCACAGTCCATATCATAAGGCACAGACCATATCACCAGGCACAGTCCATATCATCAGGCACAGTCCATATCATCAGGCACAGTCCATATCACCAGGCACAGTCCATATCATCAGGCACAGTCCATTCCACCAGGCACAGTCCATATCACCAGGCACAGTCCATATCCTCAGGCACAGTCCATATCATCAGGCACAGTCCATATCATCAGCCACAGTCCATGTTTTCAGGCACAGTCCATATCACCAGGCACAATCCATATCATCAGGCACAGACCATATCACCAGGCACAGTCCATATCATCAGGCACAGTCCATATCATCAGGCACAGTCCATATCATCAGGCACAGTCCATATCATCAGCCATAGTCCATATCACCAGGCACAGTCCATATCACCAGGCACAGTCCATATCATCAGGCACAGTCCATATCACCAGGCACAGTCCATATCATCAGGCACAGTCCATATCATCAGGCACAGTCCATATCATCAGGCACAGTCCATATCATCAGGCACAGACCATATCACCAGGCACAGTCCATATCATCAGGCACAGACCATAGCATCAGGCACAGTCCATATCATCAGGCACAGTCCATATCATCAGGCACAGTCCATATCATCAGGCACAGTCCATATCATCAGCCACAGTCCATATCATCAGGCACAGTCCATATCATCAGGCACAGTCCATGTTATCAGGCACAGTCCATATCATCAGGCACAGACCATAGCATCAGGCACAGTCCATATCATCAGGCACAGACCATAGCATCAGCCACAGTCCATATCATCACGCACAGTCCATATCATCAGGCACAGTCCATATCATCAGCCACAGTCCATATCATCAGGCACAGTCCATATCATCAGGCACAGTCCATATCACCAGCCACAGTCCATATCATAAGGCACAGTCCATATCACGAGGCACAGTCCATATCATCAGGCACAGTCCATATCACCAGCCACAGTCCATATCATCAGGCACAGTCCATATCACGAGGCACAGTCCATATCATCAGGCACAATCCATATCATCAGACACAGTCCATATCATCAGACACAGTCCATATCATCAGGCACAGTCCATATCATCAGGCACAGTCCATATCATCAGCCACAGTCCATATCATCAGACACAGTCCATGTTATCAGGCACAGTCCATATCATCAGATACAGTACATATCACCAGGCACAGTCCATATTATCAGGCACAGTCCATATCATCAGACACAGTCCATGTTATCATTCACTATCCATATCACCAGCCACAGTCCATATCATCAGACACAGTCCATATCACCAGGCACAGTCCATATCATCAGGCACAGTCCATATCATCAGGCACAGTCCATGTTATCAGGCACAGTCCATATCACCAGCCACAGTCCATATCATCAGCCACAGTCCATATCACCAGGCACAGTCCATATCACCAGGCACAGTCCATATCATCAGGCACAGTCCATATTATCAGACACAGTCCATATCATCAGGCACAGTCCATATCATCAGGCACAGTCCATATTATCAGGCACAGTCCATATCATCAGGCACAGTCCATACCATCAGCCACAGTCCATATCATCAGCCACAGTCCATATCACGAGGCACAGTCCATGTCATCAGGCACAGTCCATATCACGAGGCACAGTCCATATCATCAGCCACAATCCATATCATCAGCCACAGTCCATATCATCAGGCACAGTCCATATCACCAGCCACAGTCCATGTCATCAGGCACAGTCCATATCACGAGGCACAGTCCATATCATCAGCCACAATCCATATCATCAGGCACAGTCCATATCATCAGGCACAGTCCATATCATCAGGCACAGTCCATATCACCAGCCACAGTCCATGTCATCAGGCACAGTCCATATCACCAGCCACAGTCCATGTCATCAGGCACAGTCCATATCACGAGGCACAGTCCATATCATCAGCCACAATCCATATCATCAGGCACAGTCCATATCATCAGGCACAGTCCATATCATCAGGCACAGTCCATATCACCAGGCACAGTCCATATCATCAGGCACAGTCCATATCACGAGGCACAGTCCATGTCATCAGGCACAGTCCATATCACAAGGCACAGTCCATATCATCAGCCACAGTCCATATCATCAGGCACAGTCCATATCATCAGCCACAATCCATATCATCAGGCACAGTCCATATCATCAGACACAGTCCATATCATCAGGCACAGTCCATATCATCAGCCACAGTCCATATCATCAGGCACAGTCCATGTTGTCAGGCACAGTCCATATCATCAGGCACAGTCCATGTTATCAGGCACAGTCCATATCATCAGGCACAGTCCATATCATCAGACACAGTCCATGTTATCAGCCACAGTCCATATCACCAGCCACAGTCCATGTTATCAGGCACAGTCCATATCATAATGCACAGTCCATATCACCAGGCACAGTCCATATCACCTGCCACAGTCCATATCATCAGGCACAGTCCATATCCCTGGGCACAGTCCATATCATCAGGCACAGTCCATGTTATCAGGCACAATCCATATCATCAGGCACAGTCCATATCATCAGGAACAGTCCATATCATCAGCCACAGTCCATATCATCAGCCACAGTCCATATCATCAGCCACAGTCCATGTTATAAGGCACAGTCCATATCATCAGGCACAGTCCATATCATAAGGCACAGTCCATATCACCAGGCACAGTCCATATCACCAGGCACAGTCCATATCATAAGGCACAGTCCATATCACGTGCCACAGTCCATGTTATCAGGCACAGTCCATATCACCAGGCACAGTCCATGTTATCAGGCACAGTCCATATCACCAGGCACAGTCCATGTTATCAGGCACAGTCCATATCACCAGGCACAGTTCATATGACCAGGCACAGTCCATATCAGTGGGCACAGTCCATATCACCAGGCACAGTCCATATCATCAGGCACAGACCATATCATCAGGCACAGTCCATATAATCAGGCACAGTCCATATCATCAGGCACAGTCCATATCATAAGGCACAGACCATATCACCAGGCACAGTCCATATCATCAGGCACAGTCCATATCATCAGGCACAGTCCATATCACCAGGCACAGTCCATATCATCAGGCACAGTCCATTCCACCAGGCACAGTCCATATCACCAGGCACAGTCCATATCCTCAGGCACAGTCCATATCATCAGGCACAGTCCATATCATCAGCCACAGTCCATGTTTTCAGGCACAGTCCATATCACCAGGCACAATCCATATCATCAGGCACAGACCATATCACCAGGCACAGTCCATATCATCAGGCAGAGTCCATATCACCAGGCACAGTCCATATCATCAGGCACAGTCAGGGCCGGCGCCAGCACCCGGCAAACCCGGGCAAGTGCCGGGGCCCACAGCTGCTGGGGGGGCCCACTCTTGGCCAAATCTCATCCCCCAGCAGCCGGGCCGTGCCGGGTGCTGGCACCGTAAAGCGGCGCTCCGTTTGCCGCAAGACGCTGCCGTGCAGTAAAACCCCCGTCCCAAGCAGCAGTGCCGTGCCGGGTTCTAGCGCCGTAAAGCGGCGCTCCGTGTACTGCAGGATGCTGCGCGTGAAGCACTGTGAGGCCGCCGGCAGAAGGAGGAAGACGGGGAAGTTCCGAACCTGACCAGAAGACTGAGGTAAGCATTATTCTTTTATTTTTAACGTCACATTTACTAGTGCATGGGGGGTGAGGAGGCCACTGTATATAATGAATGGGGGGTGGGGAGAATGAGGAGGGGGCTATACATAATGAATGGGGGGGATGAGGAGGGGCCTGTATATAATAAATGGGGGGGGTGAGGAGGGGGCTGTATATAATGAATGGGGGGGGGTGAGGAGGGGGCTGTATATAACGAATGTGAGGGAAGAGGAGGGGCTGTATATAACGAATGGGGGGATGAGGAGGGGGCTGTATATAATGAATCAGGGGTGCGTGCAGGGGGCTGCATATAATGGGTGGTGAGGGGGATGCATATAATCCATGGGGGGGAGAGGGGCTGCATATAATTAAACTATGGGTGGTGAGGGGGCCAGGGCTGTATATAATTAATCCATAGAGGAGCTGCATAGAATTAATTTATGGGGGTGAGGAGGCTGTATATAATGAATCCATGCCGCTACGCCAGTTTACTGCAAAGGGGCCCACAGAGGCTCTGTCGCCCAAGGGCCCACTGAAACCTGTAGCCGGCCCTGGGCACAGTCCATATCATCAGCCACAGTCCATATCACCAGGCACAGTCCATATCACCAGGCACAGTCCATATCATCAGGCACAGTCCATATCATCAGGCACAGTCCATATCATCAGGCACAGTCCATATCATCAGGCACAGACCATATCACCAGGCACAGTCCATATCATCAGGCACAGACCATAGCATCAGGCACAGTCCATATCATCAGGCACAGTCCATATCATCAGGCACAGACCATAGCATCAGGCACAGTCCATATCACCAGGCACAGTCCATATCATCGGGCACAGTCCATATCATCAGGCACAGTCCATATTATCAGGCACAGTCCATATCATCAGCCACAGTCCATATCATCAGGCACAGTCCATATTATCATGCACAGTCCATATCACCAGGCATAGTCCATATCATCAGGCACAGTCCATATCACCAGGCACAGTCCATATAATCAGGCACAGTCCATATCATCAGCCACAGTCCATGTTATCAGGCACAGTCTATATCATCAGCCACAGTCCATATAATCAGGCACAGTCCATATCATCAGACACAGTCCATGTTATCAGGCACAGTCCATATCATCAGCCACAGTCCATATCATCAGGCACAGTCCATATCATCAGGCACAGTCCATGTTATCAGGCACAGTCCATATCATCAGGCACAGTCCATATCATAAGGCACAGTCCATATCACCATGTTATCAGGCACAGTCCATATCATCAGGCACAGTCCATATCATCAGGCACAGTCCATATCATCAGGCACAGTCCATGTTATCAGGCACAGTCCATATCACCAGGCACAGTCCATATCATCAGGCACAGTCCATATCATCAGGCACAGTCCATGTTATCAGGCACAGTCCATATCACCAGGCACAGTCCATGTTATCAGGCACAGTCCATATCATCAGGCACAGTCCATATCATAAGGCACAGTCCATATCACCATGTTATCAGGCACAGTCCATATCATCAGGCACAGTCCATATCATCAGGCACAGTCCATGTTATCAGGCACAGTCCATATCATCAGGCACAGTCCATACCATCAGGCACAGTCCATATCATCATGTACAGTCCATATCATCATGTACAGTCCATATCTTCATGTACAGTCCATATCGGCCCTAATGGTTCACTCTTGCATGAGGCTCAGTAATAATCCCAATTACATTAGTTAGCCCCTGTGTCTCTATGAATAGATCATGATTTTTCTACAACAATTGTCTGCACTGGTGTTTTTGGGAGGAGGTTCTCTGCTTTCCTCACCAGGAAAGAGGTCTCTGGGGCATCTCTATGTTTCTGCTTATTAACATGATAAATGATAACATGATAATGTTCTTAAGATGATAGACCTGATAGGGTTCTCTTCTGCCTGGTTTATGTACTTGATAGTTAACTTTGCGACCCTTGTCATTTTAGCAAGAATTTGCTCTTCCCCATTGGTACTAGCACTGTAACTCTAGATGAGAATCTCGCCTCAGGCAGCACATGCTAGAGCCCTGAGGGGGGCGGCTTGTTGACATGCTAAAATGTAGGTGATTTGGGAGCATCTGTGCCTTTAAGAAACAGACGCAAGTAGTCCTCGAAATGGTCCTCGAAGGTTTTCTCTTTCTGTCTCTTAATCCGAAGTCTCCAATGCCTATGACCATTTGACACCAAACCTGCGGACACCCCTTGGAGACCTACCTCATCCTGGGGGCCCTATGCGCGCAGGAATTTTCTGTATCCTGCTGGTGAGTTACCGCAGCTCAGCCCCCAACTATGTTTCAGTAACCTGACCCAAACATCTTCGTTACCTAATCGTAAGGTACAACCTACAAGACCCCTCCCACCTCTCCCGCTGTGACAACATTATCAAATCTTTTTTCTTTTTTTGTCATGTCTTTCTTTCTTTTTTTGTTACATTACGTGTGACATTTCCTGTCCCCTTTCCCCAGTAAATGGTGATGTGCACATGTCCCTCCCCTCAGCACTCCCCTGACGCTCTACTGTAACCACCCCCTCCCTGGGAGCTCTGGCCGACCATCACCCCAGCTATTGCCCCAGTCCTGCGCCTTATTGCATTAAGCTGAAGCTATTCCGTAGCTTACTATATAAAAGCATCATGTGAGCCCGGCCTTAGGGGCTGTATATTAATTAGTTAGTGGACACCGTATATGATCTACAATAACTTATATAATCTGGATCAATGAGTAAGGGGTTTATCAGGATGGATTTTCATGGTAGATTCATCCACAAGGCTCCAACCTCCAACATATTGTTATTACTATTTCCCCAGATCCTTTGTGTTTGCCCTTTGGTCCTCCCAGTGTCCCGCACTCCTCCTGTAATTTCCATGCTCTTCATTTGCCTCCGTCACAGAAAGGAAACACAACACGGAATAGTTTCCTCTGACGGATTCTGGATGCTCCCGGCTCGGGCACAATGATGTCTCCTTCATGGGTCTTCATCTTAGTTATTGTGGCCATCACTTTCATCTCTGGAATCTTTTGGAATGTCACCATTGTCACTTTTTACATAAATAATTGGGGACAAAGTCTCCGATCTGGTGGATGTGATAAGATAGTCCTGGCCACAGCTGCAGCCACCGCTCTCCTGCAGGTCATAGTCACTTTTGGAGGAATCTTATTCTATTCCCAGTTATTTCTCCTTCTCCCCGATGCTACACTCGCATCTTTTCTCTTTGTTTTCCAGAGTTTTATCGATCTTTGTTTTTGGAAAACCTCCTGGCTCTCCGTCTGTTACTGCTTGAAACTGGTCAACTTTTCTCATCAGGTCTTACTGTGGATAAAGTCAAGATTTCCCTCAGCCTTGACCTCACTTCTCCTGGGATCCACCTTGGGATCAGTTCTGATCAATCTGCCATTTCTATGGGCAACTATTCATATGCCCCTAAATAACTCAAGTTCTAGTTCTGCAGGAATCGGGATGGACTTGTCCTTCAAAGTTGTGAAGGTGACATTTGGGACCAGCGCTCCGTTTTTATTGTCCCTCTTTTGCATCTTACTTAGTGTTAGGTCCCTCTTGAGACACGTCTGGAGGATACAGAAGAACGGCTCCAAATCTTCTCAGCTTGCAGGACATGTCCGAGCAGTCCGGACAATGGTTCTGCGGTTGGTTCTGGATCTGACATTCTGCATTATAGTCATGGGGATATTATTGTTCTCCTTTTCCATAGGACTCATCCTGGGCTCCCTCTCCTGGATATTCATCATGTTATATCCTTCCCTCCAGGCTCTGATTCTAATTACTGGCAGCCCAAAGCTAATGAAACACTTGTTTGGTCAGACCCAAAAAATCATCAGAACCTTCTGATGTTTGAGATATTAGGCAACATTTATTAGGGCTCATACGCCTGAAATCTGTTATACAAGCCCTGAAATAGACGAATTTCATGGCGCACAAACAGTAGTTGCCCATTATTTTGCCCATTATGCCCCCTCTCACCACGTGGGCGTGGAGGTGTGTGAAGGAGGGTGCCCACAAGATCAGGGGCAGGAACGCCTGTGGCTTGTAGCCCGGGGAGGCGTAAGCTATGTAGCAATTCTAGACCAGGTCGGACCTGGCACAGGCCTGCCCGGCAGATGACATACTCATCATCATAGAATGACTGATCACAGGGTTTGTTAGTTGGCAGCTGATAGATTGTAGATTTTATAAGAGAAGATCTTCCAGAAAGTTCTCATCCAGAGAGAAAGTCAATGGTCAGATCTATCAGTAGTGATGGAGGCGCCACGTGCAGTCACTAGGGTTAGATTATTCAATACTGGAGCACGGTCTAATAACCTGGCTCCCATTAATAGAATAGGTCGGTGCTGTGCAAAGTTTTGTTATTATTGTTATTTCACTTCTTATGACTTCATCATTTACCAATGAACCGTTTACAACGATAATCCATCGTATAACATGTCCAATGTACATCACTGACGCAACACAAGGTGGAGGGGGGGGTCATGTAATGGCCATATAATGTCCTGTTTCACACCCAACACAAGACTTTATAAACCCAATGGGGGGTTATTTATGATAGACCCACGACTGCTCTGGCTCCAGCCTCTTCAAGCACAACATGAAGTTAAGGAGGAGCTGTAGAAGATGCCCAGGGACAAGTGTTTAGTGAGAACAAGT
The DNA here is from genome assembly GCF_040894005.1 of Engystomops pustulosus. NCBI lineage: Eukaryota > Metazoa > Chordata > Amphibia > Anura > Leptodactylidae > Engystomops > Engystomops pustulosus. The sequence goes on from NC_092418.1 coordinate 4,692,640, forward strand.
GAACAAGTTACAACCTGGATCTTGTGGATCTTACTCTAAGCCAGAAGATCACCCAGAACATCTATCAGATTATATTTAGTTCAGTTACATTTAAACTCAATCATGGGGAAGGACATTGGCCATGTTTTTCTTGTCCGTGGTTCGGTGATTTCCACGGATGCGTCACAGAGCCATTGATTTTCTGGGTGTTGTCATTTTGCCTTGTATCTTCACCGTTATCTGTGGGAAAAAATATGAAACACGGAACACAATGAAGATTCATCTCACCGATTTTTCTCACGGCTGCAGATCACAGAACGCGGTAGAAGTCTATGCGTCCCCAACAAAACCGAATGCAACACCCATTTTTTTCACTGATGGGACTGAAAAACCAGGTTTGATGTTTTCAAAGCAGAGTTAGTGCTTTGTTATAGCACAGAGTCAAAATGGGGACAAAACACCCAATGGACAACAGAAACTGAACATTAACCCCAATGTGAAAGAGTCCTGACCCGAACCCAAGGGTTTCTTCAGGAATCAGTGATGTAAGTAGAGTCTTCTGGGCCCAGGGGAAAAATTCCTTATGAGGCCCCCAAACCTTTACCACCATTATTGCAACAAAAACTACGGTCATCCTTGTAATAAGTAAAGATCCCGTATATCAGACTAATATCACTCATAGGACGTTTATACCTCAGTGTAGTGTCTAATATTAGGGCACAAAGGATAATGTCAGCCAAATAATACTGAACATTACTACATAATGCCCCTTCAGAATAATAATGCCATATTCGTTCACCGCTGCCTCGGCCCACCCTGCTTTCCCTATTAGTTTTGATTTTCCCCCCCTTTAGTGCCCTCTTTTAGGGTGCGGTCAAATGGTGCGTTCTTGGACCATACTGAAAATGCATGCGTTTTGTATGGTTGCCCTGCGATTGGCTGGTTTTAACCCATTTCAAAGCTGTCAACACTTCTGGAAATGTAATCAAAAGAAAGGGGGCATTAACCATGGGACAATATGTAACTGAGAAGGAAGGGGCAGTAACCCTGAGGGTGCGGTCACATGGTGTGTTCTTAAATACATTTATAAAAATGGTCCCAGAACTGTCCAAGAAGGTACCATGTGACCGCACCCTAAGAGTTACTGCCCCTTCTTCCCAATTTACATATTATCCCATGGCTAATGCCCCACTTTCTTGCCTTTTTACTTAGTAAACACTTTTTTGTGCCATTTTTATTAGGTGCCTCCTCTTTTGCTCTCATTCTTAATTAATGGCCCCTCTTTTTTCCCCCATTTATAAAGCCCCCTGTTTTACCACATATTCATAATGGCTCCTCTCTTTTGTTCCAATTCTTCCTTATTTTCCCTTCATAATGGCCCTGCTTTATTGCCCCATCCATAATACATCTCTTCTGCCCCAATTATGTCTTCTCTTTTGCCCCATTCTTGATTAATGCCCCAATCTTTGCCTCTTCCATAATGCTTCCATTCATAATGCCCTCTCTCCTTCGCCCTATTCTTGATGCCCCCTCTATATTTCCCCCATTTATAACCCCATTTATAACCCCATTCCCCTCTCCATTTCAATTCATAATATATTTCTTCACCACAATATGGAGAGGAGGACGCTGAAGCTCCATTGTTGAGGAAGCCCAAACACAAATTGTATATGGTGTCATTTTAAATGTCTTATTGGTCCGTAGTCGGGTGTTTTTGTAGTAGACATTTGTCTGTAGGAAATCTTCCATCCATCTTCATCAGTGATGAGTTTTGTCATGGGATCATGACTTATTACAAAAGTGTTTGCATATTCAAAGCCAAAGCCACCCAAAACTGCATCATAGCTGCGTCCAAGCTTTTCCACCATCTCAGACTCAAAGACACAGGGGAGACCTGAAAATCCATAAAATATATCATCTGTGCGTCCAGGACATCTCTGCTTAATAGAGGAGCCTCAGGAGCCGCCCCGACCATGGATGTTCTTATCAGAAGCCCCACGTTTATTATTGGTCTGTCGATTATTTCCCTTGAGCTTTTTGCATCCATCGTCCTCAGTTTCTTTATCTTAGTCGTGATCCTTTGTGACTGGCAGAAGACGAGACATCTCCGCTCTAGAGACAGAATCGAGGTGGCTCTGAATTCTTCTGCTGTCCTTTTCACCGTTGTGTCAACTTTCAGTTTGTTTCCTGACATCCTACAGACTAAATTCCTCCAAAACTGGTCTTCCAAAAACATAGTCAACTTCTTCTCTGTATACAGCATGTGCTCCTGCTCGTGGCTCACCGCCCTCCTCTGCTTCTTCTATTTCATTAAAGTTGTCAATGTCCAAAGCGGGTTCCTTGTTTGGGTGAAGATGAAGATCGCCTCTATAGTCCCTTGGCAGATTTTCGCTGTGGAGTTGGTGTCTCTGGGCACCTCTTTCCTGAGTCTCCTTCTCTACAGACCCCCACAAGTCCTGCACCGGAATGAGTCCATCATAGAGCAGAGCCACCAGTCTCTGGAGATCAGGACATACAGGGCACTTGTGGCTGATGGTATTTTCCTCTTGATTTGTCTACCCTTTGTGTTGTCTTTTATCACCACGATTATTACTGTGGGGTTCCTAATGCTTCATATCCAGAAGATGAAGGACACGATGACTTTGGGGGACATTAACCTGACTTTGTACAGACGTGTTATCCATAAAATGTTGCACTTCCTAGTTCTCTATTCTGTTTTCTATCTTTCCATGTTTTTCTACCATTCCGAGGTGTTTGCCCCTTACAGTCTTGGGTACTGGATAGATTTATTCCTGATATTCTTGTTCTCTCCCGCTCAGGCTTTTCTGCACATTCTTGATAATCCCAAACTAAGAAGCTCTTGGAGAAGGATGTTAAGACCTCAGCAGAAATTCCTACAGCAATGACATTATAATGTGGATGTGATAAGAAGTGTATGATATCTGTATTCCTAGGATTCACTTACAGAATGTTGTCCAACAGGGAGGGGCTACTAATGTAAAAGTTAATAATCTAATATCCAGCTTCAGGATGATGATACCAAGGGAAGACTGGGCTCCATAGCAAAGTGGTGAAATCGATGCATAAACATCACAGGATGAGATGCGCTCAGTGATATGTATGTGACTCTAGTGTGGATATACACAGACAAACCAACAGTGTGAGCTCCATAGGACCCACCTCACCCCCTAGTTATATAATATCCAGCCCTGGTGCAGTCTGGGAACTAGAGATAATTCACATGCTTTTACTTCCAACAGCACATATGGGCCACAGAATGAGTTCTAGGGAACCTACCTTTAGTGTCTATGCTGGAGAAAGAGGAGTACGGAGGAAGTGCTGCAGCGACTACTGCCGACCCTTCTCTCATCACTAATTTATCTGCAATGAGAAGAATATTCCAATCATTGCTATGAATAAAAATAGATAAAAATGTTTGCTGCCTTACATATGTTATAATAAACTCTTGTCTCTAATCCAACATTATTATCCCATCTGGGGTGAGTTTGGTTCCCATCGCGGTACCATTTATCATTTTCTTCCCTGACCATAGATAAATCTGTGCCCATCAGTAACAAATGCAAAGTTTTTTTTTCTATTGCAGACGTAAAAAACATTCGCCTTTTATCCCCTTTCTCAAAGGAATGACTAGCTGTAAGTGTTAATGAAATAAGTGGATAGTGTTATGAGTAGAGTTTGAACTTTTTATCTCTCTACTGCTCCCTAAACATTCCTATCTGCAGCAAGCAGAACCAGGTCTTGAATCTGAAAGGCTGATTGATCTAGAAACCCTGATATCAATTGTAAAAAACTCTGAGAGATCTAAGTGTTCACAATGATGAAAAACTATGTCCATGATACATGTTCAGAAAATATCATTTTGTGTCATTTTGCTCTTTAAAATATTTGATTATCATCTGTACAAATTATAATAGCAACAAGACTGTCAACAAAAGGAAGAGGTACAATGGTCCTGAGCTTATGCAGAACCCAGGTCCCTACCTACTTACCATACCCTGCTCTAAAACATAGCAGACAACTAGGCAACAGTCCCCATTTTGTGTGTGTGCACAGGACAGATGACAGACAGAGACAGAAAGAAGGACAATGAGGCACATTTACTTCCCTGTCCCGTCGCCATCCCGCGGTGCGTTGTCCAACGAGGATTCGGGTCCGGCGCAATTCACTAATCCCGTGCGTCCAATTTCCTGCAGGTGCCGCTTCCGCGCCCAGGTCCGCCGGAGTTCACCTTCTTCTTCCTGGTACATGTGAGTACTTGATCTTGCGACACAATTCCATCTTTAAATTCTACGGTTTGACGGCACGCCCCCTGATTTTTGCTGCGTGCAAGTTGGCGCCAATGCGTCACAATCTGATCGCGTGCACCAAAAACCACCCAGGGTTTTTTCCGGAAAATGGAAATATTCAGGAAACCCCACGCAATCGTGGTCCGCGGACCCTTAGTAAATGAGCCCCAATTTGTGTAAAAACCAAGATGTTGGCACACAAATTCATGTGGCGAAGGGTTGTAAAAGTATATATAAAAGGTCAAAGTATATAATAATAAAAACAAAACAGAAGTAGCAAGAGACCAGTATAACCAGCACTGAGTGGACTGAGGAGTAGGTATGTATGGAATTCCTGCACGCTATCCCAGCCACTAATTGGTTTGGCTGTCCAGCACTCAAACAATACCTGAAGCACACACTCAGCTCCATGATGAGAAAACAGAACTAGTCTGCTCATAGCAGAGCAATTGCCCTGAGTGATGCAGGCAAAAATGGATCAACAAGTCCTGACAAAAACTGTGGTTCTAGTTGCTATAGAGGCCGCGTTAGGGGCATCTGAAGGACCCTCCACAGCCTCTAAACTTGATTCATCTCAGGCAAAAAGTGAGTCATTTATACATGTCATTACTGGTATTCAAGGGAACCTGTCACCAGGGACCTCATTTAAATAAAGACAGGCAGCAGAAGTCCATTACACCAGATACCTCTGTGTCTCATGGGAGCAGTTTCATTACAATAAAATTGTGTGTTTCATCTTGCCAGCTCCCTACCAGAATCCTGTGGTGAGTCCCAGGGGATGTTCTGGTTTGGATGCATTTAAAAAAACAAACATGTGACTTGTCCGTACTGCTCACCTCCACCTTGTGATTCTAAGTGGCTAGTGAACTTAAGTGAGTTTAAAAAAGCGGAGTTTGAAAAAGAGAAGTCCACAGAACTGTAAGTAACCTACATTTTATATCTCTTGATTTATATACTCATCACAGTTTTGTAACTTGGATATGGCTAGCAAGATTGGTGGTATGCTCCAGTGCACACTCTGCCACATGTATACACTGCTGGAGCAGGAGTTCCAGGGTGAATACCGCTGTGACAGATGTGCCCATATTTTTCTACTAGAAGCTCGTGTTAGAGATCTGGAGGAAGATATTGCACGGCTGCGAGCAATTGACAATCTTGAGAGGAGTATGCTGCTCACTGAGCAAGCAATAAGCGGGGTAGAAGTGGAGGGTGGAGAGGAAAGCCAGCAGGGCCAGGTGGGTAGCTTGGTTACTGTAACTAGAGGGAGTAGGAAGGGGTCAAAGAAAAGGAAGGCCAACTCTGACTCTGAACATCCAAGCAAAATTGCAAAATTGTGCAATGATGTCAGGACGTCAGTGTCAGAAATGGCAGCCCTAGCGGATCCTGCACTCCCTCACAGCCGGGGGAGCAGACCAGCTAGTAGTAGGGTGGATGGGAGTGCAGGTAAGCCAAGGCAGCTAGTGGTTGTAGGGGACTCTATAATAAGGAAGACGGATAGAATAATTTGTCGCCAAGACCGCCTCAACCGAATGGTTTGCTGTCTCCCTGGTGCCAGGGTTCGGCATGTGGTGGAAAGGGTGGATAAATTACTGGGAGGGGCTGGGGATGACCCAGCTGTCGTGGTCCATGTTGGTACCAATGACAGAATAGATGGTAGGTGGAGGAGCCTGAAGAATAATTTTAAAGAACTAGGTTCAAAGCTTAAGGAAAGGACCTCCAAGGTAGTATTCTCCGGAATCCTACCTGTGCCATGCGCTACACAGAGCAGACAGCGGGAGCTCAGGGAGGTAAATGCATGGCTCAGATCCTGGTGTAGAGCAGAGGGATTTGGGTTCCTAGAGCATTGGGCTGACTTTTCACTGGGGTACAAGCTGTTTTCTGCAGATAACTTGCACCTAAGTGGAAGGGGGGCTGCTGTGCTGGGGGAGAGGATCCTAGCAGGGGTGGCGGAGTATTTAAACTAGGATCGGGGGAGGAGGAAAAGGAAGACACTGAAGGGGTAGACAGGTCAGAGAGGGGGCAGGTTATGTTGGTGGGTGGTGAGGTGGGCGGTGTATGGGGGCCTAAGGCAGTGGATAAGGAGATCCACAAGTTTCAGAACAGTGGTGAGGATATATGTGCCAGTACAATTACTTTAAATCAGATAAATAACTGTGGAAAATTAAATTGTATGTTCACAAATGCCAGAAGTATCACAGGCAAAATGGGCGAGCTTGAGGCTCTGATATTAGAGGAACAGTTAGATGTTGTTGGTGTAGTAGAGACATGGCTTCATGCATCGCATGATTGGGGTGTTAATATTCAAGGTTTTACACTCTTTCGGAAAGACAGGGCAAATAGGAGGGGAGGTGGTGTATGTGTATATATAATAGGAGGGGAGGTGGTGTATGTATATATATGTAATAGGAGAGGAGGTGGTGTATGTGTATATATGTAATAGGAGGGGAGGTGGTGTATGTGTATATGTAATAGGAGGGGAGGTGGTGTATGTGTATATATGTAATAGGAGGGGAGGTGGTGTATGTGTATATATGTAATAGGAGGGGAGGTGGTGTATGTGTATATGTAATAGGAGGGGAGGTGGTGTATGTGTATATATGTAATAGGAGGGGAGGTGGTGTATGTGTATATATGTAATAGGAGGGGAGGTGGTGTATGTGTATATATGTAATAGGAGGGGAGGTGGTGTATGTGTATATATGTAATAGGCGGGGAGGTGGTGTATGTGTATATATGTAATAGGAGGGGAGGTGGTGTATGTGTATATATGTAATAGGAGGGGAGGTGGTGTATGTGTATATATGTAATAGGAGGGGAGGTGGTGTATGTGTATATATGTAATAGGAGGGGAGGTGGTGTATGTGTATATATGTAATAGGAGGGGAGGTGGTGTATGTGTATATATGTAATAGGAGGGGAGGTGGTGTATGTGTATATATGTAATAGGAGAGGAGGTGGTGTATGTGTATATATGTAATAGGAGTGGAGGCGGTGTATGTGTATATGTAATAGGAGGGGAGGTGGTGTATGTGTATATGTAATAGGAGGGGAGGTGGTGTATGTGTATATGTAATAGGAGGGGAGGTGGTGTATGTGTATATATGTAATAGGCGGGGAGGTGGTGTATGTGTATATATGTAATAGGAGGGGAGGTGGTGTATGTGTATATATGTAATAGGAGGGGAGGTGGTGTATGTGTATATATGTAATAGGAGAGGAGGTGGTGTATGTGTATATATGTAATAGGAGGGGAGGTGGTGTATGTGTATATGTAATAGGAGGGGAGGTGGTGTATGTGTACATATGTAATAGGAGGGGAGGTGGTGTATGTCTGTATGTAATAGGAGGGGAGGTGGTGTATGTCTGTATGTAATAGGAGAGGAGGTGGTGTATGTCTGTATGTAATAGGAGGGGAGGTGGTGTATGTGTATATATATAATAGGAGGGGAGGTGGTGTATGTGTATATATATAATAGGAGGGGAGGTGGTGTATGTGTATATGTAATAGGAGGGGAGGTGGTGTATGTCTGTATGTAATAGGAGAGGAGGTGGTGTATGTGTATATATATAATAGGAGGGGAGGTGGTGTATGTGTATATATATAATAGGAGGGGAGGTGGTGTATGTGTATATATGTAATAGGAGGGGAGGTGGTGTATGTGTATATGTAATAGGAGGGGAGGTGGTGTATGTCTGCATGTAATAGGAGGGGAGGTGGTGTATGTCTGTATGTAATAGGAGGGGAGGTGGTGTATGTCTGTATGTAATAGGAGGGGAGGTGGTGTATGTCTGTATGTAATAGGGGGGAGGTGGTGTATGTCTGTATGTAATAGGAGGGGAGGTGGTGTATGTCTGTATGTAATAGGAGGGGAGGTGGTGTATGTCTGTATGTAATAGGAGGGGAGGTGGTGTATGTCTGTATGTAATAGGGGGGAGGTGGTGTATGTCTGTATGTAATAGGAGGGGAGGTGGTGTATGTCTGTATGTAATAGGAGGGGAGGTGGTGTATGTCTGTATGTAATAGGAGGGGAGGTGGTGTATGTCTGTATGTAATAGGAGGGGAGGTGGTGTATGTGTATATATATAATAGGAGGGGAGGTGGTGTATGTGTATATATATAATAGGAGGGGAGGTGGTGTATGTGTATATGTAATAGGCGGGGAGGTGGTGTATGTGTATATATGTAATAGGAGGGGAGGTGGTGTATGTGTATATATATAATAGGAGGGGAGGTGGTGTATGTGTATATATATAATAGGAGGGGAGGTGGTGTATGTGTATATATGTAATAGGAGGGGAGGTGGTGTATGTGTATATGTAATAGGAGGGGAGGTGGTGTATGTCTGCATGTAATAGGAGGGGAGGTGGTGTATGTCTGTATGTAATAGGAGGGGAGGTGGTGTATGTGTATATGTAATAGGAGGGGAGGTGGTGTATGTCTGTATGTAATAGGAGGGGAGGTGGTGTATGTCTGTATGTAATAGGAGGGGAGGTGGTGTATGTCTGTATGTAATAGGAGGGGAGGTGGTGTATGTCTGTATGTAATAGGAGGGGAGGTGGTGTATGTCTGTATGTCAGAAGAGACTTAAAAGCGATTGTGAATGAGTCAGTGGTCTCAGAAGAGTGTGAGGAGGCTGAAACTTTGTGGGTTGAAATTCAAAGCCAAGAGAGCTTTGAAAAAATTGTTTTGGGTGTAATTTATAGACCCCCTAACATCTCTGAGGAAATAGAGGGTCACCTATATAAACAGATGGAGCGGGCTGCACAGGAGGGGACCGTAGTGATAATGGGAGACTTTAACTTTCCAAATATAAATTGGGGTCAGGGCTCGTCTTCATCTGTGAAGGGGAGACATTTTATGAACATTCTTCAGGATAATTTTATGGTGCAGCTGGTAGAAGATCCCACAAGAGGTGACGCATTGTTGGACCTTGTGATTTCTAACAATGAGGAGATTATCCAAAATGTCAGTGTCCGGGAACCCCTTGGGAACAGCGATCATAATATAATTATTTTCCTCTTAAACGTTAAAAAGCAGAAACAGGTGGGAAAATCGAAAACTTTGAATTTTAAGAGGGCCAATTTCCAGAAATTCAGGGCTGCACTAGTGGATACAGACTGGGATCAGATACTGTCACATGGTGATACTAATGTTAAATGGGAGAAATTCAAATCTATCCTGGGTTTTTATACTTCTAAATTTATTCCAATAGGTAACAAGTATAGACGGGCTAGATCACATCCCGCGTGGCTTACAGCTACAGTTAAAAGGGCAATTAATGAGAAAAAGAGGGCATTTAAAAAATATAAATCTGACGGGTCACCAGAGGCTTTCAATACTTACAAAAAACTTACCAAAATCTGTAAAAAAGAAATCAAATCAGCCAAAATACAAAATGAAAGACAGGTGGCTAAAGATAGCAAAACAAATCCCAAGAAATTTTTTAAGTATATCAATGCAAAAAAAAATGGGTCAGAACAGGTTGGACCCCTTTATTCTGAAAATGGGGCATCGGTGACTGGAGACCAAGAGAAGGCGGAGTTACTTAATAGGTTTTTTAGCTCCGTTTATACAATAGAAGAGAGAACTTCTGACTTGGGTGGTGCCAGTGCGGGTCATGCACCCTGTAATATACTAGACTGGCTAAATGTAGACATTATCCAATCTAAGCTCAATAAAATCAATGTGTACAAAGCTCCTGGACCAGATGGGTTACACCCCAGAGTTCTTAAAGAACTCAGTTCTGTTATTGCTGTACCACTGTCTAAAATCTTCAGGGATTCCGTAATGTCTGGTGTGGTGCCAAGTGACTGGCGCAAGGCAAATGTGGTGCCAATATATAAAAAGGGCTCTAGAACTTCGCCAGGCAATTACAGACCTGTAAGCTTAACTTCCATTGTGGGGAAAGTATTGGAAGGGTTAGTAAAAGACTACATACTGGAGTATGTGACATCAAATAGAATAATAAGTGATAGCCAGCATGGGTTTACTAAGAATAGAAGTTGTCAAACTAACCTTATCTGCTTCTATGAAGAGGTGAGCAGGTGCCTGGATGGAGGAGCAGCTGTGGATATTGTGTTCTTGGACTTTGCAAAGGCATTTGACACTGTCCCTCATAGACGCCTGATGGGTAAAATTAGGGCTATTGGTTTGGCAGAAATCATTTGCAATTGGATTGAAAACTGTCTGAAGGATCGTATCCAGAGAGTTGTGGTCAATGATTCCTACTCGGAATGGTCGCCAGTTATGAGTGGTGTACCCCAGGGTTCTGTGCTTGGCCCACTACTATTTAATATATTTATCAATGATATAGAGGTAGGAATTAATAGCACTGTGTCTATTTTTGCAGATGACACCAAACTGTGTAGTGTAATACAGTCTATGGAGGATGTTCATAGGCTGCAGGGTGACTTGGACAAACTGAATGTTTGGTCATCCACTTGGCAAATGAGGTTTAATGTGGATAAATGTAAGGTTATGCACCTAGGGGCCCATAATCCAAAGGCAAAATATGTCCTTGGGGGAGTAAATCTGGGAGAGTCCCTTGTTGAGATGGACCTGGGGGTACTAGTAGATCATAAATTGAATAACAGCATGCAATGTCAATCAGCTGCCTCTAAAGCTAGTAGGATCTTGTCGTGTATCAAAAGTGGTATGGACTCTCGTGATAGGGATGTAATATTACCCCTTTACAAGGCACTGGTTCGGCCTCACCTGGAATATGCTGTCCAGTTCTGGGCACCGGTCCATAAAAAGGATGCCCTGGAGCTGGAGAGGGTTCAACGTAGAGCCACAAAAATGATAAGGGGTATGGAGGGTCTTAGTTATGAGGAAAGATTAAAACAACTAGATTTATTTAGTCTGGAAAAGAGACGACTACGAGGGGACATGATTAATTTATTTAAATATATGAATGGTCCATACAAAAAATATGGTGGTAAGTTGTTTCAGATTAGATCAAATCAAAAGACGAGGGGGCACTGTCTCCGTCTGGAGAAATCAAGATTTAATCACCGGAGGCGACAGGGCTTTTTTACTATGAGAACTGTCACTCTGTGGAATAGCCTGCCTCAGGCACTGGTCACAGCAGGGACAGCAGAGAGCTCAGGCGCTGGTCACAGCAGGGACAGCAGAGAGCTCAGGCGCTGGTCACAGCAGGGACCGCAGAGAGCTCAGGCGCTGGTCACAGCAGGGACAGCAGAGAGCTTTAAGAAGGGTCTAGATGCCTTTTTACACCTAAATAACATTGATGGTTATGTTATATAGAATTGTTTCCCCTAAATCCCTTCCTCATCCAATCCCTTCCCTTCCTTGGTTGAACTTGATGGACAAGTGTCTTTTTTCAACCGTATAAACTATGAAACTATGAAACCTTTCTGCTCCTGTGCAACTCCACCCTTATGTAAGGGATTGAGCAGCACAGACAATCATGTGTTTATTTTTTTAAATGCTTCCAAACCAAAGTAAATTTGGGACTCACCACAGGACACTAGCAGGGAGCTGGTGAGGTAGAACAAACAAGCGTTCTCTGCGGTGGATTCGGGTCCGGCCGGGATTCACTAAGGTAGTTCCTCCGACGTCCACCAGGTGGCGGTGCTGCGCTGAAGTTCCCCGAGGCCCGCCGGAATGCACTGAAGTACACCGGCCTTTTACTATTGAAGGTAAGTGCGAGTCCAGCGACACTTTTTTTTTAAATGCAGCCGTTTTTCCGAATCCGTCGGGTTTTCGTTCGGCCACGCCCCCCAATTTCCGTCGCGTGCATGCCAGCACCGATGCGTCACAATCCGATCGCGTGCATCAAAATCCCGGGGCAATACAGGAGAAATCGGCGCAAATTGGAAATATTCGGGTAACACGTCGGGAAAATGCGAATCAGGCGCTTAGTAAATGACCCATAAAATGTTCTACTCTAATGACAGTGACTCGGTTTTCATCTGGTGACTTTTCTAGGATACTCCCTCCTCCAACCGATCCTTATTCACAGATACTCAGGGAACAACTCGTGTGACTTGTGTGCACATTGATGGAGCTCTCCCATCTATTCTTGTGTATTGTCATGTGGATGAAGCTCGGCAGGTATTTGCAGGTGTCCCAGTATAACAGAGGTCCTGGCAGGTATTTTCCGGTGTCCGAGTATAACAGAGGTCCTAGCAGGTATTTGCAGGTGTCCCAGTATAACAGAGGTCCTGGCAGGTATTTGCAGGTGTCCCAGTATAACGGAGGACCTGGCAGGTATTTTCCGGTGTCCCAGTATAACAGAGGTCCTGGCAGGTATTTGCAGGTGTCCCAGTATAACAGAGGACCCGGCAGATAATTGCAGGTGTCCCAGTATAACAGAGGTCCTGGCAGGTATTTGCAGGTGTCCCAGTATAACGGAGGACCTGGCAGGTATTTTCCGGTGTCCCAGTATAACAGAGGTCCTGGCAGGTATTTGCAGGTGTCCCAGTATAACAGAGGACCTGGCAGGTAATTGCAGGTGTCCCAGTATAACAGAGGACCTGGCAGGTATTTGCAGGTGTCCCAGTGTAACAGAGGTCCTGGCAGGTATTTGCAGGTGTCCCAGTATAACAGAGGACCTGGCAGGTATTTGCAGGTGTCCCAGTATAACAGAGGACCTGGCAGGTATTTGCAGGTGTCCCAGTATAACAGAGGACCTGGCAGGTATTTGCAGGTGTCCCAGTTCAGAGGACTTGGCAGATAATTGCAGGTGTCCCAGTATAACAGAGGACTTGGCAGGTATTTGCAGGTGTCCCAGTATAACAGAGGACCTGGCAGGTATTTGCAGGTGTCCCAGTATAACAGAGGACCTGGCAGATAATTGCAGGTGTCCCAGTATAACAGAGGACTTGGCAGATAATTGCAGGTGTCCCAGTATAACAGAGGACCTGGCAGGTATTTGCAGGTGTCCCAGTATAACAGAGGACCTGGCAGGTATTTGCAGGTGTCCCAGTATAACAGAGGACCTGGCAGATAATTGCAGGTGTCCCAGTATAACAGAGGACCTGGCAGATAATTGCAGGTGTCCCAGTATAACAGAGGACCTGGCAGGTATTTGCAGGTGTCCCAGTATAACAGAGGACCTGGCAGATAATTGCAGGTGTCCCAGTATAACAGAGGTCCTGGCAAGTATTTGCAGATGTCCCAGTATAACAGAGGACCTGGCAGATAATTGCAGGTGTCCCAGTATAACAGATGACCTGGCAGATAATTGCAGGTGTCCCAGTATAACAGATGACCTGGCAGGTATTTGCAGGTGTCCCAGTATAACAGAGGTCCTGGCAGGTATTTGCAGGTGTCCCAGTATAACAGAGGTCCTGGCAGATAATTGCAGGTGTCCCAGTATAACAGATGACCTGGCAGATAATTGCAGGTGTCCCAGTATAACAGAGGTCCTGGCAGATAATTGCAGGTGTCCCAGTATAACAGAGGACCTGGCAGGTATTTGCAGGTGTCTCAGTATAACAGAGGTCCTGGCAGGTATTTGCAGGTGTCCCAGAATAACAGAGTGCCTGGCAGATAATTGCAGGTGTCCCAGTATAACAGAGGACCTGGCAGGTATTTGCAGGTGTCCCAGTATAACAGAGGTCCTGGCAGGTATTTGCAGGTGTCCCAGAATAACAGAGTGCCTGGCAGATAATTGCAGGTGTCCCAGTATAACAGAGGACCTGGCAGGTATTTGCAGGTGTCCCAGTATAACAGAGGACCTGGCAGGTATTTGCAGGTGTCCCAGTTCAGAGGACCTGGCAGGTATTTGCAGGTGTCCCAGTTCAGAGGACCTGGCAGGTATTTGCAGGTGTCCCAGTTCAGAGGACCTGGGAGATAATTGCTGGTGTCCCAGTATAACAGAGGACCCGGCAGATAATTGCAGGTGTCCCAGTATAACAGAGGTCCTGGCAGCTATTTGCAGGTGTCCCAGAATAACAGAGGACCTGGCAGATAATTGCAGGTGTCCCAGTATAACAGAGGACCTGGCAGGTATTTGCAGGTGTCCCAGTATAACAGAGGACCTGGCAGGTATTTGCAGGTGTCCCAGTATAACAGAGGACCTGGCAGGTATTTGCAGGTGTCCCAGTATAACAGAGGTCCTGGCAGATAATTGCAGGTGTCCCAGTATAACAGAGGACCTGGCAGGTATTTGCAGGTGTCTCAGTATAACAGGGGACCTGGCAGGTATTTGCAGGTGTCCCAGTATAACAGAGGTCCTGGCAGATAATTGCAGGTGTCCCAGTATAACAGAGGACCTGGCAGATTATTGCAGGTGTCCCAGTATAACAGAGGTCCTGGTAGATAATTGCAGGTGTCCCAGTATAACAGAGGACCTGGCAGATTATTGCAGGTGTCCCAGTATAACAGAGGTCCTGGTAGATAATTGCAGGTGTCCCAGTATAACAGAGGACCTGGCAGATAATTGCAGGTGTCTCAGTATAACAGAGGTCCTGGCAGGTATTTGCAGGTGTCCCAGTATAACAGAGGACCTGGCAGATTATTGCAGGTGTCCCAGTATAACAGAGGTCCTGGCAGATAATTGCAGGTGTCCCAGTATAACAGAGGACCTGGCAGGTATTTGCAGGTGTCCCAGTATAACAGAGGACCTGGCAGATAATTACAGGTGTCCCAGTATAACAGAGGACCTGCCAGGTATTTACAGGTGTCCCAGTATAACAGAGGACCTGGTAGATAATTGCAGGTGTCCCAGTATAACAGAGGTCCTGGCAGATAATTGCAGGTGTCCCAGTATAACAGAGGACCTGGCAAGTATTTGCAGGTGTCCCAGTATAACAGAGGTCCTGGCAGGTATTTGCAGGTGTCTCAGTATAACAGAGGTCCTGGCAGGTATTTGCAGGTGTCCCAGTATAACAGAGGACCTGGCAGGTATTTGCAGGTGTCCCAGTATAACAGAGGACCTGGCAGATAATTGCAGGTGTCCCAGTATAACAGAGGACCTGGCAGATAATTGCAGGTGTCCCAGTATAACAGAGGTCCTGGCATGTATTTGCAGGTGTCTCAGTATAACAGAGGACCTGGCAGGTATTTGCAGGTGTCCCAGTATAACAGAGTACCTTGCAGATAATTGCAGGTGTCCCAGTATAACAGAGGACCTGGCATGTATTTGCAGGTGTCTCAGTATAACAGAGGACCTGGCAGGTATTTGCAGGTGTCCCAGTATAACAGAGTACCTTGCAGATAATTGCAGGTGTCCCAGTATAACAGAGGTCTTGGCATGTATTTGCAGGTGTCTCAGTATAACAGAGGACCTGGCAGGTATTTGCAGGTGTCCCAGTATAACAGAGTACCTTGCAGATAATTGCAGGTGTCCCAGTATAACAGAGGTCCTGGCAGGTATTTGCAGGTGTCTCAGTATAACAGAGGACCTGGCAGATAATTGCAGGTGTCTCAGTATAACAGAGGTCCTGGCAGGTATTTGCAAGTGTCCCAGTATAACAGAGGACCTGGCAGGTATTTGCAGGTGTCCCAGTATAACAGAGGACCTGGCAGATAATTGCAGGTGTCCCAGTATAACAGAGGACCTGGCAGGTATTTGCAGGTGTCCCAGTATAACAGAGGTCCTGGCAGGTATTTGCAGGTGTCCCAGTATAACAGAGGACCTGGCAGGTATTTTTCGAGGTGTCCCAGTATAACAGAGGTCCTGGCAGGTATTTGCAGGTGTCCCAGTATAACAGAGGACCTGGCAGATAATTGCAGGTGTCTCAGTATAACAGAGGTCCTGGCAGATAATTGCAGGTGTCCCAGTATAACAGAGGACCTGGCAGGTATTTGCAGGTGTCTCAGTATAACAGAGGTCCTGGCAGGTATTTGCAGGTGTCTCAGTATAACAGAGGTCCTGGCAGGTATTTGCAGGTGTCCCAGTATAACATAGGTCCTGGCAGGTATTTGCAGGTGTCTCAGTATAACAGAGGACCTGGCAGGTATTTGAAGGTGTCCCAGTATAACAGAGGACCTGGCAGGTATTTGCAGGTGTCCCAGTATAACAGAGGTCCTGGCAGGTATTTGCAGGTGTCTCAGTATAACAGAGGACCTGGCAGGTATTTGCAGGTGTCCCAGTATAACAGAGGACCTGGCAGGTATTTGCAGGTGTCCCAGTATAACAGAGGACCTGGCAGGTATTTGCAGGTGTCCCAGTATAACAGTGGTCCTGGCAGGTATTTGCAGGTGTCTCAGTATAACAGAGGACCTGGCAGATAATTGCAGGTGTCTCAGTATAACAGAGGTCCTAGCAGATAATTGCAGGTGTCCCAGTATAACAGAGGTCCTGGCAGGTATTTGCAGGTGTCCCAGTATAACAGAGGACCTGGCAGATAATTGCAGGTGTCCCAGTATAACAGAGGACCTGGCAGGTATTTGCAGGTGTCCCAGTATAACAGAGGACCTGGCAGGTATTTTTCGAGGTGTCCCAGTATAACAGAAGTCCTGACAGGTATTTGCAGGTGTCTCAGTATAACAGAGGTCCTGGCAGGTATTTGCAGGTGTCCCAGTATAACAGAGGACCTGGCAGGTATTTGCAGGTGTCCCAGTATAACAGAGGACCTGGCAGATAATTGCAGGTGTCCCAGTATAACAGAGGACCTGGCAGATAATTGCAGGTGTCCCAGTATAACAGAGGTCCTGGCATGTATTTGCAGGTGTCTCAGTATAACAGAGGACCTGGCAGGTATTTGCAGGTGTCCCAGTATAACAGAGTACCTTGCAGATAATTGCAGGTGTCCCAGTATAACAGAGGTCCTGGCAGGTATTTGCAGGTGTCTCAGTATAACAGAGGACCTGGCAGATAATTGCAGGTGTCTCAGTATAACAGAGGTCCTGGCAGGTATTTGCAAGTGTCCCAGTATAACAGAGGACCTGGCAGGTATTTGCAGGTGTCCCAGTATAACAGAGGACCTGGCAGATAATTGCAGGTGTCCCAGTATAACAGAGGACCTGGCAGGTATTTGCAGGTGTCCCAGTATAACAGAGGTCCTGGCAGGTATTTGCAGGTGTCCCAGTATAACAGAGGACCTGGCAGGTATTTTTCGAGGTGTCCCAGTATAACAGAGGTCCTGGCAGGTATTTGCAGGTGTCCCAGTATAACAGAGGACCTGGCAGATAATTGCAGGTGTCTCAGTATAACAGAGGTCCTGGCAGATAATTGCAGGTGTCCCAGTATAACAGAGGACCTGGCAGGTATTTGCAG
The DNA here is from genome assembly GCF_040894005.1 of Engystomops pustulosus. NCBI lineage: Eukaryota > Metazoa > Chordata > Amphibia > Anura > Leptodactylidae > Engystomops > Engystomops pustulosus. The sequence goes on from NC_092418.1 coordinate 4,710,116, forward strand.
GTGTCTCAGTATAACAGAGGTCCTGGCAGGTATTTGCAGGTGTCTCAGTATAACAGAGGTCCTGGCAGGTATTTGCAGGTGTCCCAGTATAACATAGGTCCTGGCAGGTATTTGCAGGTGTCTCAGTATAACAGAGGACCTGGCAGGTATTTTAAGGTGTCCCAGTATAACAGAGGACCTGGCAGGTATTTGCAGGTGTCCCAGTATAACAGAGGTCCTGGCAGGTATTTGCAGGTGTCTCAGTATAACAGAGGACCTGGCAGGTATTTGCAGGTGTCCCAGTATAACAGAGGACCTGGCAGGTATTTGCAGGTGTCCCAGTATAACAGAGGACCTGGCAGGTATTTGCAGGTGTCCCAGTATAACAGTGGTCCTGGCAGGTATTTGCAGGTGTCTCAGTATAACAGAGGACCTGGCAGATAATTGCAGGTGTCTCAGTATAACAGAGGTCCTAGCAGATAATTGCAGGTGTCCCAGTATAACAGAGGTCCTGGCAGGTATTTGCAGGTGTCCCAGTATAACAGAGGACCTGGCAGATAATTGCAGGTGTCCCAGTATAACAGAGGACCTGGCAGGTATTTGCAGGTGTCCCAGTATAACAGAGTACCTTGCAGATAATTGCAGGTGTCCCAGTATAACAGAGAACCTGGCAGGTATTTGCAGGTGTCCCAGTATAACAGAGGTCCTGGCAGGTATTTGCAGGTGTCCCAGTATAACAGAGGACCTGGCAGATAATTGCAGGTGTCTCAGTATAACAGAGGACCTGGCAGGTATTTGCAGGTGTCCCAGTATAACAGAGTACCTTGCAGATAATTGCAGGTGTCCCAGTATAACAGAGAACCTGGCAGGTATTTGCAGGTGTCTCAGTATAACAGAGGACCTGGCAGATAATTGCAGGTGTCTCAGTATAACAGAGGTCCTGGCAGGTATTTGCAAGTGTCCCAGTATAACAGAGGACCTGGCAGGTATTTGCAGGTGTCCCAGTATAACAGAGGACCTGGCAGATAATTGCAGGTGTCCCAGTATAACAGAGGTCCTGGCAGGTATTTGCAGGTGTCTCAGTATAACAGAGGTCCTGGCAGGTATTTGCAGGTGTCCCAGTATAACAGAGGACCTGGCAGGTATTTGCAGGTGTCCCAGTATAACAGAGGACCTGGCAGATAATTGCAGGTGTCCCAGTATAACAGAGGACCTGGCAGATAATTGCAGGTGTCCCAGTATAACAGAGGTCCTGGCATGTATTTGCAGGTGTCTCAGTATAACAGAGGACCTGGCAGGTATTTGCAGGTGTCCCAGTATAACAGAGTACCTTGCAGATAATTGCAGGTGTCCCAGTATAACAGAGGTCCTGGCAGGTATTTGCAGGTGTCTCAGTATAACAGAGGACCTGGCAGATAATTGCAGGTGTCTCAGTATAACAGAGGTCCTGGCAGGTATTTGCAAGTGTCCCAGTATAACAGAGGACCTGGCAGGTATTTGCAGGTGTCCCAGTATAACAGAGGACCTGGCAGATAATTGCAGGTGTCCCAGTATAACAGAGGACCTGGCAGGTATTTGCAGGTGTCCCAGTATAACAGAGGTCCTGGCAGGTATTTGCAGGTGTCCCAGTATAACAGAGGACCTGGCAGGTATTTTTCGAGGTGTCCCAGTATAACAGAGGTCCTGGCAGGTATTTGCAGGTGTCCCAGTATAACAGAGGACCTGGCAGATAATTGCAGGTGTCTCAGTATAACAGAGGTCCTGGCAGATAATTGCAGGTGTCCCAGTATAACAGAGGACCTGGCAGGTATTTGCAGGTGTCTCAGTATAACAGAGGTCCTGGCAGGTATTTGCAGGTGTCTCAGTATAACAGAGGTCCTGGCAGGTATTTGCAGGTGTCCCAGTATAACATAGGTCCTGGCAGGTATTTGCAGGTGTCTCAGTATAACAGAGGACCTGGCAGGTATTTGAAGGTGTCCCAGTATAACAGAGGACCTGGCAGGTATTTGCAGGTGTCCCAGTATAACAGAGGTCCTGGCAGGTATTTGCAGGTGTCTCAGTATAACAGAGGACCTGGCAGGTATTTGCAGGTGTCCCAGTATAACAGAGGACCTGGCAGGTATTTGCAGGTGTCCCAGTATAACAGAGGACCTGGCAGGTATTTGCAGGTGTCCCAGTATAACAGTGGTCCTGGCAGGTATTTGCAGGTGTCTCAGTATAACAGAGGACCTGGCAGATAATTGCAGGTGTCTCAGTATAACAGAGGTCCTAGCAGATAATTGCAGGTGTCCCAGTATAACAGAGGTCCTGGCAGGTATTTGCAGGTGTCCCAGTATAACAGAGGACCTGGCAGATAATTGCAGGTGTCCCAGTATAACAGAGGACCTGGCAGGTATTTGCAGGTGTCCCAGTATAACAGAGGACCTGGCAGGTATTTTTCGAGGTGTCCCAGTATAACAGAAGTCCTGACAGGTATTTGCAGGTGTCTCAGTATAACAGAGGACCTGGCAGGTATTTGCAGGTGTCCCAGTATAACAGAGTACCTTGCAGATAATTGCAGGTGTCCCAGTATAACAGAGAACCTGGCAGGTATTTGCAGGTGTCCCAGTATAACAGAGGACCTGGCAGATAATTGCAGGTGTCTCAGTATAACAGAGGACCTGGCAGGTATTTGCAGGTGTCCCAGTATAACAGAGTACCTTGCAGATAATTGCAGGTGTCCCAGTATAACAGAGAACCTGGCAGGTATTTGCAGGTGTCTCAGTATAACAGAGGACCTGGCAGATAATTGCAGGTGTCTCAGTATAACAGAGGTCCTGGCAGGTATTTGCAAGTGTCCCAGTATAACAGAGGACCTGGCAGGTATTTGCAGGTGTCCCAGTATAACAGAGGACCTGGCAGGTATTTGCAGGTGTCCCAGTATAACAGAGGACCTGGCAGATAATTGCAGGTGTCCCAGTATAACAGAGGTCCTGGCAGGTATTTGCAGGTGTCTCAGTATAACAGAGGTCCTGGCAGGTATTTGCAGGTGTCCCAGTATAACAGAGGACCTGGCAGGTATTTGCAGGTGTCCCAGTATAACAGAGGACCTGGCAGATAATTGCAGGTGTCCCAGTATAACAGAGGACCTGGCAGATAATTGCAGGTGTCCCAGTATAACAGAGGTCCTGGCATGTATTTGCAGGTGTCTCAGTATAACAGAGGACCTGGCAGGTATTTGCAGGTGTCCCAGTATAACAGAGTACCTTGCAGATAATTGCAGGTGTCCCAGTATAACAGAGGTCCTGGCAGGTATTTGCAGGTGTCTCAGTATAACAGAGGACCTGGCAGATAATTGCAGGTGTCTCAGTATAACAGAGGTCCTGGCAGGTATTTGCAAGTGTCCCAGTATAACAGAGGACCTGGCAGGTATTTGCAGGTGTCCCAGTATAACAGAGGACCTGGCAGATAATTGCAGGTGTCCCAGTATAACAGAGGACCTGGCAGGTATTTGCAGGTGTCCCAGTATAACAGAGGTCCTGGCAGGTATTTGCAGGTGTCCCAGTATAACAGAGGACCTGGCAGGTATTTTTCGAGGTGTCCCAGTATAACAGAGGTTCTGGCAGGTATTTGCAGGTGTCCCAGTATAACAGAGGACCTGGCAGATAATTGCAGGTGTCTCAGTATAACAGAGGTCCTGGCAGATAATTGCAGGTGTCCCAGTATAACAGAGGACCTGGCAGGTATTTGCAGGTGTCTCAGTATAACAGAGGTCCTGGCAGGTATTTGCAGGTGTCTCAGTATAACAGAGGTCCTGGCAGGTATTTGCAGGTGTCCCAGTATAACATAGGTCCTGGCAGGTATTTGCAGGTGTCTCAGTATAACAGAGGACCTGGCAGGTATTTGAAGGTGTCCCAGTATAACAGAGGACCTGGCAGGTATTTGCAGGTGTCCCAGTATAACAGAGGTCCTGGCAGGTATTTGCAGGTGTCTCAGTATAACAGAGGACCTGGCAGGTATTTGCAGGTGTCCCAGTATAACAGAGGACCTGGCAGGTATTTGCAGGTGTCCCAGTATAACAGAGGACCTGGCAGGTATTTGCAGGTGTCCCAGTATAACAGTGGTCCTGGCAGGTATTTGCAGGTGTCTCAGTATAACAGAGGACCTGGCAGATAATTGCAGGTGTCTCAGTATAACAGAGGTCCTAGCAGATAATTGCAGGTGTCCCAGTATAACAGAGGTCCTGGCAGGTATTTGCAGGTGTCCCAGTATAACAGAGGACCTGGCAGATAATTGCAGGTGTCCCAGTATAACAGAGGACCTGGCAGGTATTTGCAGGTGTCCCAGTATAACAGAGGACCTGGCAGGTATTTTTCGAGGTGTCCCAGTATAACAGAAGTCCTGACAGGTATTTGCAGGTGTCTCAGTATAACAGAGGTCCTGGCAGGTATTTGCAGGTGTCCCAGTATAACAGAGGACCTGGCAGGTATTTGCAGGTGTCCCAGTATAACAGAGGACCTGGCAGATAATTGCAGGTGTCCCAGTATAACAGAGGACCTGGCAGATAATTGCAGGTGTCCCAGTATAACAGAGGTCCTGGCATGTATTTGCAGGTGTCTCAGTATAACAGAGGACCTGGCAGGTATTTGCAGGTGTCCCAGTATAACAGAGTACCTTGCAGATAATTGCAGGTGTCCCAGTATAACAGAGGTCCTGGCAGGTATTTGCAGGTGTCTCAGTATAACAGAGGACCTGGCAGATAATTGCAGGTGTCTCAGTATAACAGAGGTCCTGGCAGGTATTTGCAAGTGTCCCAGTATAACAGAGGTCCTGGCACGTATTTGCAGGTGTCCCAGTATAACAGAGGACCTGGCAGATAATTGCAGGTGTCCCAGTATAACAGAGGACCTGGCAGGTATTTGCAGGTGTCCCAGTATAACAGAGGTCCTGGCAGGTATTTGCAGGTGTCCCAGTATAACAGAGGACCTGGCAGGTATTTTTCGAGGTGTCCCAGTATAACAGAGGTCCTGGCAGGTATTTGCAGGTGTCCCAGTATAACAGAGGACCTGGCAGATAATTGCAGGTGTCTCAGTATAACAGAGGTCCTGGCAGATAATTGCAGGTGTCCCAGTATAACAGAGGACCTGGCAGGTATTTGCAGGTGTCTCAGTATAACAGAGGTCCTGGCAGGTATTTGCAGGTGTCTCAGTATAACAGAGGTCCTGGCAGGTATTTGCAGGTGTCCCAGTATAACATAGGTCCTGGCAGGTATTTGCAGGTGTCTCAGTATAACAGAGGACCTGGCAGGTATTTGAAGGTGTCCCAGTATAACAGAGGACCTGGCAGGTATTTGCAGGTGTCCCAGTATAACAGAGGTCCTGGCAGGTATTTGCAGGTGTCTCAGTATAACAGAGGACCTGGCAGGTATTTGCAGGTGTCCCAGTATAACAGAGGACCTGGCAGGTATTTGCAGGTGTCCCAGTATAACAGAGGACCTGGCAGGTATTTGCAGGTGTCCCAGTATAACAGTGGTCCTGGCAGGTATTTGCAGGTGTCTCAGTATAACAGAGGACCTGGCAGATAATTGCAGGTGTCTCAGTATAACAGAGGTCCTAGCAGATAATTGCAGGTGTCCCAGTATAACAGAGGTCCTGGCAGGTATTTGCAGGTGTCCCAGTATAACAGAGGACCTGGCAGATAATTGCAGGTGTCCCAGTATAACAGAGGACCTGGCAGGTATTTGCAGGTGTCCCAGTATAACAGAGGACCTGGCAGGTATTTTTCGAGGTGTCCCAGTATAACAGAAGTCCTGACAGGTATTTGCAGGTGTCTCAGTATAACAGAGGACCTGGCAGGTATTTGCAGGTGTCCCAGTATAACAGAGTACCTTGCAGATAATTGCAGGTGTCCCAGTATAACAGAGAACCTGGCAGGTATTTGCAGGTGTCCCAGTATAACAGAGGACCTGGCAGATAATTGCAGGTGTCTCAGTATAACAGAGGACCTGGCAGGTATTTGCAGGTGTCCCAGTATAACAGAGTACCTTGCAGATAATTGCAGGTGTCCCAGTATAACAGAGAACCTGGCAGGTATTTGCAGGTGTCTCAGTATAACAGAGGACCTGGCAGATGATTGCAGGTGTCTCAGTATAACAGAGGTCCTGGCAGGTATTTGCAAGTGTCCCAGTATAACAGAGGACCTGGCAGGTATTTGCAGGTGTCCCAGTATAACAGAGGACCTGGCAGATAATTGCAGGTGTCCCAGTATAACAGAGGACCTGGCAGGTATTTGCAGGTGTCCCAGTATAACAGAGGTCCTGGCAGGTATTTGCAGGTGTCCCAGTATAACAGAGGACCTGGCAGGTATTTTTTGAGGTGTCCCAGTATAACAGAGGTCCTGGCAGGTATTTGCAGGTGTCCCAGTATAACAGAGGACCTGGCAGATAACTGCAGGTGTCTCAGTATAACAGAGGTCCTGGCAGATAATTGCAGGTGTCCCAGTATAACAGAGGACCTGGCAGGTATTTGCAGGTGTCTCAGTATAACAGAGGTCCTGGCAGGTATTTGCAGGTGTCTCAGTATAACAGAGGTCCTGGCAGGTATTTGCAGGTGTCCCAGTATAACATAGGTCCTGGCAGGTATTTGCAGGTGTCTCAGTATAACAGAGGACCTGGCAGGTATTTGCAGGTGTCCCAGTATAACAGAGGACCTGGCAGGTATTTGCAGGTGTCCCAGTATAACAGAGGTCCTGGCAGGTATTTGCAGGTGTCTCAGTATAACAGAGGACCTGGCAGGTATTTGCAGGTGTCCCAGTATAACAGAGGACCTGGCAGGTATTTGCAGGTGTCCCAGTATAACAGAGGACCTGGCAGGTATTTGCAGGTGTCCCAGTATAACAGTGGTCCTGGCAGGTATTTGCAGGTGTCTCAGTATAACAGAGGACCTGGCAGATAATTGCAGGTGTCTCAGTAGAACAGAGGACCTGGCAGGTATTTTTTGAGGTGTCCCAGTATAACAGAGGTCCTGGCAGGTATTTGCAGGTGTCCCAGTATAACAGAGGACCTGGCAGATAATTGCAGGTGTCTCAGTATAACAGAGGTCCTGGCAGATAATTGCAGGTGTCCCAGTATAACAGAGGACCTGGCAGGTATTTGCAGGTGTCTCAGTATAACAGAGGTCCTGGCAGGTATTTGCAGGTGTCTCAGTATAACAGAGGTCCTGGCAGGTATTTGCAGGTGTCCCAGTATAACATAGGTCCTGGCAGGTATTTGCAGGTGTCTCAGTATAACAGAGGACCTGGCAGGTATTTGCAGGTGTCCCAGTATAACAGAGGTCCTGGCAGGTATTTGCAGGTGTCTCAGTATAACAGAGGACCTGGCAGGTATTTGCAGGTGTCCCAGTATAACAGAGGACCTGGCAGGTATTTGCAGGTGTCCCAGTATAACAGAGGACCTGGCAGGTATTTGCAGGTGTCCCAGTATAACAGTGGTCCTGGCTGGTATTTGCAGGTGTCTCAGTATAACAGAGGTCCTGGCAGATAATTGCAGGTGTCTCAGTAGAACAGAGGTCCTGGCAGGTATTTGCAGGTGTCCCAGTATAACAGAGGACCTGGCAGGTATTTGCAGGTGTCCCAGTATAACAGAGGACCTGGCAGATAATTGCAGGTGTCCCAGTATAACAGAGGACCTGGCAGGTATTTGCAGGTGTCCCAGTATAACAGAGGACCTGGCAGGTATTTTTCGAGGTGTCCCAGTATAACAGAGGTCCTGGCAGGTATTTGCAGGTGTCCCAGTATAACAGAGGACCTGGCAGGTATTTGCAGGTGTCCCAGTATAACAGAGGACCTGGCAGATAATTGCAGGTGTCTCAGTATAACAGAGGTCCTGGCAGGTATTTGCAGGTGTCCCAGTATAACAGAGGTCCTGGCAGGTATTTGCAGGTGTCTCAGTATAACAGAGGTCCTGGCAGGTATTTGCAGGTGTCCCAGTATAACAGAGGACCTGGCAGGTATTTGCAGGTGTCCCAGTATAACAGAGGTCCTGGCCGGTATTTGCAGGTGTCTCAGTATAACAGAGGTCCTGGCAGGTATTTGCAGGTGTCCCAGTATAACAGAGGACCTGGCAGGTATTTGCAGGTGTCCCAGTATAACAGAGGACCTGGCAGGTATTTGCATGTGTCCCAGTATAACAGAGGTCCTGGCATGTATTTGCATGTGTCTCAGTATAACAGAGGTCCTGGCAGGTATTTGCATGTGTCTCAGTAGACTGTATATAACAGAGGTCCTGCTTCCAGGATAGACACATCACTTTGCACTATGGAGATTTTGGGACTCATCCCCTTCGCAGTCGGATTAATGATTGAGTCTCTGCTGGGATTATCTATGAACATCTACATCCTGCTGGTTTATATGGGAAACCTAAAAAATGGACTCTCCCTGGGTGCATCGGATAAGGTCCTCCTAAGCAAGGTTATGGTCAACATCTGTCTCCAGCTGATGGAGACCACACAAGGGGTCATCTATGTGTTTTCCCCCAATTTGTTTTATACTCATGAAATTCTTCTCTGGTTTGTGATGGGAAATTTGTTCTTGAACAGTTACAGCTATTGGCTCATCGCTTTGCTCTGTGTCTACTACTGCGTCTCCATCACCACCTGTGGTCATCAGACCGTGGTGTGGCTGAAGAGACATCTGCCATCCCACCTCTCCCATGTCCTTATTGCTTCAGGATTTGGGTTATTTGTCGTAAGTTTTCCAAATATTTGGTTTTGTGCTATAAATCCTACGGGGAACACAACGTATCAATCCATGTTTCTCCGAGGGCAATTCATCACAAACGAAGCCTACAGAGCATCATCTGTCACCCTGGGATCCTTCTTACCTTTATTCGTGGCTTTCATCTCCACGGCCATCACCTCGTGGTCTCTTATAAATCACATGTGGACAATGAAACAGAATAACAGAGGATTTACACATTCAAAATTCCAAACTCAACTCAACGCTACGAGAACCATGATCCTGTTTCTCCTCATTGCCGTCATCTACAATGTGATACTAATATATTTTTTCCGCCTCCCTTCCAGCGTCTCTGATGATGCGATTTTAATGATCTGGTATCTTATTGTCTCATATCCAATAGCTGAAGCCATCATCATCATCCAAAGCAGCAGCAAACTAAGGAGGAACCTTCTAAGGAGGAACCTTCTAAGGGGAACCTTCTAAGGAGGGACCTTCTAAGGGGAACCTTCTAAGGGGAACCTTCTAAGGAGGAACCTTCTAAGGGGAACCTTCTACGGAGGAACCTTCTGAGGAGGAACCTTCTAAGAGGAACCTTCTAAGTGAAACCTTCTAAGGAGGAACCTTCTGAGGAGGAACCTTCTAAGGGGAACCTTCTAAGGGGAACCTTCTAAGGAGGAACCTTCTAAGGGGAACCTTCTAAGGAGGAACCTTCTGAGGAAGAACCTTCTAAGGGGAACCTTCTAAGGAGGAACCTTCTGAGGAGGAACCTTCTAAGGGGAACCTTCTAAGGAGGAACCTTCTAAGGGGAACCTTCTAAGGAGGGACCTTCTAAGGGGAACCTTCTAAGGAGGGACCTTCTAAGGGGAACCTTCTAAGGGGAACCTTCTAAGGAGGAACCTTCTAAGGGGAACCTTCTAAGGGGAACCTTCTAAGGAGGGACCTTCTAAGGGGAACCTTCTAAGGGGAACCTTCTAAGGAGGAACCTTCTAAGGGGAACCTTCTACGGAGGAACCTTCTGAGGAGGAACCTTCTAAGAGGAACCTTCTAAGTGAAACCTTCTAAGGAGGAACCTTCTGAGGAGGAACCTTCTAAGGGGAACCTTCTAAGGGGAACCTTCTAAGGAGGAACCTTCTAAGGAGGAACCTTCTAAGGGGAACCTTCTAAGGAGGAACCTTCTGAGGAAGAACCTTCTAAGGGGAACCTTCTAAGGAGGAACCTTCTGAGGAGGAACCTTCTAAGGGGAACCTTCTAAGGAGGAACCTTCTAAGGGGAACCTTTTAAGGAGGAACCTTCTGAGGAGGAACCTTCTAAGGGGAACCTTCTGAGGAGGAACCTTCTAAGGGGAACCTTCTAAGGGGAACCTTCTAAGGAGGAACCTTCTAAGGAGGAACCTTCTAAGGGGAACCTTCTAAGGAGGAACCTTCTGAGGAAGAACCTTCTAAGGGGAACCTTCTAAGGAGGAACCTTCTGAGGAGGAACCTTCTAAGGGGAACCTTCTAAGGAGGAACCTTCTAAGGGGAACCTTCTAAGGAGGGACCTTCTAAGGGGAACCTTCTAAGGAGGGACCTTCTAAGGGGAACCTTCTAAGGGGAACCTTCTAAGGAGGAACCTTCTAAGGGGAACCTTCTAAGGGGAACCTTCTAAGGAGGGACCTTCTAAGGGGAACCTTCTAAGGGGAACCTTCTAAGGGGAACCTTCTACGGAGGAACCTTCTGAGGAGGAACCTTCTAAGAGGAACCTTCTAAGTGAAACCTTCTAAGGAGGAACCTTCTGAGGAGGAACCTTCTAAGGGGAACCTTCTAAGGGGAACCTTCTAAGGAGGAACCTTCTAAGGAGGAACCTTCTAAGGGGAACCTTCTAAGGAGGAACCTTCTGAGGAAGAACCTTCTAAGGGGAACCTTCTAAGGAGGAACCTTCTGAGGAGGAACCTTCTAAGGGGAACCTTCTAAGGAGGAACCTTCTAAGGGGAACCTTTTAAGGAGGAACCTTCTGAGGAGGAACCTTCTAAGGGGAACCTTCTGAGGAGGAACCTTCTAAGGGGAACCTTCTAAGGGGAACCTTCTAACGAGGAACCTACTAAGGAGGAACCTTCTGGAGAAGGTCATCAGTAGAAAAAGAATAAACATGGGGACTCGGACTTAAAAGCAATTTCTCTTGTGAAGATTCTGAATAGATGATTATGAAACCTGAGGGACCATGTATATTCAGCTTCTCCATGGGTCCAGCCCACTCTTATCTGTAGTAAGTCAGAGATGTAAGTCAGTATTTTGTTTGTTCTACAGTGGTAATTATCAACCCCATCAGCTCACATTGTAGTCTCTTTTACAATTTTACCAGTTTACGCCCCCCTGTACGTCCCCTTATGTTTCCGATCCCCCTCTGTTTCCCTTTCACCAGGGATCATATATTTCGACCTGGGGGTTTGTCACTTCTTCTGGAAGCTTCCATTGTCTCGCTGTGGGATGGAGACCACCATGTACCCGATCAATGTATCTCAATCTTGTATGTAGAATTGTCTTTGTGTGTTAGATATTTTTATTAATAGTAATATAACAACAATTATATAGAGATCTGTATTTTGTTAGGGAAGGTTTATCTTGATAAAATTATCTTGATTTCTCTTTATATGTTTAAATGCAGTTTTTGTGCTTTCGAAATAAAGATCATTGGAGCCATTATGTGTCCGTGTATCTGTATAATGGATGTGTGTATGGATTTGTGCAGTATTTACAGATTTTTTTTACGTTTTTTCCCCTTACAGTAGCAGAGGACACGCCCCTTTTTGGCTTGCGCTTGTGTTTGGCTCTTTAGCCTCTTCCTACATGAGGAGGGTAAATACAAGTCCAACAGAGGGGACGCGGTGCTGGATGAATCACCTTAAATGTTGTTACAGGAGTAGAGAATACAGTAAGATAAGTGGTAAATCTGCCTCAATCCCGTTATCGCCCTTCACGGTATAAAAGGAATTTGGAAGAATCTTTGAAAATTCTTGACATGAAGGTCTGCAAGTCTTTAGGAGTCAAGAAAAAGTTTCATTGTAGTGAATAGAGGGAGGATCGGGGTTAGTGATCGGGTTTACATTCTCTACTACAGGTGATAATGTACAGATACATAGGATAATAGACTGTTTGTAAGAGGTCGTATAGGACCAGCCCCCGTCACCCACAGGAATAGACCCCAGAAGAATTACATTGGGGCTCATTTACTAAAGGTCCGAATTAAGCACTTTCGCCAGGTTTCCCGAATATTTCCAATTTGCGTCGAATTGCCCCGGGATTTTGGCGCACGCGATCGGATTGTGACGAATCGGCGCCGGCTTTCACGTGACAGAAATTGGGGGGGCGTGGCCGTCAAACAACCTGATGGATTCGGAAAAAACACGGAATTTAAAAAAGAATTTGTATCGCAAGATCAGCACTCACATACACCGGGACGAAGAAGGTGAACTCCGGCGGACTTCGGCGCAGCAGCGACACCTGGTGGATATCGGGCGCACGACCTTAGTGAATCCCGGCAGAACCTGAATCCACATCCGACAACGCACCGCTGGATCGTGAATGGACCGGGTAAGTAAATGTGCCCTATTGTCTTCCTCTGAACCTTTAGGACTCAGCACTGAGTCAGGACCTACTGGAGGATCCTCGGCTGCTCTGCTGGTCCAGTCCAACGCTGAAGGATTTTTTAACATAACAGGGGATTAAATTGATATTTTTTTAGATATATAAGTTTAGAAATTGGACTTTGCCACTTAAAACTTTTTATTTGTCAAAAATATGTGCAGGATTATTGTGCAGCGGGATGAGGGGTTCCAGGACACAAACTTTGCTTCACTAATTAGGATCCATAGACTTGTCCAATACAATTCTGTGCTTAGACTTTCTTACACTTCCCAATCACCACATAAGACGGGCCAGGGGGATAAGGCCAAGTACTGAGGATGAGGGGGTGCAATGCGACGCCTGCTGGACTGTGGGGAATGCATCCATGGAAGAAGTTTGGATCCCAACGTCGTAATAAAATGCTGAATGCTTCTTTATAAACATCATAGACTGGAATGCACCAACGTGTTCCTCATGACAAGAGTTGGGTGCTGCTCAAAACATGGCGAAGTCTACCTACCGCTCTACGATGTTCTTAAAGAAGCAGAAATAAAGATTCAGCATCAGGCTCCAGGCCTCTTCAGCATCAGTAGAGATAGTTGGGTGGTAGATGCCTCCAGACTGGACGGATGGTTTTTCCATGTAACAAAAAACTGACCACAATTTTAAAAGCAAATTAGGAGATTTACATCACGAAAGACGGGAGTTTATTCAGTGGAGAGAAAGCAAATAGTCGATTTAGCTAAATACCATCTAATTTCCATAGGAAAATCATGTAGCTGTCAGCATGAGCACAATCCTACAGTAAGTACACGGCCCCGACCATGGCCCCATCCAGTGCAATAACTCACAACTGAACCCGAGGTAAATTCTGAGTGTTTGATGCCAATTCATTGGATCCTGGACCATCTGTGATGCCCGAATGACCATAGCAGCTGATAATTGATCAATGATAGTTATTAATTAGGTTCGGGAGAGAAAGACTCCCCTCTCATAATAACTCCTTGTCATGATGTGTGCTAACTGCATTGTAATATAATATATATGACTTGAGGCTAGACCTGGTGGTGGAGTCTACAGCCGTGGACTTCCTGGTATCACCGGCTGTAGACTCCACCACCAGGTTTAGTCTCAAGTCATATTCATTACAATGCAGATAGCACACACCCAACAACACCCTGACAATCAAACACTCAGAACCAGTTTCCTTCCATGGGCAAAGTCTCCTGAAAAGACAGCAACCAGTGACAGCAGAACTCTGACCAATAACAGAAGGTATAAGTTATCACTAGGATGTGGTGGTCTTTGTTGGTGGAGTTCTAGCAGTACAGTAGGTAGATAATTGGTCAGGATGCAGAGTGAAGATGCTAATAAATACTGTGACCGCTGGACCTTGGCTGGTCGGTGGTGATGACCCATTCGGAGCCATAGTATGTGCACATAGGTAGCAGAACGATAGTGGGAATGAGGAAGAGGAGGTCCATAATGAAGACCTTGACAATGATAGACTCAGAAGAACATGGGGCGAGGAGCAGAATGCTGGGCATGACATATGGAGATCTTCAGGGATTATTGTTTTGCATCTTTACTCTTCTGTCTCCGTACTCATTGCATGGTCCTTTTGATGTTCTAAGTGACACCTGTTCTGTCCTATCAGCCTTAAGAAAATTTGGTTACAAACCAAACCTCCCTCACAAAGTAAAAACCAAATTTCTGACTGATTTCAACTTTAATGGTTTTAGCTGTGGCACATAAACTGCTGAACTTTCCTCAGAAACACGACCAGACGAAGCTCCTGACACTGGGACAATGACATGGTCATTATGGATCATTTTGGGTGTTGTCCTCATCACTTTGGTTTCGGGAGTCCTTTTGAATGTCACCATGGTTGTTGTTCATGCCAAAAACAGAAGGCAACGTCTGAGAACTGGAGGATATGATAAAATAGTCCTGACCATAGCTTCAGCCAACGCTCTCTTCCAGATCTTAGTCACTTATGGAGGAATATTGCTTTATTCTGGCGTCTTTCTCCTTCTCCCCGACATTGCGCTCTCATCATTTTTCTTCATGTTCTTGTCTTTTAGTGATCTTTGTTTCTGGAACACCTCTTGGCTCTCCATCTGTTACTGCTTGAAACTGGTCAACTTTCATCACCAGGTTAGAGATGTATAAAGATGCCTCCAGACAATGTCAGCAACTCGAGTGTCCACTCTTATAGTTTTGGCCTAAGCTTCTCTTTCATAGCCGTGAAGGTCATACTTGGCTCCTTTACGCCATTTCTTTTAACTCTTCTCTGTATCCTGCTGAGTGTCAAATCTCTCCTGAGACACATCTGGAGGATTCAGAAGAACTCGTCAGATATGAAGTCTTCTCAGCTTGAGGGACACATCCGTGCAGTCAGGACAATGTCTCTGCTGCTGGTCTTAGACCTGATTTCCTGTGTTATTGTAATGGCCACTATGTTGTTTTCGTTGAATGTTGGGGTTGTCCTAGGAAACCTTGCCTGGATAATGACATTGCTCTTCCCCTCCCTGCAGTCTGTGATTCTAATTACTGGAAACCCAAAGCTAATGAAAAGACAAAAATATCATGATAACATAGAAATTAACAAATGATCCCCCAACAACTGCAAACTGTACAGGGAAAGAGGATACATCCCCTCTTTGGACTCAATGGCCTCTCCCCTAACCAAAACAGCCCCTCAACCCCCGTTCTTGCACTGATGAGGAGCAAATCTCTGAAACATTGGCTGCACCACTGGATGTGAAAGCACAAAAATTAACAACATTTTGTGATTGTGGAGATTAGAGAACAATGTTGGTGCCGGGCTCATGAGAAGACATTAAGGTTACAAGTCAACGTGTCTATGGGTCTCCTAAATACTAACACAAACAACATTGCATAAGGGAATCTGTAGAAAACCCATACGTCCTAATCTCTAAACCTTCTAATCAAGATAGAGACCTCCAACTTTATATTGTGGAACAACTTAGATCTTAGACACAATCTCAACCCTAAACCTGATCCCTTAGGCCCTAAACCTAAACCCTTCTCATCATTTATTATAAAAAAAACCCCTACAAACTACACAGAGGTCTGTCCACCGTAAAGCTGCAGAACATAGAAAGCTATGAAGGACAACTCCTGGATGCATTAAACTGGCGGGTTATGGAAACGGTCTGGGCAGGTGGAGGACAACTCCTCGGGCAGAGAGGTAAAATACCCCTTTATGTATTGATAATTTATGAGGTTGATATTGAGGATGATGGTGGTTTCTGGAGACTGCTGGTGCTGGTAGAGAAATAAGAAAACCCCTCTGGTTATACAGTGATCGAGGATTGAGGCAATAAAAGGAGTGAAGCTCCTGGAGGTGGACATGGGACAGAATGATAAGGACGTCCTCCGCACTATGGTGCTACTGTTATCCCACTTCTTCCTGGACTGTAGGGTGATGGTTTATCCAGATCTATTTTAAAAAACATAAAACACCAGATGCTATAGATTACTAGCCATTGCCCCCCCCCCCTCTTTCCATAGACTATCAACGGATCAATGGGTGTGGACAGGACCATTAAATGTAGGAGGTAATAGGAGCAAATAACGGGAGTCTATTATCTCTGATAGAACATGGTACAAGGTTTTTATACCTTTATATAAACTTATAGGTGTTTTAGTGGGTTTTTAAATGTTTGGCTGTAATGGACGGATGAGACCGGATAAAGCGATACTTGACCTACGGCTTCCATCGAGTCATTTCTTGCTTTTTCATATAATTTCCCTGCGGTAAGAAAACTGTAAACACAATATACAAATACCAGGGATTTGCATCCAATGTGTGGACATCTCTCCTGGCGTCTTCCAGTCCTTCATCCATTGACCTCCAGAGACCATCCATCAGGCCATCATGCTGCTGTCAGTGAGGATTGTCAAGGCAATAGTTTTACTAACCACAACCGTATCTGGGCTCTTCATGAACTCATCGATAGTCGCTGAATACGGCAGAACCTGGGGCCGGATATATCAACCAGTGGAATACATCATCTTCTCCACAGCGGTCACCAATGTCCTCCTGCAGTGCTCCGTCACACTTGATGGCTTCCTATATGTCTTTAATAGTTATCTGACCTTTGTAGAAGAAGTCTATGTGATGGACTTTGCAGTTCTTTACTTTCTCATAGAGCTGAGCTTCTGGCATGCCGCCTGGCTCTCCATCTACTACTGCCTGAAGCTGGTCAACCATCACAATCACTTCTACTCACAGATGAAACGTCACTTCTTCTCCTGTATCCCTGGACTCCTCATAGGATCCACCATTGGCTCTCTTCTAATCAATGTCCCGTTTCTGTGGACTCTACAGATAACGGTTCTTCCCAATGGGACGGATTATAAGTTTAATATGGTCCAACCACACAAAATCTTTAACATGATATTCGGTTGCCTTGTCCCCTTTCTTGTAACGTTTACGTCTATTGTGCTGAGCGTCTGTTCCCTCCTGAGCCACGTCCTACGGGTAAAGAGAAAGGAAAGTAACTTCAGGAGGCCTCAGCTAAAGGCCCACATGGGAGCGGTGAGAACCATGGTCACCCGCCTGATCCTAGACCTCATCTTGTGTTTGGTATCTGCCGGTTTATTGACGTCACAGTTGACTTTGGGTTTGGTGGTTGACACGGCCTGCTGGGTACTCGTAATGTGTTACTCTACTTTCCAGTCCATCATCTTCATTCAGGGGAATGCAAAGCTCAAAACAAAGTTATTTACTTGTAACATGATGAAGTGATATAGAAGTAGGGAGAGATGTTCTATTCTAGACTATAATGTATGTATGTATTATAATCCAGCTGTAATGTGTGTAATATAGAGGCGGTGAGGACGGCACAAGTCCATGTTCCCTGATACAATATACGGACCTCAGCCCTCATGTTCCTCCTATGTCTATGTAGAAGGTGCATCTCTGTGAGGCCAACCATGATCTCCCATGGAGTCACCATCTACAATTGTCTCTCCTTTTTCGGGGTCATAATTATTATTACAATTATTAAGTTTCATCTATTTTTATGAGTTTTGGCAACTTTCCCCACAGCAAATACACAAGTTTTCTGTGTGTAAGAATAAGTTATACAATTTTCCAATATACTTTCTGCATCAATTGAATTTCAATTATCAATGTGGGTCATTGGGGCCCATTTATTTACTCGGTCCTGTCGCGATCCAGTGGCGTGTTCTCCGACGCTGATTTGGGTTCTGCCGGGATTCACTAAGGTCGTGTGCCCAATATCCATCAGGTGTCGCTGGTCCGCCGGAATCCACCTTTTTCATCCCGGTGCCTGTAAGTGCTGATCTTGCAACACAAATTCTATTTTTTTTTTTTTTTTTTTAAACTCAATTTTTATTGAAGGTTTTGTATTTTACAAGTGACAAATAAATGCAGTTATGTTAGCATCATATAACAGTGTTTCATATTTCTGTACTGGACTTTACAATCAATGGTTATGCATTCTTAATCGACTTACAGTATATGAGTAAGTTATGTTCAGCTAAGTTATTATCCATTTTGCCAACAATAACAATTTTAACAGAAACAATGACAATAACTACAACTACAGTCTTCACGGTGAATGCATATTAATAACATTTAGTGTTATGCATAATCTTCACCATAGAGAATCGATTTGGGCTCTTGAGATATAGCATGGTGGTCCTTGAAAGTTATCATCCATCTTTATATTTTATTCGGATAAGCCCATTCTACATGGCGAAAGGTTTGGGTATAATGATAACCAATCGTCCCAGTTTTCCTGGAATTTGATTAATGAATTATTCCGTAGTGCCACCAATCGCTCAAATGTGCAATGCTCTGCTAATTTGTCTAATAATTTTGTAATTGTAGGAGGATTTAAGGATTTCCATCCTTTCGCTATAAGAAGTTTAGCAGTAAGAATAATGTGCCCCACCATGCATCTTGCTTTTTTTAGGTATTTTAATTATATCCACTCCCAGTAATGCTAGTCGTGGATTAAGTGGGATATCGCTTTTGGCTACTTTGGTGCACATCCGAAATACTTCTTTCCAGAAGGATGATAAAATAGGACATTTCCAAAATATATGAGATAAAGACCCCCTACCCCCACATCCTCTCCAACATTGATCAGAAGAGTCTGGATATATTTTTGATATTCTATTTGGAGTAAGATACCATCTATTTAGTATTTTAAGATGAACCTCTAGGAGGTTGGCATTCTTAGCTGCTTTTTTAGGCCAATAACATGCACTGTTCCAATCTTTTTGTGTGATGTCCGAATCCAATTCAGATTGCCATTTTAAATGAGATGTAAGTTTAGTGGGAACTAACTCTCCTTGAAATATGTTGTATAGCGTCCTAGTCTTTTGTTCCTTTATTTCTGCTGCTTGTGAGATGAGGTCCAAGAGTGCAATTGGTAGTTGGATTTTTTGAAGTTTTTCTTTTCCTAGACAGTGGGTAATTTGTGTATACAGGTGGTCCCCTACTTAAGGACACCCGACTTACATACAACCCATAGTTACAGACGGACCCCCCTGACCTCTGGTGACCTCCCTGGATGTTACTATAGTCCCAGGCTGCAATGATCAGCTGTAAGGTGTCTGTAATGAAGTTTTATTGATAATCCTTGGTTCCATTACAGCAAAAAATGTTTAAACTCCAATTGTCACTGGGGCCAAAAATTTTTTTGTCTGGATCTACAATGAAAAAATATACAGTTTCGACTTACATACAAATTCAACTTAAGAGCAAACCTCCGGACCCTATCTTGTACGTAACCCGGGGACTGCCTGTATAGATAACTATCTCTTTTGGGTAATTGGAATTTCTGGGATATTTCCTGAAATGACAATAGCTTATCTTGCATGTATAAGTCTTGTATGCCTTGGGTTGCCCACCTCTCTAATGAGATGCCTGGAATTATATATTCTAAGACCTGTATGGGAATCTGTAGTGTCCTACTGGGAAATGTGTTTGGTAGGGCACTCAGTAGGGATTTCCAGCTGTCTAGAGTTGCTTTTATTGTGGGGGACTGTGGCTCGGGGATGGTTATTGGTGTAGAGCATGCATGTGCTATTAATAGATTATGTAAGGACTTACCGTCTAATGAATATGATTCTATTGTAGGCCAGCTTGAATTGTTAGATCGGATGCACCATTTCTTTATTTGTTGACTAACTATTGCCTTGTGATAATTTGTCAGGTTTGGGACCCCCATTCCTCCTCCTTCCCTAGCTGTTGATAGTAGTTTTGCTGCTATCCTAGGTTTTTTGTGGTTCCAGCTAAAGTTTGATACTGGTTTTTGCAACCTTGATAATATACTGTGTGGTATTGGGATGATAAGGGTACGGAACAAATAAAGTATTTTTGGGAGTCCCATCATTTTGAATAGAACCGTTCGTCCCATCCACGATGGTTCTTGTTTGGCTAATGTTTCCAGTTCTTTCTGTAGGTCTGTAATTAGGGGCTCAAAATTTATACTTGCTAGGGACTTCAGGGGGGTACATGGTTTTATCCCTAAATAGGGGACATGATCTTCTGACCATTGAAATTTGAATTCTTTTCTGATGCTATTTTTTAAGTCCCTGGGGCAATTAATGCCTAGTATTTGGGATTTGTTCACATTTATCTTATAGTAGGAAATTGATCCAAAATTTTGTAATATTTTTTGGGTTTCTCTCAATGTGTTTAATACCGAGGAGAGTGTCAAGATTACGTCATCAGCGAATAAGCCCAGTTTGTGTCGTCTCATCCCGGCTGAAATGCCATAAATATTCGGATTAGTTCGGATTGTCTCCGCCAGCGGTTCCATCACTAATACAAAAATAAGAGGGGAGAGAGGGCACCCTTGACGGGTGCCATTTGTAATATTAAAAGGTTTTGAGCTGTACCCATTAGCTAGTACAGTGGCCGACGGGCAGGAATATAGGGCTTGTATGGCCTTATAGATGGGTCCTTGGAAGCCAAATTTGGTCAATACGGAGAATGCATAACCCCAATGGATCCTGTCGAACGCCTTCTCCGCGTCCAAGGTAAGGAGCAGAGAAGGCGCTCGAGAAGACTCCATTGCCGAGATTAAATCAATTATGCGTCTTGTTCCATCAGAGGCCTGCCTCCCTTTTGTGAAACCCACTTGGTCATTATAAATTAGGGTGGGTAAAATATTCAATAGTCTACAGGCGATTATTTTGGCGTAGAGTTTCGTATCACTATTTAATAATGATATTGGCCTAAAATTTGGGGGAGAAGTTGGGTCTTTGCCTGGTTTAGGTAATGTTGTTATCGTGGCTTCTAACATTTCCTGTGGCATAGATCCACTTTTCATCGCTTTGTTAAAAGTGGAAATCATGTACGGGATTAGTAGGTGATAGAACGTTAAGTAATATTCATTTGAGAAGCCGTCTGGCCCTGGGGCCTTGTGCTTTTTTAATTTTTTGATGACAGCAATGATTTTGTCAGATGTAAAAGGTCTATTTAAGCTTTCTAGTTGCTCCGGTGATAGGGTTGGGAGTGTTAGTTTGGATAAAAAGTCATTGATATCTTGTTGGGACGGTTGTGAGGTCTTAGGATCCCTCTTTAGGTTATATAGCGACTCATAAAAGTCTCTGAAAAGATTTGCTATCTTAAGTGGGTGCGGTTGTATTGCTATACAAGAACTGAATTTTGTTTCTGACTTTTTTTGGTTTTGCTTTGTTTGCCATAAGTCTGCTAGGCTTATTATATGCTGTATAATATCAGGCTTTAATTGAAGACATTGATTTATCGTAATCTGATAAAAGAGCTGCTCTTAGAGCCTGTCTGTTCTCATTTAATTGCGTATGTATATTGTCTGCGTTTGTTTGTTGGGCTTCCCTTTCAAGTTGTTTTACCTTACTAAGTAAGTCTGAGACTGCCTTTTCTTTTTTCCTATTGTGTTGTATCCCTATTTGAATTAGGGTCCCCCTTACTGCTACTTTATGTGATTGCCATAAGTTGAATAAATCCACTTCTAACTCTATATTATGGTGGAAATAATTAGAAATTGCTTGAGATATTCTCCTCTTATATGAATGGTTGATTGCGCCATCTATTCTGGTTATGTATGAGGTGGGAAAAAGACAATGGGGCAGATTTATCAAGCAGTCTGAAAGTCAGAATATTTCCAATTGCCCATGGCAACCAATCACAGCTCCCCTTTAAAATATTCATGAGCACTGGTGAAATGAAAGCTGAGCTGTGATTGGTTGCCATGGGCAACTGGAAATATTCTGACTTTCAGACTGCTTGATAAATCTGCCCCAATGTAGTGAAAGTAGGCGAGTGGTCTGACCACGTTATTGTTCCTATTGCTGATTTGCTGATTTGTGTTAATGCTTCCCTATCCGCTAAGCATAAGTCTATTCTAGTGAATGACTTATGCCTATTTGAGTAAAATGTATACTCCTTTGCTGAGGAATTTAAGCACCGAAATGTATCATAGAGACCTTCCCTATGTAACCAGGATATAAGAGATGGTGGTGGCACCCTGCCTCTACCTGTCGAATCCATCTTAGGATCCGGGACAATATTAAAGTCACCAAATATCAATATCTTGCCCTTTCCTTCTTTTTTAACTTTTTTAAGCATTTTATTCAAAAATCTGACTTGTCCTGAGTTGGAGGCATAGACATTTACTAGAGTACAGGGAATATTGTTTATTGAGCAAATAAGGGCAAGGAACCTCCCCGCTCCATCTCTTAACACCTCTGTGACTGTTAATTCCTCATCCTTTTTGACTGCGATCAATACACCTGCTTTTTTAGCTTTTGAGTTAGACATAAATACATGTGGATAATCCTTATTTGTAAAATGTGGGACTTTCCCTTCCATAAAATGTGTCTCTTGGAGACAAATGATATTGGCTTTATGTTTTTTGGCATCTTTCCAAATGGAAGCTCTCTTATAGGGTGAATTGAGCCCTTTTGTAGTGAGGCTCATTATTTTCATTTCCATCTTAAATTAGACTTACAGATGCTCTGAGCCCCTCTCTCCTTCCCTATGGCATGGTGATAGTGCTTGCTGTATCGTGAAGACTTAACAGTAAAAGGTTTAAAACAAAACAAGGTTGGTCTAAAAAACAAATCGGTAGAAGCCGGGACCACTTGGTCCTGCTGCTTCCACCAGTTTAACTGGGTGTTAAATACAGAAGTAGCCATGAAGGCTGTGAGCAATAGTGCAGGGAAACAGTTTACCTGCATCAAAGTGGGGGGGAATTAGTCCACCTGTGAGTCCTTCGGGACCTATAATGAAATAAAGAGGTTATAAACCAAGCATTTTATGCAACTTGCCAGTCCTTTGCAATTTCTGCCGTTCTTTGCGTTGGATGATCTGCGTTTATGTTGCTGATAGTGAGACCCCAAGATTTCAACAGCTGTATTCCTTCTTCAGGTTTCGTCAGGACATGCGTTATTCCTTCTCGTCTGACGATCAATTTCAGTGGAAATTCCCACTTATATAGCATCTCATTGTTGCGCAGCGACATTGTTATGGGAAGGAATTTTTTCCTCGCTTGCAGCGTAGCTTGTGAGAGGTCTGTGTAAACTTTTATATTTTCATAAGGTTCTGGTAATTTCTTTGCTTTCCTAGAAAGAAGCATGAGGGCATCTTTGGTATGAAAATAATGCAGTCTTGCAATAACATCTCTAGGGAGATTCTCAGGGATCGATTTTGGTTTAGGCAATCTGTGTGCCCTATCTATAAAGCATTCTGCTAGTGGGGCTGCGGGCAGAGTGACATGCAGGAGCTCTGTAAGATAGTCTTTTAATGCAGCTAGAGTTATAGATTCCGGGACACCTCTGAATTTAACGTTGTTACTAGAGATGAGCGAGCACTAAAATGCTCGGGTACTCGTTATTCGAGACGAACTTTTCCCGATGCTCGAGTGCTCGTCTCGAATAACGAGCCCCATTGAAGTCAATGGGAGACTCGAGCATTTTTCAAGGGGACCAAGGCTCTGCACAGGGAAGCTTGGCCAAACACCTGGGAACCTCAGAAAAGGATGGAAACACCACGGAAATGGACAGGAAACAGCAGGGGCAGCATGCATGGATGCCTCTGAGGCTGCTTAATCGCACCATTATGCCAAAATTATGGGCAACAGCATGGCCATGACAGAGTGACAGAATGAAGCTAGATAGCATGTAAAACATGCAATAATTGACCCTGACACTATAGGGGACGGCATGCAGAGGCAGCGGCAGCAGGCTAGAGAGTGGCATGGCGACATACCCTAAATGGACTCAGGCTTCAAACCAATGGGTGGCAGAGAGGAACCAAAGGAGGTGAGCAAGAAGCGCTCAAATAATATCGGTACATGATAAAAGTTTGCCAGTATATTTTGTGGATTACACAGCAGGGTGGCGACAAAGTTAACATGGAAGCCATGAAAACAACCCAAAATTCTGCCTGACACAGCTCGTTTGATAAGGGGACCATGTATGGAGGCAGTGAACTAGTAGTAGATTAAAGGTGCTGCAGTTAAAACTATGTTAGTTGGATCTTGGCATGGAGCTGGCGCTCCGCTGCCAGGCGAGCTTTCGCCAATCCAAGCCCCTGTCTCTAGGCTACTCCCCAAACAGCACTTCTAAGAACCTTTTGTATAAGATCAAGTGTAGTAGCGTTCTTATAAGTTTGGGATATGGCGGGTGAGGGGAATGTAAACAGATGCGCAAGAAGCGCTGAAATAATATCGGTAAATGATAAAAGTTTGCAAGTATATTTTGTGGATTACACAGCAGGGTGGCGACAAAGTTAACAAGTTTGATGTGGAATGCCCTGTAATAGCTCTTGGGCGGTGTGCCTTTTATCGCCTAGGCTCAGCAGTTTGAGCACCGCCTGCTGTCGCTTAGCGACGGCACTGCTGCTGTGCCTAGAGCTACCGACTGATGGCGCCATGGCCACGGATGGTAATTCGGAGGAGGAGGAGGTGGAGGAGGGGTGAGAGGAGGAGGAGGTATACTAGACCTTTGAGACCTGGACCGAGGTAGGCCCCGCAATTCTCTGCGTCGGCAGTATATGACCAGCCCCAGGGTCAGACTCGGTCCCAGCCTGCACCAAGTTAAGTGTAGTAGCGTTCTTATAAGTTTGGGATATGGCGGGTGAGGGGAATGTAAACAGATGCGCAAGAAGCGCATGATACGCATGGAGCTGGCGCTCCGCTGCCAGGCGAGCTTTTGCCAATCCAAGCCCCTGTCTCTAGGCTACTCCCCAAACAGCACTTCTAAGAACCTTTTGTATAAGATCAAGTGTAGTAGCGTTCTTATAAGTTTGGGATATGGCGGGTGAGGGGAATGTAAACAGATGCGCAAGAAGCGCTGAAATAATATTGGTAAATGATAAAAGTTTGCCAGTATATTTTGTGGATAACACAGCAGGGTGGCGACAAAGTTAACAACTTTGATGTGGAATCCATGAAAACAACCCAAATTTCTGCCTGACACACCTCGTTTGATAAGGGGACGATGTATGGAGGCAGCTATATGGACGACTTTTGGAGGTAGCAAAGGAGACAACGTGTGGAGGCTGCTATGGAGACAATTTAATTTGGATAGTGCCTGTATGTGGCAGTCCAAAAAAGTTTTCAAACCAGAGGAGCAGGTAGGTGGCCCTCCAGAAAAATGAATAGATTGAGTGCCTGTATGTGGCAGTCCAAAAAAGTTTTCAAACCAGAGGAGCAGGTAGGTGGCCCTCCAGAAAAATGAAATAGATTGAGTGCCTGTATGTGGCAGTCCAAAAAAGTTTTCAAACCAGGGGAGCGGGTAGGTGGCCCTCCAGAAAAATTGAATAGATTGAGTGCCTGTATGTGGCAGTCCAAAAAAGTTTTCAAACCAGAGGAGCAGGTAGGTGGCCCTCCAGTAAAATGGAATAGATTGAGTGCCTGTATGTGGCAGTCCAAAAAAGTTTTCAAACCAGAGGAGCGGGTAGGTGGCCCTCCAGAAAAATTGAATAGATTGAGTGCCTGTATGTGGCAGTCCAAAAAACTTTTCAAACCAGAGGAGCAGGTAGGTGGCCCTCCAGTAAAATGGAATAGATTGAGTGCCTGTATGTGGCAGTCCAAAAAAGTTTTCAAACCAGAGGAGCAGGTAGGTGGCCCTCCAGAAAAATTGAATAGATTGAGTGCCTGTATGTGGCACTCCCAAAAATTGTTTAAAACAGAGGACCGGGTAGGTGGCCCTCCAGAAAAATTAAATGCATAAAGTACTATAGCTAGTGCCAGTGGGCCCTGTCAAAAAATAGCCAGTTTCCTCTGCTTTACTGTACAAAGAGGAGGAGAAGGAGGAAAATGAGGAGGAGGAGGAGTGGATAAATTATTCAGGTTGAGCTTCCTTCACCTGGTGGAGATTGGAAATTATGAGAAATCCAGGCTTTATTCATCTTAATAAGCGTCAGCCTGTCAGCGCTGTCAGTCGACAGGCGTGTACGCTTATCGGTGATGATGCCCCCAGCTGCACTGAAAACCCGCTCGGACAACACGCTAGCGGCAGGGCAGGCAAGAACCTCCAAGGCGTACAGCGCCAGTTCGTGCCACATGTCCAGCTTTGAAACCCAGTAGTTGTAGGGAGCTGTGTGATCATTTAGGACGATGGTATGGTCAGCTACGTACTCCCTCACCATCTTTCTGTAAAGATCAGCCCTACTCTGCCGAGACTGGGGACAGGTGACTGTGTCTTGCTGGGGTGACATAAAGCTGGCAAAAGCCTTGTAAAGCGTACCCTTGCCAGTGCTGGACAAGCTGCCAGCTCGCCTACTCTCCCTCGCTACTTGTCCCGCAGAACTACGCACTCTGCCGCTAGCGCTGTCAGAAGGGAAATACTGTTTCAGCTTGTGAACCAGGGCCTGCTGGTATTCATGCATTCTCACACTCCTTTCCTCTCCAGGGATGAGAGTGGAAAGATTTTGCTTGTACCGTGGGTCCAGGAGAATGAATACCCAGTAATCGGTGCTGGAATAAATTCTTTGAATGCGAGGGTCACGGGATAGGCAGCCTAGCATGAAATCTGCCATATGCGCCAGAGTACCAACGCGTAAGAATTCACTCCCCTCACTGGCCTGACTGTCCATTTCCTCCTCCTCCAACTCCTCTTCTTCTGCCCATACACGCTGAACAGTGAAGGACTCAACAATGGTCCCCTCTTGTGTCTCGCCAACATTCTCCTCCTCTTCCTCCTCATCCTCCTCCACCTCCACCTCCTCCGATATGCGCTGAGAAACAGACCTAAGGGTGCTTTGGCTATCAACAAGGGAATCTTCTTCCCCCGTCTCTTGTGACGAGCGCAAAGCTTCCGACTTCATGCTGATCAGAGAGTTTTTCAACAGGCCAAGCAGCGGGATGATGAGGCTGATGATGGCGGCATCGCCACTGACCATCTGTGTTGACTCCTCAAAGTTACTCAGCACCTGACAGATATCAGACATCCACGTCCACTCCTCATTGTAGATTTGAGGAAGCTGACTGACCTGACTACCAGTTCTGGTGGAAGTTGACATCTGGCAGTCTACAATCGCTCTGCGCTGCTGGTAAACTCTGGATAACATGGTCAGTGTTGAATTCCACCTCGTGGGCACGTCGCACAACAGTCGGTGTGCGGGCAGTTGGAGGCGGCGCTGCGCTGCCCTGAGAGTGGCAGCATCTGTGCTGGACTTCCTGAAATGCGCACAGATGCGGCGCACCTTCGTGAGCAAATCAGACAGATTGGGGTATGTCTGGAGGAAACGCTGAACTATCAGATTTAACACATGGGCCAGGCATGGCACATGTGTCAGTCTGCCGAGTTGCAGAGCCGCCACCAGGTTACGGCCGTTGTCACACACAACCATGCCTGGCTTCAGGTTCAGCGGTGCCAGCCACAGATCAGTCTGCGCCGTGATGCCCTGTAATAGCTCTTGGGCGGTGTGCCTTTTATCGCCTAGGCTCAGCAGTTTGAGCACCGCCTGCTGTCGCTTAGCGACGGCACTGCTGCTGTGCCTAGAGCTACCGACTGATGGCGCCATGCCCACGGATGGTAATTCGGAGGAGGAGGAGGTGGAGGAGGGGTGGGAGGAGGAGGAGGCATAGTAGGCCTGAAACACCTGGACCGAGGTAGGCCCCGCAATCCTCGGCGTCGGCAGTATATGACCAGCCGCAGGGTCAGACCCGGTCCCAGCCTCCACCAAGTTAACCCAATGTGCCGTCAGCGATATGTAGTGGCCCTGCCCAGGCAGCACTCGTCCACGTGTCCGTGGTCAGGTGGACCTTGTCAGAAACGGCGTTGGTCAGGGCACGGATGATGTTGTCTAACACGTGCTGGTGCAGGGCTGGGACGGCACATCGGGAAAAGTAGTGGCGGATGGGGACCGAATACCGAGGGGCGGCCGCCGCCATGAGGTTGCGAAAGGCCTCGGTCTCTACTAGCCTATAGGGCAGCATCTCCAGGCTAAGCAATCTGGAGATGTGGACATTAAGGGCTTGGGCGTGCGGGTGGGTTGCACTATATTTGCGTTTCCGCTCCAGCGTCTGGGGTATGGAGAGCTGAACGCTGGTGGATGCTGTGGAGGATCGTGGAGGCGACGATGGGGTTTTTGTGGCAGGGTCCTGGGCAGGGGGCTGACTATCAGCTGACACAGGGGAAGGAGCAGTGGTGTGCACGGCCGGAGGTGAACGGGCTTGTTGCCACTGAGTGGGGTGTTTAGCATTCATATGCCTGCGCATACTGGTGGTAGTTAAGCTAGTAGTGGTGGAACCCCTGCTGATCCTGGTTTGGCAAATGTTGCACACCACAGTCCGTCGGTCAGCCGGTGTTTCCTTAAAGAACCTCCAGACTTCTGAAAATCTAGCCCTCGCCGCAGGAGCCCTCGCCACGGGAGCTTCACTAGTTGACACATTTGGCGCTGATGCACCAGCTCTGGCCCTGCCTCTCCGTCTGGCCCCACCACTGCCTCTTCCAACCTGTTCTGGTCGAGGACTCTCCTCTGTCTCAGAAGCACTGTGTTCACCCGGCCTATCAACCCAGCTTGGGTCTGTCACCTCATCATCCTCCGATCCCTCAGTCTGCTCCCCCCTCGGACTTCCTGCCCTGACAACAACTTCCCCACTGTCTGACAACCGTGTCTCCTCATCGTCGGACACCTCTTTACACACTTCTTCCGCTACGTCAAGACTGCGACTGGTGGAAAACCTGGGCATCGGAAAATTGCTCAGCAGCAACCGGACAAGTGGTTTGTGACTGTGGGAAGGGTCCAGAAAACAGTTCCTCAGAGTATGCCAAATTTTCCTTGGAGGGGGCAGACTGGGGGGGAGGAGGCTGAGGTGCAGGAGCTGGAGGAGTGCCGATTTCGGTGACATGGGTGGACTGCGTGGAAGACTGACTGGTGGACAAATTGCTCGAAGCATTGTCGGCAATCCACGACATCACCTGTTCGCACTGTTCTGGCCTCAACAGTGCTCTACCACGAGTCCCAGTAACTTCAGACATGAACCTAGGGAGTGTAGCTCTGCGGCGTTCCCCTGCTCCCTCATAAGCAGGTGGTGTCTCACCCCGCCCAGGACCACGGCCTCTGACCCCTGCAGTAGTTGGACGCCCACGTCCCCGCCCTCGTCCTCTACCCCTAGCCCTCGGGTTAAACATTTTTAAAATGAGAGTTATAACTTTAATTTTTTTTTAACTTTTTTTTGTGTTTTTTGTTTTTTTTTGTGTTTTTTAGTTTTTAAAACCAAACGATGCTATCCTATTGCTATGGCTATTTTCTAGCCAAGTATGAAAGCACACTACTATGCCAGATGAGATGACGCTGAGTTATTAAACAAAATAAACGTAAAATAAAAAAGGAAATGGCAGACTGTGCCTAATTGAAATCCAACCCCTAATAAATTTTCCCACTTCGGTCTTTGCAATGGATATGTCCGTCACTAAGCGCAGAACACAGCGGTCGCAAGTCTCACTACAAATTGCTCACAATTTGCTAGTAGATGCACTGCAGCAAGTACAGCCACCAGCAGATCAACCAGAAATCAAATATATATAACGCTACTGTAGGCGTAAGTAAGCCGTTTGGATTCTCCTATGGCTATTTTCTAGCCAAGTATGAAAGCACACTACTATGCAAGATGAAATGACACTGAGTTATTAAAAAAATAAACGTAAAATAAAAAGTAAATGGCAGACTGTGCCTAATTGAAATCAAACCCCTAATAAATTTTCCCACTTTGGTGTTTGAGGTGGATATGTGTGTCACTAAGAGCTAAACACAACGGTAGCAAGTCCCCCTGCAAATTCCTCACAATATGGTACTAGCTGCAAATAAAAAAAAAAAAGTATAACGTTATTGTAGCCCTAAAAAGGGCTGTTGGGTTCTTGGAGAATCACTCCTGCCTAACAGTAAGCTAATAGAACACCCTAACGCTTTCCCTGACCAGCAGCAGCTCTCTCCCTAGCGGCATCCAGACACAGAATGATCCGAGCAGCGCGGGCAGCGGCTAGTCTATCCCAGGGTCACCTGATCTGGCCAGCCAACCACTGCTATCGACGTGTAAGGGTACCACGTCATGCTGGGTGGAGTGCAGAGTCTCCTGGCTTGTGATTGGCTCTGTTTCTGGCCGCCAAAAAGCAAAACGGCGGGAGCTGCCATTTTCTCGAGCGGGCGAAGTATTCATCCGAGCAACGAGCAGTTTCGAGTACGCTCATGCTCGACCGAGCATCAAGCTCGGACGAGCTTGTTCGCTTATCTCTAATGATAACATATGGTGGAGCTAATGTTCTGATGATATGCACATTAATACCACATGTGCTTCTGTGGTTGGCCGACTTTGGGTTTAGGTGATCAAGAGCACTTTGGTGGACTTACTGTATATTCCCAACTAAATAAAGAGCAAAGACAGATTTTTAAAATGGAAAAAGTCTCATTTATCAGGTGTGTGATCAGAAGTGAGAGAGCATAGAATGGTAAGTAATGGCAAATGGTGAAGGAGCCCGGGGGGAAACGTCTCAAGGCCGTAGCTCATTGAGATTGTAGGGTTTGTCAGGGTGAGGCACAGGCCCAAATCCAGATTCTCATGTGAAGACCCATGAGAAGACCAAACTGAGAAGACGATTGTGAATACCAGCATGTATTTCTTGTGCCATCACTCTGCTTTATGACATGAAAGAGAAATATGGAGTGAATTGGCGTTTTGAGACCCCAAGTGATTTTTGGAGGCAGCATCCCCTCTTCATCCAAGGGCAAGGGTTGGAGAACTTCTGTCAGAGGCCGATGGATCTTCTGGAAGAAATCTCTTCTGGTCGGTCAGTTATTAGGGCACTTGTAGCTGCTCGCTGTCTCCCATTGTCCTCTATGGTGCGTGACAGACACAGCATGAGACGGCCATGTTCATCCACTTCCACAATTCCAGCCTGATGAACTGGAGACCTCACATCTTGACCATGTTTGGGAAAATTCTTCTCGTCCGATTGCATTTTGATTTCTCAATGTAAATTGATAGCGTTGGATCTTACCATCTACAATATCTGTATCCGGTGAATATCTGACCACTTTTACCAAACCGTCTTGTGAAATGCGTGCCCTGATTACCGTCTATAACTTCCGTTAACCAACATTAACAGTTTTTTCCTTTTGATATAACAAGCACAATAGACAAGAATTACAGTAGGAATGTAAGTGGTAACTCCTTAGATGATGTCTACAATCCTCTGTCACACTATGTGATACATCAGCAAAGTAGAACATTGGGATCCCGGAGCATTGAGACATCAGTATATCATCATATCTTCATTCATGATTGAGACTGGACACTCATCCTTATTCCAAGGCCATTAAGTGAAGATCAGATAAAATCTCCAGGAGGAAGTTGTCAGGTTCAGTGGATCCTCTGGACCACCGCGGGAGATGTAACTAGCCAACACCCGGAACCGGAGCCCAGCGGCACCTGGTATTCACCAGAGCCCGCCGCAAAGCGGGTTGGACTTGCTGCGGCAGGATACCACTAGGTCGTTCCCAGGTGTGACTAGCCCACGGTGGCAGCCGAGGTCGAGGTACCTTAGCGGATGACAATCTCGTAGACAGGTCCAGGCACAGGGTCAGGGCAGGCGGCAGAGATGCAACGTCAGGTTCAAGTCCGGGGTCAGCAACAGGAGGTCCAGGCAGAAGGGGACGGGAACACAGGCACAGGAACACAGCAACACGGAGGAACACGGGAAACACAGGACTTGGGAGCGGAGACACACAGGAACGCAGGAATACACAAGAACGCAGGAAAACACAGGAACGCAGGAATACTCGCTAGGAAGCTTTCTCTAAGGCTATGAGGCACAAAGATCCGGCAAGGGTCACAGGAAGGGGAAGAAACTTAT
Organism: Engystomops pustulosus; assembly: GCF_040894005.1. Taxonomy (NCBI): domain Eukaryota; kingdom Metazoa; phylum Chordata; class Amphibia; order Anura; family Leptodactylidae; genus Engystomops; species Engystomops pustulosus. The sequence goes on from NC_092418.1 coordinate 4,741,765, forward strand.
AGCAGGCCAGCGCCAATTATTGGCGTGCTGGCCCTTTAAATCTAAGAGTGACGGCGCGCGCGCCCTAGGAGACGGGGACGCGCGCGCCGAGCTGCGGGAGCCAGGGAGGACATCGCGGGAGCCAGGGAAGGTGAGTGGGACCCGGGACCGGGGGCAGCAGCAGGAACACGGGTGCGCCCGCGATCCGAGACAGCGATCGCGGGAGCACCCGTGACAGAAGTCATCATGGGCTGTGAGAAGCTGCGGAAGAGACTTCTCTATTGATATGAAGACAATTGTTATGTCTACTTACATTGACTTCTACGATACTTCTGCGATGGCTTTCAGGATGACCCATCCCATAGCACACAGGGCGTTTGCTATGCGGATCTCATTGGGAGTTGTGTTTAGCCATTCATCCAATTGTTGGAGTGGAAAGCATCTTTAGGATCCACGAAGAAGACCACAGACCCATCTCTCACTTGCTCACAACAGTGGGATCACCTACCTGTGAATCCATTAGAAGTCCTTGAACACTGCCTTGTGCTTCAATTTCCATGTTACAACCATCATAGTCTTTCACAAAGTTGTAGAGAATTTGGGCTTATTCAATGAATGTATCAGCCGTGGTCTTATTCTACACAACCATATTGGTGAATCACATCCGCTGGACGAGTTTCTCAGAAATGTGCCATTTCTACCTGGTTTAGAATTAGGGTTAGTGGGTTAGGGTTAGGGATTAGAGTTAGTGGGTTAGGGTTAGGGATTAGGGTTAGTGGGTTAGGTTTAGGGATTAGGGTTAGTGGGTTAGGGTTAGTAGGGTTAATAGTTAGAGTTAGTAGGGTTAGTGGGTTAGGTTTAGGTGTTAGGGTTAGTGGGTGAGGGTTAATGGTTAGGGTTAATGGTTAGGGTTAGTAGGGTTAGGGTTAGGTGGGTTAGGGGTTAGGGTTAGTGGTTAGGGTTAGGTGTTGATAATTTTAAGGTATTTTGAAGACTTTTATGAAACTATGTGAAGTATGTGGTGATGTTGATGAGAACCAAAAGAGAACAGACATCAATGTAAAATAATGACGGCAATACAAGGGTTACATAATGCTGAATGTGCTTTGTGTTTGCATATATGAAAAGTAAAGTATGAAAAAGCTCCCAGGGATCACAAGTGTCATCCAGCAGTTTACAATCTGCTTCTAATCTCACATCTTCTTCTAGATGGAGTCTTTATGATATTCAGTTTGGGATTTTATGATCAATATCTTTTATACACACAAGACGTCCCGTAAAAAAACCGAAACCCAACATCTCCTGCAGCCGGGGTGACGAGGGAAGACACAATCTCGTAAGTCCTTCATTGTAACTTGCTTACAATTCTCAGTGTGAATAACTCTAAGATGGAGGTTTTTCTGGTGATTATACTTCTCATAGCCATCCCGGACTTGTCCTCCAGTGTCTTCATAATCACTTCTCTGACTATCGATGCTTTCCAAAAGAAAAGTGTTTCTCCGTTAAACCAAATCTTGATATCTCTGAATGTTTCCAATGTGTCCTTCACCATCGTCATGTCAGTCTACTTGGCCACCAACTCCATATGGTCCTATCTGTATCGCGTGGGCTTTGTGTTTCCCTTCATCTCCTACGTGACTGTGTGCACCATCACATCCAGTGCTTGGCTCACGGCTGCTCTTTGCTTCTTTTACTTCACTAAAATTGCCCCTCCTTGGCCTGGACTTCTAATGAAGATCAAGAGTAAGATCAATGTCCTTACCTGGAGGCTGATTTTATTGGTGGAAACTGTGTCTCTTAGTGTGAGTTTCCTATCATTAGCTGCATCAGGTCCACATCCAAATGAAAAGAACTCAACGGCGATTGAAGTGGAGACATTGGAAAATAAAATGAAAAAAATTAAAATTTCAAATGTCGTTTTAGTTCTGAACTTTTTGCCTTTCACTTTAATCATAATAATGACTGTCACCAGCGCCTGGTTCCTCAGGGTCTATGACCACCAGATGAAGACTAATGGGACGTTAGTCAACACCAACGTGAAGGACTATCAAAGTGCAGTCCATACAATGATGGGTCTTCTGGTCTTGTATCTCATTACCATTCTGGCCATAGTCCTTATGGCACTGGAGACATTTGTGGATTATAGTGTTGGGTCCTGGATCTGTCTAATGATACTGCTGTTATTTCCCACTGGACAATCCACTCTTCTGATCTATAGTAACCCAAAACTGAAGCAGAATTTGAGGGAACAATTCAATTTGCTCAGCTGTCGAGCCTGAGGAGATGTCTTCAAACCCTTGCATGGTGGCTGTGTGACACATTGGGGCACATTTACTTACCCGGTCCCTGCGCGATCCCCGATCAGGACTGTCCGACGAGGATGAACTCTGCCGCGATTCATGAAGATCGTGCACCCTATATCCTGCATGTATTCACCTTCTTCTTCCCGGTGTATGGAAGTGCTTGGATGGAACACAATTTTCAAGCTAAATCCCGCGTATTGTCCGAATCCGTCGGATCGTTCGACGGTCCTTAGTAAATGAGCCCCATTATCAGAGTGTCTGACATTTCTCAGCGTCCCTCTCCTTCGGTTTAGTAATGGCGGAGATCAGGAAATAAGTCTGATAGCAGTAATAGAATAAGTTGTCTAGAACGGATGTTACTTCTTCTTCTGGCTCCACCTGCACAAGTCTTAGCATTGCATGAACAATAATAGATTTGTCCTGGCTCTGGCTCCAGAAGATGTTCTAATACTCAGCATATAGGATATAAACTCACATGAAGCATTTATCCTGAAACTACCGGTACCCCAACCAATAATGTGAATATAATGCGGCACATTTACTTACCTGGTCCGACGAGGATTCAGGTTCTGCCGGGATTAACTAAGGTCCGTGCGCCCAATATCCTGAATGTGTCGCTGCTGCGCCGAGGTCCGGCGGAGTTCACCTGCTTCTTCCCGGTGCATGTAAGTGCTGATCTTGCGACACACAAATTCTTTTTTAAATTCCGCAATTTTTCCGAATCCGTCGGGTTGTCCGACGGCCACGCCCCCCGATTTCTGTCGCGTGAAAGCCGGCGCCGATGGGACACAATCCAATCGCGTGGGGCAATTCGGCCCAAATCGGAAATATTCAGGAAACCCGACGAAAGTGCAGCGTACAGACCCTTAGTAAATGAGCCCCAATGACTTTGCAGAGTGATGACATCTTCTGTGTACATGTGTGTTCCCCGATAATTCAGTCATCATAAGTTTGTGTTTTGTAGAATAAAATTTGTTCCTCCTAATCTGTTGTTTCTCCGCTCGTCATCCCTCAGTCCTGGGCAGGTGGCGGACCTTACACCACTAGGAGACTGAACGGACCTGAATGGACCCATAAGTGACGGCTGATATGTTGTCTTATAGCGGTCACTAATGTTCCTTATTCCTGACAGCGTGAGAGCGGGATGACGTGAGGACGTGACGTGATCCCGGCTCCTCCTCCTCACCCCGTAGAGCACCTGCGGCATGATGGGAGGTCATCCTTGACAGGACGGGCGGACCATGGACCAAACCTCGCTGCCCCCTAGGAAGGTGAAGCGGAGTGGAGGGGTGAGCTGCGAGGACTCCGGCAGTGCCGACCAGAGCACTAGAAGCGGCGGACATCAGCTCCCTTCCCCTGACAGCTGCGGTAGTCCCCTCAAACGGAGAACAACAGCAGGATGAAGGCGGGTGAGCGTGGCAGGAGCCATGACGGGACGGACCAGTGCAGTAAGGGAATTGTCAACTCCGAAAAGCCCCAACATGATGAAGTCTCTAAGGTTTGATGTATGCCTGGCAATACCTACCCCCCTTACTGGATGAAAATTCCAGCATTGTTTTACTAATCTGATAGCAGCCCCCAATTGGGGATATACTGTTAGGGGGGCTCAATAGAGTCCAGGTATATGGCATGCTTTTATGATCTTGAGGAATTTCCTCTTTATTTCAATGATCATCATTGCCAGTTTATCTTACTGGAGTAACTTGATTACCACACGCTTTACTAGCTCTGACTGAACATGCCTGCTTATGCCAACTGACTCTGAATGTTGTTTGTCGCTGTGCGCAATATGGTATTATACGTCTGTCTACCTTTACAGAGACTAACAGCTGGGAAGGATCTCTCAAACGAATACCTTGAACTAACTTTATCAGAGTGTTATATATTTATCTGATACATCATCTAGACTAACTACGGTAAAAGTGACCAGGTGTTACAGCCTAATTAATCTGGTAAAAGCTATATTTACTATAGAATCGCTTAAAGGGCTTGGTCACCCCCTGGACCTTACATCTGGACCGGGCTTGGACTGGTTCGGTTGCTATAACTGTGCATTAATATTTCTAACTAAAATTTGATGACGTAGAATTGAAGTAAGCTGAGTTCCTCAATCCCGCTGTCCGCTACTGGATTTTGGCAAGTGGCTACGTGTTATACTGTCCAATACTAACAGTCGTAAACGCTTCCTGGAATCAACGCTTAACTAACCTAAACAAGGCTTTTTCTGCTATATAACCACGGACTCGCTTTATTGCTTTTTTTCTTTTTTTTTTTTTTTTTGGACTTATTATTTCTGTCGAATAGTACTGGTCTCCTTGTTATAATTGTTCATTCTGCATAGCGTTAATTTCTCTAGTGAATCTTATTGTTTTTCAAACTTTACACCCCTGCTGATCTTGGACCGGTCTGCCCGGTATAACTGTTTTCCCCGCTTCGAGTAAATATTGTCGGCCAAAAAAAAAATTGACCAAAACATCTATTGAGGTGGAATTGAAGCCTTTTGGGGGTCACAACTCAGGGGTCCCCTACTATATCCGGGCCCGATACAGTTATTTGCTACACCATCCAAGATCAACAGTCGCTCCTAGGAGCTAGGACCCAATCAACTTAATTTGGGCCATTCTCGCTAGATAACTGTTCTACTTATTTCAAGGTTTCTTGGATTCAATATTTTGGCTGACCAGAGACCGGATTGTTTATTATACTTGTTTATTTTGCAGAGGGTTAATATCTCCAGTTAAATCTGACTGAAGCAATTGCTGTTTGGTTTACTAACTGTATTTTATGTCTAAGTTCTGTAGTCATATATAGCTATTATTTATTTAGATCTTTGATTGTCGGGGCCGCTGGATCGGCTTAACTCTTAAAGGGTTAATACTGACATTAACCAGTATAACGGTTTAAATACAGCTATAGAACAAAATGCCCCCAAAAAACCATAAATCGGCAGGAGGGGTCTCTCCAAAGGAAGCAAAAGATAGGGTGGGGTCTAAATCAGAGACATCTGCTAAAATAGATAAGCTGTGGAGCTCCCCCATTACCAAAACAAGACAAACTACAAAGTCAGTCCAAGGGGACCCGCAAACAGTGGCAGAAATAGTAGAGGCCCATGCTGGGGCTAGCTCAGAAACACCAACAGTGGAAGGAGATGTTAATCCCATATTATCAGAAATTTTAAATACTGTCCAAAAAACAGGGGCGACAGTAGAAGAACTAGCGGCTCAAGTTGGGACTCTTACAATAGAAACAGGCTCTATAAAGGAAGAGATGACAAAGATCCGTGAAAAAATATCAAGCACAGCCGCTCAAGTAAAAGCTTTGGAGATGGAAACTAAAGGGATAAAAAAAGAATTCTCAGGTCTTCTTAGGGAGAATAAAGTCTTGAAAGAAAGATTAACGGATCTGGAAGACAGGTCCCGACGCTCCAATATTCGTATTCTAGGGATACCTGAGGAAATTGGTACAGAGGGGCTGGAGTCGTGGCTTCAAATCTGGTTGGTTGAGCTAATGGGTCAAGATTCGCTTTCTAAAATGTTCACAATAGAGAGAGCTCACCGCATACCTAGTAAAAAACCTCCACCTGGTGCCCTACCCTGAGCCATTCTTGCTAAACTACTCTCCTTTCAGGACAGAGAGGCAATTATTAGATTTTCTCGTGATAATCAAGAAATTGATTTTTTTTTAGTTTTTTTCTTTCCAGATTATTCCAAGGCCACGCAGCAAAAACGAGTGAAGTTTAGGGAGGTTAAAAAACGGCTGAAAGATGCAGGAATGACATTATCATTATTATATCCAGCCCGTTTGAGAATTATATTTCAGGACAAAAGTAATTTTTTTGAAAATCCTGAGGAGGCCTCAAGCTGGCTGGAGTCAAAGGGGTTTTAGATAGACTCTCAACGTAGGGGAAGAAGAAGACCCCCGTAAGATACATTGATGTGTAATATATTTTGGGGGTGACTCTTGGGGAAGGAGAGGGGATATGCTGGAGAGAAGAGAGCTGCCAATATGAGCAGGTCAGGTAGAAGGGAGGGGGTGGAGGGTGGGAAGGAGGGAGAGGGGCCAAGCTGAGGGTGAGCAGAGGTTTAAGGTGGTTTCTTTTTTCCTTTTCTTTTCTTTTCCTTTTTTTTTCCCTTTCTTTCTTTTCTCTACTTTCTTTCTTTCACGGTAAATCAAAATGGCGGTACAAATATTTGTATGGAACGTGAGAGGCCTGAATGACCGGTTGAAAAGATGCATGGTGGATGATGTAGTTACTCGGCATTTGCTGGGAATAATTTGTCTAACAGAAACCCACTTGACGGCTAAGTCATCGGGATGGCTAAACAAAAGATGGGCAGAGATCAGGCTACATGCATACGGCTCCGTATATTCAAGGGGGGGTCTCGGTTTTGGTGCATAATAAGGTGGATATTAAGATTATCTCTACAAAAATAGACAAAAGGGGTAGATTTATTTTTATTTTCTGCAATCTTTATAAAATCAGATGTATCCTTGCATTTGTTTATATCCCACCTCCATTTTCATACGAAGTCTTACACCTGTTAATTCAATTCAGTTTGGATAAACAGGATTGTCCGATTTTGGTCCTAGGAGATTTTAATGCGTGTATGGATAATGCGCTAGATAGATTGAACATGAAAGGACTTAATACAGTGTCAAGGAAAACAGGATTGAAGGATTTCTGTGATGAATGGAGTTTTAGAGACGTTTGGCGGGTAAAATATCAAGAGAAGAAAGCCTACTCCTGCTTAAGCCGCACGTATTCCACACTGTCCAGGATCGACCTCTGTTTAGCGATTGATAAATTCTTACTATACATCAAGAGGATGAAATATGAATCAATAGTGATGTCTGATCACGCGCCAATTAATTTACTGGTGAATATGGCAGAAATGGCAACTGGAGAGGGGTTTCGACCCTTTCGGCTGAACCCTCACTGGTTAACAATCCTGGACAGTGTGGAAAAGATGTCAACCCGGACTTATTTGCCCAAAAAAAAGCCCAACATGAAAAAATTTTTTCTGGCCAAAGGAACTTCTCAGAGGGGGGAAGATCCGGGAAACTCTTAGCAGCCAAAGCATCTAACGTCAGACAGAGAGAGGGAATTTTTCTCATTCGAAATCAGGAGGGTAGCACCACACAGGAACAAGGTGAGATTCTGGAATCATTTCGTAAATTTTACTCCTCTCTATATCAATCAGAAGCCAATTATACTGAGATGGAGCTGGATGACTTCCTCGACTCCATCCCCCTTCCTTGCCTCCCAGAGGACAGGAGACATGGGTTAGGGGGGTTGGTGTCGGGGGACGAGATTCAGGGAGCCATTAATGAAGCTTCGGCTGATTCAGCACCGGGGCTGGACGGATTACCTTTCCCATTTTATAAAAAAATTAAATAAGGTACTGACTCCCATTTTTGTGCAGGTGTTTTCTGCAATATTTGAGAATGCCCATGTTATGAACTCAATGACCGAGGCATCTATCGTATTTCTGAAAAAAGGTAAGGATTCATTAGATATGGGGTCGTATAGACCCATTTCCCTAATTAACTGTGATATAAAAATCTTGGCCAAAGTTTTGGCCACGAGATTAAAAGAAGTAATTGGGGACATTGTGCATCCAGATCAAAATGGGTTCATCCCGGATAGGGGCACAGATTATAATTTACATAGGCTCTTTTCGGATATACAGCTGGGAAAAGGGGAGGGCCGCTCCATCCTGTCGTTAGATGCTGTTAAAGCCTTCGACAGGGTGGAGTGGCGATTTCTCTGGAAAGTTTTGGACAGGTTTGGACTGGGAGCAGAATTTATTAAGTGGGTTCGGATCTTATATGATGCCCCCACAGCTAGAATGAATATCAACGGCAGTTTCTCAAATTCCCTCCCCTTACATCGTGGCACCCGACAGGAATGTCCCCTTTCCCCCTTACTTTTCGCACTATTTATAGAACCCCTTGCAATACTTATAATACAGGCGGAATGGATTAAGGGGCGGGGAAGTGGGGGCGAGAAGGACAAGATATCATTGTATGCCGACGATATCCTAATGACCATCCAAACCCCAGAAAAAATACTAAAAGAGGTTTTTTGGGAAAAAACAGTACTACTCCCACTGGATGGGGAAATAACTGACCCTCGAATGCAAGTAGAGGTACTGCATAAAGAGGATGCCATTAAATATTTAGGGGTTATGGTTACATCCGATCTGAGTAAATATGTGGACCTGAATATTACCCCAATAGTGGAAAAAATTTGGCATAATATCACTAATTGGCTTAGAATGCCCTGCTCAACTAGGAACTAGGGACTCAATTTTCACATTAATAGAGAGTGAGGAACTTACACAGGGACGATATAGAGCAGTGGTGGCGAACCTATGGCACGGGCAGGGGCGCACCTGCCATGAGGCGAGTTGAGCATCTCGCCTCAGGCGGCGCGCCTCCTGCTGGACGAGGGGGCGGCACCGTGTTCCTACTCTCCGCAGGCCGGTACCGAGTGCCCCGCCGCCGCCGGCACCGTGTGCCTGACCCCCGCTGCCGCCGGACAGGACCATGTTGCAGCCCTCTGTCGGAAACCATGCTCCCCACTGGCACTGTGCGCCCGCCCCTGCTGCCGCGGACACCGTGGTTCCGGCACTCCACTGCTCTGTCCAGCTCCATGCTTCCGGCCGCTGGCTGACACTCCCACCCCCGCATACCTCTGCTCCCCGCATACCTCCGCTCCCGCCCCCCACACTCCGCCGCTCCCCCCACTGCTCTCGCTCCCGCGGTCCCGGCTGCACTCCCCCCAACGAAAGCTCCCGGCTCTGACCCTGCTCCCGCGGTCCCGGCTGCACTCCCCCCAATGAAAGCTCCCGGCTCTGACCCTGCTCCCGCGGTCCCAGCTGCACTCCCCCCAGCACAAGCTCCTGGCTCCGACCCTGCTCCCACGGTCCCGGCTCTCAACCCCCCCCCCCCAAACCCTCGCTGCTGGGCTGCTGGCTCCCGGCTCCGACCCCCCCTCCTCCGCTCCCGCGGTCCCGACTCTACCCCTTCCCCCCCCAACCCTCGCTCCCGGCCTGAAACTGCCCGCCACCGCCGCAGGACAAGGCAGCACTTACCAAGACCCCAAGAAAGGTAATGGTATTTTATCTTTGCATATATATATATGTGTGTGTATATGCTTGTGTGTATATGCGTCTTTATATATGAATATGTGTGTGTGTGTGTATATATATATATAGGATATGTGTGTATATTTGCTATATGTATGTGCAGTGTGTGTATATGCTGTAACTACTGTTTGTATGTGTGTATATATGCTGTATTTGTAATATTTATCAGGACTTCTATTTTGTACTACATGGAGATATGCTGTATGCATTTTATAGTACATGACGGTATGCTGTATCTATCTTATTCTACATGGCGGTACGCTGTATGCAGTTTATTCTACATGGCGTCATGCTGTATGCATTTTATACTACATAGCGGTACTCTGTATCTATTCTATACTTAATGGCGGCACGCTGTATCTATCTTATACTATATGGCAGTATGCTGTGAGCATTTTATACTACATGGCGGTACGCTGTATGCATTTTATACTACATGGCGGTACGCTGTATGCATTTTATACTACATGACGGTACGCTGTATGCATTTTATACTACATGGCGGTGCGCTGTATGCATTTTATACTACATGGTGGTACTCTCTATGCATTTTATACTACATGGTGATATTCTGTATGCATTGTATACTACATGGCGGAATGCGGTATGCATTTTATACTACATGGTGATACGCTGTATGCATTTTATACTACATGGCAGTACACTGTATGCATTTTATACTACATGGCAGTACACTTTATGCATTTTATACTACATGGCAGTACACTGTATGCATTTTATACTACATGGCAGTACACTGTATGTATTTTATTCTACATGGTGGTACGCTGTGTGCATTTTATACTGCATGGCGGTACGATACGCTTTATCTATCTTATACTATATGGCGGCACGCTGTAGGCAATGTTTGCAATTTTACACCAAACCAATATGATGTATCTGGTCCTGACATTCCCTGATATATTACATATATGGGGGGGGGCGTCTCTCTATGGCTCGCCTCAGGCAGCAGACAGGCTTGGTACACCCCTGGGCACGGGTGCCAGAGACGGCACTCAGAGCCATTTCTGTGGGCACCCGGCCATCACCCCAGCTTACCAGACAGAACTCAAAGAATCTTCCTGCAGTTCCAAGCAACATAAAAGATGCGGCATATGCTGATACTTACTTCACTACTTGGGACTGTAGGAAGAGGGAGAATGAGTAGACAGGGCCGAATTATCTTTGGAGGACCTCCTGCTGGCCCCACGATTCTCTGTGTACAGAGGGACACTGGAAAGAAGTGATGACAATTTTCCATCTTTCTACTGTGTTGCTGTCCTCAGGAGGACAATAGGATTGAAAGTTGTTGAACAGGGAGCAATAAGTTACTGCTTTAATTTTTGGTTGGCACCTCGCGATAAATAAGGGGGGGTTTGGGTTGCAGTTTGGGCACTCGGTCGCTAAAAGGTTTGCCATCACTGATATAGAGGTATGTATATTGCAAGGTTGTTGAATAAAGTGTGGATGACACTGAAAGAGTTATTAAATTTGAAGGGGATTTTCTCGTTTTCCCCAATATGGGATAATTTTAATTTTGAAAAATCTAGATCAATCACGGAGACGGATGTCTGGAGACAGAAGGGATTGAATTCATTGGCACAAATATGCTCAGAAACAGGTATGCTAAGTTTAGAAGAAATGCAAATACAATTTGGTAATAGGGATAATGGCTTTTTCTTTAAATATTTTCAATTATATTATAAGATAATTATAAGATTATATAAGATCGGGTGATAGAAGTAGGTTTAAAATAGAGAAAAATAAGTGTATTGAGTTTCTGAGAAACTCCTTAGTCACTAAGAAAATCACATCACAATGATATAAAATGATACTGCATGAATGGACTGAAAGGGAAATAATACCCTCGAGTAAAAAATGGGAAAAGGTAATTGGTAAGATGCCTAAGGAATTTTGGAAAAAATGTTATAAAGGAATCATATCTTCATCTATGTCCTGGAATCATAGAATGACCCAGTTTAACTTTGTACATCAATTATATTATACCCCGAGAGCAAAATCTGGTTGGTAGGAGGGAGAAAGTTTCAAGGACTATAAGAGATACAAAGAATGGTCCTGTGGTATTTTTATTTTTTTTTTCACTTTTTCTCTTTTCACTTTTTCTGTTTCCTTTTACTTTCTGCTCTCTAACGGGTGGGCAAGGGTGGGAATGGGATGGGGGGGAGGGAGGGGTTGGTTGAAAAAATAATCATGTTATTAAGCTTGTATGTATGTTTTTATCTTTTTGTATATTGAAGGAAAAGAATAAAGTAAAAAAAAAAAATGTCCCTTATTCCTGCAGCTGGGACTTTCTATAACATTAGGGCTCTGCAAATCGAAACAACGACTAAAATCTGCTCCTTTATTATACGACAATAACGTGTTATTTTACCAAAATCTTCATTTAAAAAATTTAACTTCACCAGTCTATGTTGACGGAGAAAAAACAGTAAAATTTTTTTTTAAGAGGACAAAAATGTTTACATCCAGAAAATTTTTTGGTAAAGTGGGAAGTGAAGTTGCAGTTGAGCCAATTAGAACCCATCATGATAAACCAGGGAGACCTCCTCATAGATCCAGGCACCGGGGCCGTGATTACCTTCCTGTGTTATCCATGGTCTACTTCATTATAAGGTCAACTTTTATAATGATGCTCATGAGTCTGAAGGGCTATGGGCACGTTACAGAAGCCCCCCCCCCCCCCCCCCGTGCTGTGGCTTCACAAGTTGTTGTTACACTATACAAATGGCAAGAAATACTAAATCCACAGCTGTACAGACAACAAAAAGACCTAAAAATGTGTATATAGACAGAGGTTAGCATAATTATCAGTATTATTATTATTATTATTATTATTATTATTATTTTGTTAGAAATTCCATCGCCCACTTCTAAGATTAAAAAACACTTTTATTCAAACGTCATTAAACAGGAAGGCGAAACAAAAAGTAAGACCTTCTCAGATGTGTTTTGAGATAAAATCGGGAGTTCTTTGTCAAGCAGGAACACTAATGAACAACATATAAAATAATCAGCAAAGCCGAAGCTCACCGTCCCCACACAAGGCCATTACTCAGCAAAGCAACACCACTAAGAACCTCCCACTATCCAGCCCCCCCAGGCAGGCCCAGCACACTGAAGGCTGAAGGCCCTGGCATAGTGTGTGGCAGAATGATGTGAAGGAAAGAAAATCTCCCCCATAAATGAAATATCTGAAATGGTACCAAGAGCATCAATCGATCTTTCAAGCAAATCAATTTGTCTATCAGGCATAACAATCGATCTATCAGGCACATAAATCAATCTATCAGGCATATTAATGAATCTATCAGGCACATCAATCGATGAATCAGGCACATTAATCAATCTACCAGGCACATCAATCGATCTATCTGGCACATTAATCAATGTATCACGCACATCAATTGATCTATCAGGCACATAAATCAATCTATCAGGCATATTAATCAATCTACCAGGCACATCAATCGATGAATCAGGCACATTAATCAATCTACCTGGCACATCAATCAATCTATCAGGCACATTAATCGATCTATCTGGCACATTAATCAATCTATCAGGCATATTAATGAATCTATCAGGTACATCAACCGATTCTATCAGCCACATAAATCAATGTATGAGGCACATCAATCAATCTACCAGGCACATCAATCGATCTATCAGGCACATCAATCGATCTATCAGGTACATTAATCAATCTATCAGGTATATTAATCAATCTATCAGGCACATCAATCGATCTATCTGGAACATTAATCAATCTATCAGGCATATTAATCAATCTACCAGGCACATCAATCGATGAATCAGGCACATTAATCAATCTATCAGGCACATCAATCGATCTAACAGGCACATCAATCGATCTATCAGGTACATGAATCAATCTATCAGGCATATTAATGAATCTATCAGGCACATCAATCGATGAATCAGGTACATCAATTGATCTATGAGGCACATTAATTGATCTATCAGGTACATGAATCAATCTATCAGGCATATTAATCAATCTACCAGGCACATTAATTGATCTATCAGATACATGAATCAATCTATCAGGCATATTAATCAATCTACCAGGCACATCAATCGATCTATCAGTCACATGAATCAATCTATCAGGCATATTAATGAATCTATCAGGCACATCAATCGATCTATCAGGTACATGAATCATTCTATCAGGTATATTAATGATTCTATCAGGCACATCAATCGATCTATCAGGCATATTAATCAATCTATCAGGCATATTAATGAATCTATCAGGCACATCAATCGATGAATCAGGCACATTAATCAATCTACCAGGCACATCAATCGATCTATCTGGCACATTAATCAATCTATCATGCACATCAATCGATCTATCAGGCACATAAATCAATCTATCAGGCGTATTAATCAATCTACCAGGCACATCAATCGATGAAACAGGCACATTAATCAATCTATCAGGCATATCAATCGATCCATCTAGCACATTAATCAATCTATCAGGCATATTAATGAATCTATCAGGCACATCAATCGATGAATCAAGCACATTAATCAATCTACCAGGCACATCAATCGATCTATCTGGCACATTAATCAATCTATCACGCACATCAATCGATCTATCAGGCACATAAATCAATCTATCAGGCATATTAATCAATCTACCAGGCACATCAATCAATCTACCAGGCACATCAATCGATCTATCAGGCACATCAATCGATCTATCAGGTACATTAATCAATCTATCAGGTATATTAATGAAACTATCAGGCACATCAATCGATCTATCTGGCACATTAATCAATCTATCAGGCATATTAATCGATCTATCAGGTACATCAATCAATCTATCAGGCATATTAATCAATCTACCAGGCACATCAATCGATGAATCAGGCACATTAATCAATCTACCAGGCACATCAATCAATCTATCAGGCACATCAATCGATCTATCAGGCACATCAATCGATCTATCAGGTACATCAATCGATCTATCAGGCACATTAATTGATCTATCAGGTACATGAATCAATCTATCAGGCATATTAATCAATCTACCAGGCACATTAATTGATCTATCAGGTACATGAATCAATCTATCAGGCATATTAATCAATCTACCAGGCACATCAATTGATCTATCAGGCACATGAATCAATCTATCAGGCATATTAATGAATCTATCAGGCACATCAATCGATCTATCAGGTACATGAATCATTCTATCAGGTATATTAATGATTCTATCAGGCACATCAATCGATCTATTAGGCATATTAATCAATCTATCAGGCATATTAATGAATCTATCAGGCACATCAATCGATGAATCAGGCACATTAATAAATCTACCAGGCACATCAATCGATCTATCTGGCACATTAATCAATCTATCATGCACATCAATCGATCTATCAGGCACATAAATCAATCTATCAGGCGTATTAATCAATCTACCAGGCACATCAATCAATGAAACAGGCACATTAATCAATCTATCAGGCATATCAATCGATCCATCTAGCACATTAATCAATCTATCAGGCATATTAATGAATCTATCAGGCACATCAATCGATGAATCAAGCACATTAATCAATCTACCAGGCACATCAATCGATCTATCTGGCACATTAATCAATCTATCACGCACATCAATCGATCTATCAGGCACATAAATCAATCTATCAGGCATATTAATCAATCTACCAGGCACATCAATCAATCTACCAGGCACATCAATCGATCTATCAGGCACATCAATCGATCTATCAGGTACATTAATCAATCTATCAGGTATATTAATGAAACTATCAGGCACATCAATCGATCTATCTGGCACATTAATCAATCTATCAGGCATATTAATCGATCTATCAGGTACATCAATCAATCTATCAGGCATATTAATCAATCTACCAGGCACATCAATCGATGAATCAGGCACATTAATCAATCTACCAGGCACATCAATCAATCTATCAGGCACATCAATCGATCTATCAGGCACATCAATCGATCTATCAGGTACATCAATCGATCTATCAGGCACATTAATTGATCTATCAGGTACATGAATCAATCTATCAGGCACATGAATCGATCTATCAGATACATGAATCAATCTATCAGGCATATTAATCAATCTACCAGGCACATCAATCAATCTATCAGGCACATGAATCGATCTATCAGATACATGAATCAATCTATCAGGCATATTAATGAATCTATCAGGCACATCAATCGATCTATCAGGTACATGAATCATTCAATCAGGTATATTAATGAATCTATAAGGCACACCAATCAATCTATCAGGCATATTAATCAATCTATCAGGCACATCAATAGATGAATCAGGCACATTAATCAATCTACCAGGCACATCAATCGATCTATCTGGCACATAAATCAATTTATCAGGCACATTAATCAATCTACCAGGCACATCAATCGATCTATCAGGTACATTAATCAATCTATCAGGCATATTAATCAATCTACTAGGCACATAAATCGATGAATCAGGCACATTAATCAATCTACCAGGCACATCAATCGATCTATCAGGCACATCAATTGATCTATCAGGTACATGAATCAATCTATCAGGCATATTAATGAATCTATCAGGCACATCAATCGATGAATCAGAGACATCAATCGGTCTATCAGGCACATCAATCGATCTATCAGGTACATCAATCGATCTATCAGGTACATTAATTGATCTATCAGGTTCATGAATCAATCTATCAGGCATATTAATCAATCTACCAGGCACATCAATCAATCTATCAGGCACATAAATCGATCTATCAGGCACATCAATCGATCTATCAGGCACATCAATCGATCTATCAGGCACATCAATCAATCTATCAGGCACATAAATTGATCTATCAGGCACATCAATCGATGAATCAGGCACATCAATCGATCTATCAGGCACATCAATCGATCTATCAGGCACATCAATCGATCTATCAGGCACATGAATTGCTCTATTGAGCACATCACTCGATCTATCAGGTACATCAATCAATCAGGAACTTCAATTGATCCAGGTTTTGCTTTCCCGCATCCTACAACATTTTTTTCACACTCTCATCTTACACAATCATATTCACATGTGTTCTTTTCATTTATTTATTTGGTCTTATATTTATATATTCTATATTGGTTGTATACATTTTATGATGTTTTATGGTGGTTTAGAGCACTTTGGCTCCGATATGGATTATCAGTAACACGTGGCCTTACAATGAGCTTACAGACCTCAATGTACTGTATGTGGATATCACTTCCCTTCCAATCATTTTTGGATTCAAACCTATAATTATCTGAATCTGCAAAGTTTGGTCTCCTATATATGTGCAAAATAGACGACTCTGAGCCAAGATAGGCACACAACCAGATGCTGCAAAGCAGAAATGCTAAATAGTGGATAACCCTATAATACAAAACTCGATGAGTAAGCCATCAGATATCAAAATTTTGTAGATCACATTTGAGATGCTGAGCCACGCCAAGATTTAGCTGTTACTCAAGATTTTCTAGTTGTTGAACTTCTGGACAGTTTCAAGAGGAAAAACCTTCTGGACCATATTGTCACGGGTTCTCCCGCAACCCGCATCCCGGGTAACAGGCTCAACTGAGCCCCTCTCTGTGCTCCAGCACCCCACAGTTCCAACTCATCTGTCCACATTCCTGTTCCAGATCCGGCGGTCAGGTGCACGCGCCCTGGCCTCCTAGGGTGTGCATGCACCGGCTCCCGAAGATTTAAAGGGCCAGGGCACCATTGATTGGTGATGGATATTCCCGGCATTCCTCAAAAGCCAGCCTCTTCCTGCACTTCCCGCATATCTTCATGCCTTGTGCTTTAGAGAGAGCTTTTTTCCTATGCCCTGTGCTGATATTGCGATTTCCTGTGACCCCAATTCCATTATTGATCTCGATCCCGTGCCGCCTGTCCTGACCTTCTGCTACGTCCCTGACTCTGGTCCTGTGCTGCTTGTCCTGACCTCCTGCCTGTCCCCAACTATGATTCTGCTTAACATCTCTGTACCTCGCATTGGCCACCAACATGGACAAAGTTGCGCCTGTGGAATGACCTGGTGGTACCACACCGCAGCAAGTCCAACCCGCTTTGCGGTGGGCTCTGGTAAAAACTTGGTGTCTTTACAGAATCTGAAATTCAATCCAACTATTGAGGAATTAAGGAAGGTCCCAGAGACCCCAGAGATGACCATAACAATAAACCTCACAATTCTTAGAATTTGATTTGTGATCTTTCAGCCTCTGATATTTCCTTAACCAAGAGAGAAATCCTGTATATTGACCAGGAGAAGAAGTCAGCAAATCCTTGCAGTGTCTTGGCTGGATGATATCTGATAATATGGAGGTTTCATAACCTGATGTGTTTATTTCACCCTCGGATGATTTACATCTTATGGAACTTTCCACATCATCGAAATTTGACTCTGAACCCAAAGCGACCTTCCAGTATGTGATTTTTTTGTTTGCCAGAACAAATTATGGAAGTAAACAAAAATAGAAGTAATCTCCCATATTTGTGGTACAAATGTCTCCTAGGTCTGCCGTAATGGACAGAATTTTTATGAAGAAGCCCTTGCCCCTCTGCTCTGTTTCCAAGATGTGACACACTTGCATCTTTTTTTCTTGTTACTTTGCTTCGTGTGTCTTCACAGAATGGAGAGGTCAGATGACGTTAAGGCATAGGTCAATTATATGGCAATAATGTCATGCTTCAGAAGTTGATCAAGCAACTTGGCGCCTTTTCATGAATATGGACCCAGATCCCAAACAGCAGGTCTCTAGATAGTGGGTGCCGAACCTGCCATATTCAGGATGAATCTGATTGTTGTTGGCTTCAGGGACTGGTGGCAGCTGCAAACGTATGATCTCCGGCAATGGCGAACCTCTTTCCATGATCTCAAGCAATGGTGAGGCTCTCTCCATGATCTCAGGCAATGGTGAGGTTCTCTCCATGATTTCAGACAATGGCGAGGCTCTCTCCACAATCTCAGGCCATGGCGAGGCTCTCTCCACAACCTCAGGCCATGGTGAGGCTCTCTCCACAACCTCAGGCCATGGCAAGGCTCTCTCCACAATCTCAGGCCATAGCAAGGCTCTCTCCATGATCTCTGGCAATGGCGGGTCTCTCTCCATGATCTCAGGCAATGGCGACGCTCTCTCCACGACCTCTAGCAATGGCAAGGCTCTCTCCATGATAGAGGTCACTGTCTCAGATATTGTTCTTCCTTTCCCTGCTTGTCTCACTTTCACTCACTAACCATACTTGTCTCTCACTCTCCCTTCCTGTCTCTCACTCTCCCTGCCTGCCTCTGTGTCACTCACTCTCCCTTCCTGTCTCTCATTCTCTCTAACTGTCTCTCTGTCTCTCACTCCCTCTCCATGACTGTCTCTCTGTCACTCACTCACCATGCTTGTCTCTCACTCACTCGTCCTAACTGTCTCTCTGTCCCTCACCCTCCCTGACTGTCTCTTTGTCTCTCACTCTCCTTGCCTTTCACTCTGTCACTCACTTTCCATGACTGTCTCTCTCTTACTCTCCCTGACTGTCTCTGTTACTCACTCTCCCTGTCTTTCTCATTCTCTCTCTGTCTGTCACTCACTTTCCCTACCTGTCTCCCACTCTCCCTGCCTGTCTCTCTGTCTCTACTCCGATCCATCTTACCTCACACATAAGCGTCTTATACTCACATTAATGACCTGTGGCAGAACAGCAACCAATCACGGCTCAGCTTCTGCCACAGCAGCAACAGACAGTGGCTTCTGTATATGGGGGGTAATAAGTGGATTTTCTAAAGTGTGGGGTAAAAATTACACCAAAAACCGTGTGGGGTAAAACCAAATACCCGAACACATTGATGTTCTCCTCTGGTCTCCTCTGTGATCAAGGGAAATATCCATAATACAAAGCAGCCATTGATACCAGACTTCACAGAACCTTCCTACATCTCACTACAAGGACGTCTTCAGTACAATCTGTTCACATTTACTTATAAGAACTAGCAACCTGCACGGTAAAGTATCATCTCCTTCCAGGCCTCTTTCAGTCTAGGATTACCGAGGATTAGAAGGACAGACTGGACCGGAGTGAAGCATGACATAAGCATCGGAGTTATCCAGAGTCCTAACGCAAACTGCGCAACAATCGTAAAATAGGAAATGACCATTAAAGCATAAAAGATCCCATAGAATAGGAGAAAATGTGTGATTCTACAAACAACCTGCATATATGACCTCAGATGTCCATTGTCCACTGTCCTGCGACTCCTCTCCATCTTATGACTGTGTCTCCTCAGTGTCCATATGGTGCACAGGGTGGAGAGCATTGCCACCGCTAAAGGTATGGAGGTGACAGCCAGAACCGCATTTATAAGTCCTGCCCTGTCCTCTGCCAGTGCCCTCAGTACAGATGGAGGAGCTTGAGTGATGTTTCCAGAACTGGTCAGAGGAGAACGGAACAGTAAACTGCTGATGAAGCTGTTGATCAAAGACACAACTTCCAGAACCAACAACATCCAAGGAACAATAGAGCGGAGGTGGAACTTTATCCAAGAAAGAAGTTTAGCCTCGGATATTTTAACAAAATAGAAGCCTCCGAGGCTGGCAGTGAGCCACGCACAAGAGCCGACGCTGTACAGCAGTAACAAGTGATACATAGGAGACAAGTCAACTGCCGAAGACCCTCGAAGACCAACAAACTCATCGAGTAAGCCGGCAGACATCAGAAGGTTGTACATCACATTGGAGATTCCGAGGCCACACACGATTTTATTGCTGTTGCTCATGCGTTTCTGTTTGTAGAAGTCGTAGAAGATAATAACTAAAATAAAAACATTCAAAAACATTCCTGAAGTCAACTCCAGGACTAGGACAATAACCGAGGCCAAGATCTTCTGGTCGTTACCGAAATCCATCTCTCTATGTGCGGCTCTCAGCTGCGATAAGGTTTTCTCAGCCAGATGAGAATTTTCTGTTTTTTAGTAGGAAGATTTTTGTCACGTTTAATCTCTTTGACTAGTAAAATGATGGAGGAGCAGGATTTGTATTTATGAAAATTCATAACCATTTTTGCTGCCAAATTTATGCAACAACAAAAAGGCTAAAGGAAGGTTATGGAAAATCGAGGGATTTGCTTCTCATAACATCGATGTTCACCTTTTCCATGTCCACTCTTGCACTTATACTTCTTACTACACCTGATATAATATATATATAAAGGTAACCAAAAAATACAAAAATAGACTAAAAAATAGATTAAAAAAAGAAATTACAAAAAGCTCATGAATAGAAAGATTACAGAGGGACGATGCAAGGAAATCTGCACCAGGATTGGGGGTTCAGCTTCGCTCATCACTTCTCTTTTAGCTTCCAAACAAAAAGAAAAGTTTTTTACCCCGACACTAAAGGAAACATTTCTGGATCAATACAATAAGATACCAAATCACTACCTGCACAGGCTTCCTCAGGGGTCCTTCCTGAGGAAGCCTGTGCAGACAGGCGATATGCGTGGGGACTCTGCTCCTCCAGCTCCTTTCATTAACTTTAGGTAACTACTGACTTTAATTTTCTGCATTTCCTGGACTCTTCAGCTAAGTGTTTTACCTATACCCTAATACTTTCTGGGTGATGTGAGACACTGAAGGGGTTAACTGTGGATGGGAGGTATGTTTCCCCTAGGTTTTGCTTCTATGCAAGGCCTTAGTGCTGAGGTGGGTTTGTCCAACACCTTGGACACAGGTGATGGGTGCAGACTAATGAGCCTGGATAAAGTCACTCAGCAGGGTTGAGTGTGTGGTCTCTCTCTGGAAGGAGGCTGGGGAGCACTCAGCCTTGTTCTCTGGGCCTGGAGCAACAAAAGTGTTTTGTTAGCGGTGAGTCAGAGAACCAATGTTTAGTTAGCACCCTGACGGGTAGGATATTATTTTGTTTGGATGCCTGAATGTGAAGGCTGTTTTATTTTACTTTTGCTGCAATAAACGCAGGCGAGACCTGTTTTGGACTGTACCTTGGTGTCACTGTCTTGAACTGCATCACAGCACCCCGTTACCACGGTCTCTACTGGGCCAAATCCCCACATATGGTGCTTCGGATTGCGGGCAGTTCAAAGACACACACCTGAAAGGCTCGCTACATCCTGCAACATTGCATGGCCTGGGTGAAAGCAGCAGGCAAATTGCAGGATAAAGCCAAGATGGAGGACTTTATTAAATACCTGCAAGAGGAGGCCAGAGCTAATCGGCAGCAGCAGCAGGAAGAGTCCCAGGCTAATAGGCAGCTGCAGCAAGCCATGCTCCAGCAGCAGGAGGAGAGGTCCCGCCAGCAGCAAGCCATGCTCCAGCAG
Source organism: Engystomops pustulosus (assembly GCF_040894005.1). Classification (NCBI taxonomy): domain Eukaryota; kingdom Metazoa; phylum Chordata; class Amphibia; order Anura; family Leptodactylidae; genus Engystomops; species Engystomops pustulosus. The sequence continues at coordinate 4,763,634 of NC_092418.1, forward strand.
CAGGAGGAGAGGTCCCGCCAGCAGCAAGCCATGTTCCAGCAGCAGGAGGAGAGGTCCCGCCAGCAGCAGGAGGAGAGGTCCCGCCAGCAGCAAGCCATGTTCCAGCAGCAGGAGGAGAGGTCCCGCCAGCAGCAGGAGGAGAGGTCCCGCCAGCAGCAGGAAGAGTCCCGGGCTGATCGGCAGCTGCAGCAAGCCATGCTCCAGCAACAGCGGGAAGAGTCCCGAGCCATGTTCCAGCTGATGATGGAAAAGTTTTCTGGCGTTATGGCAGCACCGCAAGCGACGACTTCTGAGGGGTCTCATACTGGTTTGCAAGGGTACCCGGTTGTCCAGCACTCCGTACGGGCTGCAGTGCAGAAGGCTTTACAAAAGATGACGGCGACCGACGATGTGGAGGCGTATCTCACTGTGTTCGAGCGAGTAGCTGAGCGAGAGGAGTTACCAGCCGAGCAGTGGGCAGATGTCCTGGCACCGTTCCTGACAGGCGAGTCGCAGAAGGCTTACTACGACCTGAGTGAAACGGAGGCCCGTGAGTACCCCCAGCTAAAGGCGGAGATTCTGGCTCGTCTTGGGGTCACCGTTCAAGTTCGTTCCAGCCGGGTCCACCAGTGGGCTTACTCAGAAAAACTACCCCCACGCTCCCAAATGCATGACCTGATCCATCTTGTCCGCAAGTGGCTACAACCAGAGGACTGCACCCCAGCACAGATGGTGGAGAGAGTGGTTCTTGACAAATTCACCCGTTCTCTGCCCTCTCGGCTCCAGCGGTGGGCTGGACAGGCCGGTCCCACAAAAGCTGAGGAACTCGTGTCCCTAGTAGAGAGATATCGGGCTACGGAGGACTTTCTACTTACCTCTCCCACACGAAGCAGTGCCAGTGACAGGGTCACCAAACCGGCTGGTAAGACTACTACTGCGGAAAAGGGGAGACATGTCAGGTTGGGAGGGGGTTCATTGGGGGGCGTGGATACCCAGAAACCCAGTGAGGCTCGTGACCGAGGTCATAGCCGTATCCAGTGCTGGCGATGCCATGAAATGGGCCATATTGCTGCCAACTGTCCCCTGTCAGTGGAGCCAATGGACTGCAACCAGACCCGGCGAGTGTCACTGTTTGCCCGGCCAGTTCTGGCAGCCGAGTCAGTCACGGATGCAGAACCCCAAGTGTGTATGATCACAATCGGTGGTCACACGGTGGAAGCCTTGCTAGACTCAGAGAGTCTGGTCACCCTGGTGCGGGGAACTTTGGTTGATCCTGGACTGTACAGTGGGCGGAAAGTGGGAGTGCTATGTATACATGGGGACACTCGCGAATATCCCACTGCCGTCATCAACCTACATACACCTTGTGGTACTGTCACCCATGAAGTGGGGGTGGTGGGGACCCTGTTTCATGAGGCTATTATCGGCAGAGACTTACCGGTGTTTTGGTACCTCTGGAGACGAAGAGCCACCTCAGGTGCTGTTGCAGATAATGGATGTCACGTGTGTCCGGCCTTGGCCCCTGAACCCTTTGAGGCCAATGTACCCACACCAGCAGTAGGGGTGACCCCATGTGATGAATTCTCTCCCCTAGAGGTCCTAGCTGATGAGGTCGAGGGCCACGAGGAAGTGGCCGACATGCCGGACCTTGAGATTTCCTGTGAAAATTTTGGGGCTGCACAGCTACAGGACCCTACCTTGGTTAAAGCACGGGAGAATGTTAAGGTGATAAATGGGGTACTCCAAATACCAGGGGCTGATAAAATATACCCCCGAATGGTGATTATTGGGGAACTGTTGTACAGGGTCGACCAGATACGGGGTGAGGAGGTTGAGCAACTTGTAGTACCCCAATCTCACCGTAGGCTGGTGCTAGAGTTGGCACACAAACATGTGCTGGGAGGGCACTTAGGTGCAGAGAAGACCCGAGAGAGGATCCTGCAGAGATTTTTCTGGCCCGGGGTGTGGAAGGAGGTAAACCGGTATTGTAGCTCCTGCCCTGAGTGTCAACTTACTGCCCCGGTGTCCCACTTCAACAGTCCTTTGGTCCCACTACCAATCATAGAGGTGCCATTTGAACGGATTGCAATGGATCTGGTTGGCCCCATAGTCAAATCCTCAAGGGGGCACCAATACATCCTGGTTATCCTGGACTACGCTACGCGGTATCCAGAGGCAATTCCGTTAAGGAACACCTCCTCCAAAAACATTGCTAGGGAGCTGTTCCAGGTATTCTCACGCACCGGCCTCCCCAAGGAAATCTTGACTGACCAGGGTACCCCATTCATGTCTAGGGTTATGAAGGAGATGTGTAAGTTACTGCAGGTTAAACAGCTCCGCACCTCTGTGTATCATCCTCAGACAGATGGCCTGGTCGAGAGGTTTAACAAGACCTTGAAGGGGATGCTAAAGAGGGTGGTCAGCAAAGATGGGAAGGACTGGGATTGTTTGTTGCCCTATTTGATGTTTGCCATACGTGAAGTTCCCCAGTCCTCTACGGGTTTCTCACCCTTTGAGCTGTTATATGGCCGTTCCCCACGTGGGCTGTTGGATGTAGCCAAGGAGACCTGGGAACAGGAGAGGACCCCCCACCGTAGTGTGATAGAACACGTCTCCCTTATGCAGGACCGCATAGCGGCGGTAATGCCCCTTGTAAAGGAGCACATGACAAGGGCACAAGAGGCCCAGTCTAGGGTCTACAATAGGTCAGCCAGACTCAGGACCTTTAACCCAGGCGACAGAGTGCTAGTTCTGGTGCCCACCGTTGAGAGCAAGTTCTTGGCAAAATGGCAAGGACCATATGAGGTCATGGAGAAAATGGGGGAGGTAACCTACAAGGTATCTCAACCGGGGAGGAGGAAACCCGAACAGATATACCACGTGAACCTCCTAAAGCCATGGAGGGAAAGAGAGTCCCTGATGGCCGTGGGAGTAGAAAAGGCGTCTGTCCCCAAGAAGGGGACACTGGAGGTAGGTGTACCCGATGCCAAGGTGCCTGAAGTACGGATCTCGGAGTCCCTCTCCAGGGCCCAGATTCAGGAAGCGAAGGAGTTTGTGCTCCGAAATGTGGATGTGTTCTTTAAATCCCGGGACGTACTTCAGTCATCAAGCATGACATCATAACCGAACCCCACATCCGGGTACACCAAAAACCCTACCGGGTCCCTGAAGCGCGCCGGCTTGCCATATCCGAAGAAGTCAGGCAGATGTTAGACCTGGGGGTTATCGAGGAGTCTAAAAGTGACTGGTCGAGTCCTATTGTGTTGATTCCCAAACCTGATGGTTCCCTACGGTTCTGCAATTATTTTAGGAAGTTGAACGCAGTGGAACATCGAGCAGGAAAGCTGCATGGGAATGTCGATGCCCTATCCCGTACCCACTGTCTGATGGCCAAAAGTGTTCGGCCCCACAGGGTCAAACAGAGGGGGAGGGTATGTGAGACACTGAAGGGGTTAACTGTGGATGGGAGGTATGTTTCCCCTAGGTTTTGCTTCTATGCAAGGCCTTAGTGCTGAGGTGGGTTTGTCCAGCACCTTGGACACAGGTGATGGGTGCAGACTAATGAGCCTGGATAAAGTCACTCAGCAGAGTTGAGTGTGTGGTCTCTCTCTGGAAGGAGGCTGGGGAGCACGCAGCCTTGTTCTCTGGGCCTGGAGCAACAAAAGTGTTTTGTTAGCGGTGAGTCAGAGAACCAATGTTTAGTTAGCACCCTGACGGGTAGGATATTATTTTGTTTGGATGCCTGAATGTGAAGGCTGTTTTATTTTACTTTTGCTGCAATAAACGCAGGCGAGACCTGTTTTGGACTGTACCTTGGTGTCACTGTCTTGAACTGCATCACAGCACCCCGTTACCACGGTCTCTACTGGGCCAAATCCCCACAGTGATGTTATATTATATACTCTCTGTTTACAGGCTGAACAGGTACTAGGTTATCTTTATCTAAATGGTTAAGCAGTCACTTAAGGGTATAAAAGGGGGATGTGGTCTAGGGTTAGGCCTCTTTGAACTTCACCTCAAGCTTGGCATAGCTGTGAGCAGAATTGGAGACTGTTTTCCTGGGGCGCTTCCCTGCCAGGTATCATTGGCGATCCCCTCATCGTGGCCCTGTGGGACCGAGTTAGGAGAGAGGGTGTCGGCTGGCTTTCCCAAGTAGTTTCCCCCGAGGCATCGGCCCCTGTGGCGGTTATGCCCCCGCATGAAACACCTCGGCCGGCTCAGCGGTCCGCACGCTGCTCGCGGCCACAGTCGCGCTTGAGCCCGTCTCCCCGGTAGGGTGCGGGCGCTGCCACACAGCCGCAGTCGGCTCTGCTCTTGGCTCCACCCCCAATGACGTCACTTCCGCCCGGGCCATCCGCGCTTCCAGTTCCTCCCATTCAGCCGCCATTACACGCGATGGGCACGCGGGTGAGCTCCCCAGCCTCTTTGGAGGAATTTAATGCCGCGGCGCAGCCAGAATCAGTAGCAGTGCCGATTCACCGCAGGCTCCATTGCCGCCCCCGCAGGGGCCATAGCCATCGCAGCCAACTGCCCCCACCCCCACGGGTGCGGGGTCCGGGCATCCACCGGCTGCAGCCTTAGTCCCTCCTTTGCCTCCAGTGGTGGCCTCTGCTGTTATGGGACCCCCAGTCAGTGTGGACAAGGTCCGCAGCGCCCGCTATAGATCGAGTAGGTCCCGCTCTAGTTCGCCCACCCGGGAGGATTGCAGGCGGCGACGCCACGACTCCGCGGAGTATTATTATTCAGACAGGAGCAGATATTCCAGATCCTCCCGCCAGTCGCTGTGGTCCAGATCCTCCAGATGGCGATCCCCATCATCTTCAGACATGTAATCCAGCGAATCCGAGGTGCCTGGGTCCCGTGACTGGGAGCGGCCGTGACGGGACCGCAAGGGGTCTTCAAGGATCCAGAGTTTGGATCAGCATCCGGTCTTACCTGCAGCCCCAGCTCCGTCCGCCAGCACTCCAGCGGCAGCTTCAGGATCTGGTGAGTTTCAGTTCACTGGGGCTTGGGGGGTGATGGGGGTCAGCCTGGGGTGGGGGCGGAGATATTGCAGTCGCTAAAATCGCTGTTGGATAGGTTCCCCCCCCTCTGCCCCTGTGCCTGCCCCCTCTGTTGCCTCCGCACCCCAGCCGGCAGTGGTGCACAAGGATTCAGTGTTTTGTGCAGTCAGTCCTCCGGGTTCGCATTTAGACCAAGAGGTGAAAGAAAAGATTTGAGCAAATGCCTATTTGGACATTTGGACCCTAGTTACGGTAGATCAGCACACCGTGGATAGAGAGAGGAGGGTTTGGTCCGAGAAGCCCCAGGAGCGTAAGCCCAGAGTTGCGAAAACCATAAATATTTGGTTGCAAGCTTTTATGGTGCTCGGCTGTGTGATGGGTGAGAAGCATCCGGAGCGCTGTGCCGAGCTTTTTACATATATGGACGTGATCTATACGTCGTATAAGACACACGGGGTTGCAGCTTGGTGGCGCTACGATGAGGATTTTCGTAGACGCATTAAATCCGGATATAGGATGGGGGGTAAAAGCAGCGGACGTATGGCTGCGGCTTATGGTTTCCCAAAACCCCCCTTTCAGTCACCCAGAGCCTGCTGGCTCTTCAACGAAGGCCATTGTAAATTTTTCGACTTGTGTAAGTACAAGCACGAATGTTTCTCCTGCGGCGGTTTGCACGCCGTCTCACACTGCACTCGGCCCACCATTAAATCGGGTAGAACAGTTACACACGGTCAAGAACAAAAGGACCCCGGTGAGCGTAGCCGCGATGGGGCCTTGGCTAGACAGGTATACCAATTAGTCAGATGCGGCCACCCTGCTTGGGGGTTTCACGTTTCGTTTCTTTATCCCCTTTTCCTTGGAGAGGTCTGGGTTTTCACAGATAATTTGAAGTCTGCTCGTGAAATTCCTGACGTCCTCAGGGATAAGGTGTATAAGGAAGTGGTTTTGGGGCGCATAGTTGGCCCATTTTCCTCCCCCCCCCTTTACTAATTTTGGGTGTCCCCACTAGGGTTGGTGCCGAAGAAGGAACCGGGTAAGTATCGCCTGATACATCACTTGTCGTTCCCAAAGGGCTCCTCTGTGAACGATGGTATCCTTCCAGAGGAGTCCTCGGTGACATATGCGTCATTTGAGGCCGTTGTGCTATTGCGCAGTGCCGGCCTAGGGGCCTTGATGGCGAAATCCGACATCGAGTCGGCGTTTCGCCTGTTGCCAGTTCACCCTGCCTGCTACCATCTTTTGGGGTGCTGTGTTGACGGTCAATATTTCTATGACGCTTGCATGCCCATGGGGTGTTCAATTTCCTGACGTTATTTCGAGATGTTTAGTTCCTTTCTCAAGTGGGTAGTGTGTCAGGAGTCGGGTCATCGTTCTGTTACCCACTACCTTGACGATTTTCTTTTCATTGGTCCTGCGGACAGCCCAGTGTGTTCCATTTTGTTATCCACTTTTCGTTTCCTCATGCAGCTTTTTGGGGTCCCCCTGTCAGAGGAGAAGATGGAGGGTCCTAGCCAGGTGATCACTTTTCTCGGAATAGAGCTTGGTTCGGTGGCTATGGTCCTAGGGAGAAGCTCGAACGCCTGCTGTCCGTGGTAGATGGGTTTTGTTCGGTACGCAGGGTCACGCTTCGGCAGGTCCAATCCCTGCTCGGAATGCTGGTCTTTGCGTGCAGGATAATGCCCATGGGGCGGGTTTTTTCCCGCCGCTTGTCTTTTGCCACGAGAGGCGCGACTAGGCCTAACCATCACATTAGGATTACTTGTTCTCTCCGTGAGGATTTGATGGTGTGGCAGCGCTTCCTTCTGACCTACAATGGTCAGACCTGTTGGCTGCCACCACCAGTTCCCAATTCTGAACTGTCTCTGTACACGGATTTGGCCGGTTCGACAGGTTTCGGGGCGGTTTTCGGCACCGATTGGTGCACCGCTCCGTGGCCGGTTGGGTGGCAGGAATCTGGTCTGTGTAGGAACCTGACTCTTCTGGAGCTGTTTCCCATTGTCGTAGCCATTGAGATTTGGGGACCAGAGATGGCAAATCGGAGTATATGTTTCTGGACAGATAATTCTTCCATGGTTTATTGTATTAACAAGTTATCTTCTTCCTCTCTACCAGTGCTATCTCTCCTTTGTCAGGTGCTACGTTGCTTGCAATACAATATCGTGTTCAGGTCCCGTCATGTCCTGGGTGTTTTGAATTCTGTTGCTGACTCTTTATCTCGGTTTCATTGGCAGAAATTCCAGTCCCTGCTGCCTTCGTCCCTCCCGGAGGGGCGGAAGTGTCCGTCCCTGCAGTGGGACTTAATCCAGGTTTGATGTCCTTGGTGAGGGCGTCATTGGCCCCGGCAATGGTCATTGGCCCCGGCAACGTGGTAGCAATATGGTAAGGCGTGGGTAACCTGGCTGGCCATTGCGGGGGAGAGACCGGTGTCCACTAGTGAGTCGGATTGCCTTGATGTTACGTGCCAATACCTGCCCGTTCTGCGGGGCAGTCAGGTATCTGGCTCTGTGGCACAGAGGCGCCTTGCTGGCATCTCATTCCATTTCCAGTTGTTGGGATGGGTGCATGTCACCAAGGTTTTCATAGTCCGTCAAATACTGACGGGTTGGAAACAGGAGGGAGTGTCTGACGACTGCCGCCGCCTGGTATCTTTTACTTTGCTCTGCTCCCTAGTGCAGGCGTGTGCGGTGGTATGCTCATCCGAGCATGAGTCGTTACTTTTTTCCTTGGCATTTAGTTTTTCCTTATTCGGTGTCTTTCGCATTGGGGAGCTGGTCCCCCTTTCCTTCTCTCGCCCCGGTGGCCTTCTGAGAAGGGACGTGGTACTGGGCCCTGAGGTAGTCCGCATAAGAGTGCGCAATTTTTTTTTTTTTTTTTATTATGAAAATAATGAATTTACATTGGCATCGTGGATTACAAAACATTATAAACATTATATCAAAGTTTTATTCCAATCATAAAGTAACAAAGGGAGCTTGCAACCCAATTGAGCACCGCGAAAGCTCCCGCGACCTTCCCTCCCCCCCCTCCTACCCACCCCTTCTGCCGTGAGGAAGAGAAAAGGAAAGACAATCTAACATTTAATGTCCCTGATACAGACCTTTTGCTGATGCACATACTTTTGCTATCTTACTGTCCTTCACTAGTTCTCAGTCTCTATACACCAGATCTTTTTCCACTTATTCAAATGTCCTCCCTTAACCGCCATCAATCTTTCATATTTTTTACACTTCTCCACTTCTCCTAAGAATTCTTCCGGGGACGGGGCAGTCGGACTCCCCCACTTTCGTGCAATCACCAATCTTGCCAACAGGAGAACCTTGTTGACCCCCAGCTTTTTCCCCCTTTCCCTATTACAAAGCTGATGAAGGCTGAGCAAAGCAACCTGGATGGTGCGGGGAAGACCCTGGACCAGTAGACATATACTTTATTACATACAAAAGATACATGAACGAAATCCGCATTCTCCAGGTTGCACCGCAGACAAGTCGCATTGTCTCTTAAGTTTCATTCTAAATAGGCTATAAGGGGAATAATACAATTGGTGCACAAAATTAAATTGTACCATTCTATGATTCCAAGAGAGGGAAGACAGCCCAATACTCTTATAGCATTTTTCCAAAAGCGCCCAGATGTTCCTGCCACTTTCTTTTAGAAGGATGAGTAACTCCTTTTGCGAGACCTTGGATTAGATATCTATAAACATGTGCTACCACCTTATTCCCAGTGGAGGATCCCAATAAAAATTCTACCCCTGCGTCTGTGCGTAAGTTAAACCTGCTTTTGTCCTCTACCGAATTATATGCATGCTGCAATTGAAAGAGTTTTAAAAAACATATATCAACTCTTCTATTTAGTGTGAGAGCATCTAAAAAATTCTGTGAATAATCTAAATTGGTAAATTGTGTGAAAAATTTTACCCCCCTTATCATCCAGTATCTACAGTCCAGATTGGATCTAAACTCTTCAAAGTGATAATTCCCCCATATTGGAGTGAAACAAAAAATACCTTGAATACCTCTAATTTTCTTATACGCAATCCAACTCTTATCCAACAATTTCCCCATATAAGTGCCTCTATATCTGTCGTGCCCAAGTTCCCCACTATCCAGAAGGCTAAAAATTGAATCCCTAGTGAACTCACTTATTTGTAATAACTTCCCAAAGGCGCTACACTCCCTCCTTGTGATCAGAAACGCAAGCTGGGCTGCAATAAAATACCCAAAGAGATATGGAACCCCCAACCCCCCTTTTTCTGTTGGGCAGCAAAGAGACGACAGCGCAATCCTGGGGCATTTTTTCCCCCAAATTAAATCTCTGATTAATCCTTCCATTAGTCTAAACAATCTGTTGGGTAGCCAGACCGGGGAGACCGAGAGGGGATACAAAAGCTGCGGGAGAAGAACCATTTTAACTATCCCTACCCTGTCTGCTCTGGAGAGAGGTAACTTGAGCCAGCCATTAATACTATATCTAATTTTAGTTATAAGCGGAATAATATTTAAATCAGCAAAACGTCCCAGATCCGCTGAAACATAAATCCCCAGATATTTAAACGATTCATCTCTCCTGAGGACCTTAACCAAATCTCCTCTCTCCTGGGCAGCGCTATCCATAGGGAGAAGGATGGATTTTTCCCAATTGATGCTCAGACCTGAGAGAGCCAAATTCGTTCACCAAATGGATCACGTCGTGTATGGAGCTACCTGTATTGTGAATGGTCAGCAGGATATCATCGGCGTAAAGTGATATTTTTTCTGCTTCCCCTCCACACCCCCATCCCTTAATTCATTCTGCTTCGCAAATTTTAATAGCTAAAGGCTCTACGAAAAGGGCGAATAGAAGGGGGGAGAGAGGGCAACCCTGTCTGGTGCCTCTATACAAACGAAATGGCTCAGAGTATATTCCATTTATACACATTCGTGCTCTAGGGGAATGGTACATTGTTTTTATCCAGTCTATAAACTCCCTTCCGATCCCGAATCTTTCTAATACCCTCCATAGGAAGGGCCACTCCACCATGTCAAACGCTTTAGTGGCGTCCAGAGACAGGATGGAGCGGTCCTCCCCTATCCCTAATTGCATATCGGAAAACAGTCTATGAAGATTATAGGCTGTACCCCTGGCTGGAATAAATCCATTTTGATCAGGATGGATAATATAAGAGATGACCTTCTGAAGCCTCGTCGCAAGGATCTTGGCCAGGATCTTGACATCGGAATTCAACAGAGAGATGGGTCTATAAGAACCCATCTCTGACTCTTTTTTATCCTTTTTAAGGAACAAAACTATAGAGGCTTCCGTCATTGATCCATAGACTGTCCCTGCGGTGAGTGCTGCTGAGTAAACCGTTTCTAGAATAGGAGAAAGCGTCTTACTATAATGTTTATAGAATGCCAATGGCAGGCCGTCTAGACCTGGAGCAGAGTCACCCGAGGAGTTATTTATCGCCTCCATAATCTCCTTAGCCCTTATGGGGCAGTTCAGAGGGGAGCTTTGCTCCGCTGTCAGAGAGGGAAACGAGACGGATTCCAGATAATTCTCCAATTGTGTATCTGAAAACTCTAATTCTGAGCCATATAGCGACTGATAAAAAAGCCGAAAGTTCTCCAGGATTGCCCCCTGTCCTTGTATCTTCTCTCCTGCAGAATTTATAATCAAATGAATCCCCTTATAACTATTTTTCTTTTTGAGAAGATTAGCGAGTATTTTACCCGGTCTCCCTCTCTCCGCGTAATATTTTTGCCCAGCAAAAAAAAATTTATGTTGCGCCCTCTCGGACGCGTAAGAGTTATAGGCAGCCTGTGCTTCGAAAAATCTATCCCTATCTTCCGTTGTAGCTGATGCCACCCACGCCTCTTGTGTAGTGGCCAAATTTTTCTTTAAGGTACTTTCTCTCAATCTGAACTTCTTTTTAGCCCACTCGATTTCAGAAAAAAACAGGCCTCGGAGAAAGGCCTTAAGCGCATCCCAGGCCAAACCCGGGTCCCTCTCGAGAACATTATTCCCCCAGAATTCCTCAACCAGCTTTATGACCTTTTCATCATTGTCCAAGACCGAGAGCCAATGAGGATTGAGCCTAAAGAAGCTCTTCTTATCTAGGTATGGGCCCCTCTCTGTCCTTATCTGGAGGGAGATGGGTCCATGATCGGACACTACGATAGATTCGTATTTAATCTTCACTATGAAACCCAAAAAAGCGTCATTGGCCAAACACATATCGATCCTGGACAATGTGGAATGGGTGCGGCTGAAACAGGAGAAGGCAGGTCTGTCCAGACATTTAATCCTCCAGGCATCCCTCAGGCCAAAGTTCTCACAGAAAGTTCTCAGTCCAGAGCATCCCCGTTGATTCTGGGAGCCAGAGCCGCGCATATTGCGTCTGTCCTGCGAGGGGTCCAAAACTGTGTTGAAATCCCCTATAATCATCATTGGGCTGTCCTCCCTATCGATCACAAAGTTAACTAGGGCATTCAACACCTGAAATGAAAATGGAGGAGGAAGGTATACAAATGCGAGGATGCACTGCACCTGATTTAGTACACAATACAAAAAAATGTACCTTCCCTGCCGGTCTATCTTTTGTGATAGAACCTTAATGTCAACCTTCTGATGAATAATAACAGAAACCCCCCTGGAGAATGCGGACCCGTATGAGTGAAATGTCATGGAAGCCCAGCGTCTGTCTAGCCAGCCAATGGTGTCATGAGTTAAGTGTGTCTCTATTAGACAAATGATCCCTGGAAGATGTCGAATCACCACATCATTTACCATGCACCGCTTTCGGCGGTCGTTCAACCCCCTTACGTTCCAGCAAAAAATTTGCGTAGCCATTCTTTAACAGAAAAAAAGCAGAAAACAACAAAGATGACAAACGAGACAATAGAACATTCCCCACGGCAGTTACCCTCCCCCGGAAAACCCCCATCCCCCCTTCCCCCAACCCAAACCCCTTCTTGACCCATCACTTTGAACAGGCCTCTAAACTCCTACATCCCCGTCCCCCCTACCCGTCCCTCATCCGCATGCTCTAGATTATAAACTTCCAAGAAATCTATACTACCCTCGCCTCCTTCTACCACCACCTAGAAACCCTTAGATTCCAGCCACTCAGAGGCATCTATGGAGTTATCAAAAAAAAAGGTTTGTTCATTATGAATCACTCTCAGTCTTGCTGGATATAACAGTGAGGATTTTAGTCCAGCCTCCTTCAAGCGCAACTTTACATCTTTAAATTTGGTTCGCTTTTGTTGCGTGGCCTGTGAGTAGTCCGGAAAGATACAAATTTTTACCCCATTATACATCATGTCCTGCCTAGAGCGGGAGCATCTGATAATAACATCTCGGTCTTGGGAGCATATGACTTTAGCGAGTATGACCCTGGGTGAGGCCCCTGGGATGGGAGGTTTGCTAGGGACACGGTGGGCTCTTTCTATTATAAAGACAGATGATAAAGACTCTGTGCCCACAAGCTCTATTAACCAATCCTGAATCCATTTTGAGAGGGAATTCTCCCCTACTTCTTCTGGAAGGCCTATAATACGGAGATTGGAGCGCCTAGATCGGTCCTCCAGATCCGTTAATTTGTCCCTAAGGGAAGTTTGAGCCTTAGTCAGTGCACTAACCTCTTTCCTTAAACTCTTGGCCTCTCCCTCGAGACTTTTTACCTGACCAACCACCATGGAGACCTTTTCCCTAGTTTTAGAAATATCCTCCTTAACCAGGGCTATATCAGAGGAGAGAGCCGCCACCTGTTTATCTAGCCCCTCCACTGTTACACTAGTCTTTTGGACGGTCGCCAGGATCTCTATCCAAATTGGATTGTTGGCGTCCTCAGAGTGTTCCGACTCGCCCTCCAGCGAGGGCTGTTCATGTATATCAGGAGGAACAGTGGGGGGGGGGGGGGGGGGATTGCCTGCTTTGCCAGTTTGGCGAGTTTTTGCAATAGGGGAACTCCAGAATTTCTCCAACTTCCCAGCGGGTTCATTTTTACTGCCACCCCGTTCTTTCCCCTCCTTGGGAGAGCCCCCTCCCCCGCCGGATTTCCGGCCCGAATTTTTTGGTGGCATTTCAAGGGAAACTTACAAAATACCTCACAGAAATCCAATAACACAGTATACACTATATAAAATTAAGCACATACTAGACTAGCCAGCATATACCCAGAAAGAAAAATAATATAGCCGTCTGATTATGCAGTAGAAAAGGTTATGTTAGTATTAATGCCATTAAAGGGCAGAAGAGGCCTATAGCCTATATTAGTCCAGCAAAATCAAAGACCGTAGTAAATCCTGTGGAGGAAAAGAAAGTTTCAAGCTGTACAATAATGTTGAGCAATAATGTTAGTTATTTTAGTGATAACACCGCTGGCAAGCGGGGAAGCAGCAAGAAGTTCAAAGGGTTAGTCCGGGGAGTCCAGAACGTTAGAACGAGAGGTTCAGAAAGTTAATCAGGCAAATAGACCGATAAATAAGCACCGTAGCATCGCTAGATGGATTAATACAATGTAGCCGGATTGCACTTCTAACGCACAAAGCAGATTGAGAAGAATTGTTAGTTGGCTATAATCAAGCAAAGTAATATAACAGACCAACTGCGAGGCAACACCTTCTGGGAGCACTGTCCCTGCGATACAAAGGTACCTTTAGCACCCCCGGGAGGGGGTTGCTGACAGCAGAGAGGGCCATCCAGGCAAACGTAGATGCATCATGGTGCCTGCTTAAACGTCTGGAATTCAGAGGGGCGATGTCGCATCCAGTGCTGCAGTACACTCTCAGGTCACGTCGCCATCCTAAGCGCCTTCCTCCGGTTCCAATCCCGGTGCGCCTCGGTACTGCGATGATGCGGTCCGCGATAATCGTCTCTGTCTCTGCTTCAGCGCGTGTGCCCCCTCGGCTGCTCAGAGCCGGCCACTGGCAGGAGAGTTCCGGCACTACAGGAACGGCGCGCACCAACCAAGGGGACGGCTCCCCTCCTGCGCCCGATACTCCCCGGCTAAGGATTAAAGAAATCGGCCCCCCTGTAACAGCAGGGGCCGTTCAGGGTACGTGGTGGGATAGGGGCGGCTGAGGCAGCGGCAACAGCAACATCTAGCACGCGGACGCGGCGGGGGGGGGGGGGATCGGGTCCGGACACTACGTGACTCCTCCTCGCGTCATGCCGGCCGGATGTGCAGAGTGCGCAAATCTAAGACGGATGTTTATGGGAGGGGAGCTTGGGTTTGGTTGCAGGCAGTATCTGGCCCTGCTTGCCCTTTTGCGCTTGTATCGCATTTTTTGGCGCTCCCTATAGCAGCCGAGCGATTAGTTCATGAGGACTGTTCCCCGCTTACGCGTTTCCAATTTTCCTCGGTGTTTAAGAAATGCCTGGAGGTTTCGGGTGTGACCCCTTCGGATTATGGTACGCACTCGTTCCGCATTGGTGCAGGTGGTGATGAGCATAGGGAGGTGGCGCTCTGCTTGTTTTTCTAGGTACATAAGGCCGGACCTGTTACAGTGATTTTGGTTTAACGTTTTTTTCTCTTTTTAAGTTCTGCTCAGCAGCAATGTCAGGTGCCGTCTGTTTGGTTATTAGGTCGTTCCTAATTTTTCTGGGCAGCGCAAAGAGCGGAGATATGGCCTGGCGGCAGAAATCTTGGCTTCCGAGGTGTTAACCTGCATTGGAGAGGGATTCGGGACCTGAGGTGGTCTCAGGCCCTTCCGGAGGTCGTCAACATCAGTGTTTCTGCAGCCGCCCAGTTATATTAGTGATACACGCTGGGGGGAATGATTTGTGCCTTACCAGGGTGGCCAAATTGCTCATGCTGATGCGGTCAGATATCGAGAGGCTTACCTCCTTTTTACCCGAAATGGTCCTGGTGTGGTCCGAGATAGTCCCAAGGGTAGTATGGCAGGGGGCTAGGGACTTCGGGGGCTGTGGATCGCGCTAGGCGGATAGTTAATGCCCGTATGGCCAGATTTGTTAGATCCCGATTTGGTGTAGTGGTTCACCATCGGCAGCTGGAGGGGGATAATGCAAACTTGATGAGGGAGGACGGAGTGCACTTAAATGACATTGGCCTCGACATTTTCTTGTCGGGCCTTCAGGACGGTATATAGCAGGCTTTGTTTTTGTTGGGTGCCGGTCGGAGTGCAGTATAGGAGTATACTGCCCTCCTTGTGGCGGAAAAAAGGAGATGAGTGTGTTACCAGGTGGATGACCTGCCAGCCGGGAGTCCGGCTGGGCATACCGCTCCTGGTGGTGGTGTGCAAATAATATCTACCGTTGGTGCCTTATAAAACCTGATGGCTTAATTGGCCGAACTGTTTTCCACAAGGATGTGCCATTAAAATATGCTGTGACCGTTTTACACCCAACAACAAGCCTCTGCCTCCGTTATTTGAAGGGTGCAGGGTAGTTTGGTCATCATGTTGTCCAAAGTGCACTTTCTTAGTTAGTTAACTGTTAATGGGTTTACTACCAATAGTCTTGTGTCTTTCATCAAGGGAGTCTGGTTTTTTGGTATATGCACATCTGGTGAATTTTTTATTGTTTTTATTTTCTATTGTGCCTTATAAAGTATTTACCTATTCTATATACATCCGGTCTTGTTGTTCTATTTGGCTTATGTGCTTTTGGGATGTTACCTATTTTTTCAGGTTATTTAGACCCCTTTTGTTTGATTTAAATAGGTTTATCATATATCTAATAGAATTACAATATGTTGAATCGACTGCTCAACCTCCGCACTGCGGCTTCCTCATCCCCGCCATAACATTACACATGGTCTAAACTTTCTACCTTGTAACAGAGAGGGAAAGACAAGACAATCATCCAAATGGACAATATAAACCCGGAGACATATAATAGATTTACAATTATTTAGAGAAAGTCAACAAACGCCCAAACCCGATGGACTCAATGTAGTAACTGAGACCAGAGGGAGGAAGAAGGTCCTGCCACATCTCACAGGCCATACGGCCACGGCCCTGATATATCTCACATATAAACCTGTCAGAAATCTGAGGCAGTATTAGCTGTTGTAATGAACAATTTAACTAATTTTTAGAACATAGAAATGTATTAATCTGCAAACTGCAGTAATGAATGAGTCATGAAGTGAACAATATACATATCGGCCACGCAGCTTGAGGAGCACAATTGTCTCTGTACAGCAGGAAAGGGTTAAAGCTTTGTTAACCTAAACATTTTGCATAGATGAAAAGTAATGCAAGAGGGAACAAGTAATTACCGCTGGAGTCGTCATGTGACCATCACATTGGCTGCTGCTATAAAGGACAAGTTATCAGACTGTGAGCACAACAAAAGACGGAACGCACCAAGTTATGAGTCAGCACCAAGAGCTGCAGGTACAAGACAAGGAAGATTATATCAAAGGGACATCCAGACCAGAAAGATTATACCAAAGGATTATCCAGACCAGGAAGATTATACCAAAGGATTATCCAGACCAGGAAGATTATACCAAAGGAACATCCAGACCAGGAAGATTATACCAAAGGAACATCCAAACCAGAAAGATTATACCAAAGGAACATTAAGACCAGGAAGATTATACCAAAGGGACATCCAGACCAGGAAGATTATACCAAAGGATTATCCAGACCAGGAAGATTATACCAAAGGAACATCCAGACCAGGAAGATTATACTAAAGGAACATCCGGACCAGGAAGATTATACCAAAGGAACATCAAGGACTAGAAGGTTATACCAAAGGAACAACGAGACCAGGAAGATTATACTAAAGGAACATCCAGACCAGGAAGATTATACCAAAGGAACATCCAGACCAGGAAGATTATACTAAAGGAACATCCAGACCAGGAAGATTATACTAAAGGAACATCCAAACCAGGAAGATTATATCAAAGGGACATCCAGACCAGGAAGATTATACCAAAGGATTATCCAGACCAGGAAGATTATACTAAAGGAACATCCAAACCAGGAAGATTATATCAAAGGGACATCCAGACCAGGAAGATTATACCAAAGGAACATCCAGACCAGGAAGATTATACCAAAGGAACATCCAGACCAGGAAGATTATACCAAAGGAACATCAAGGACTAGAAGATTATACAAAGGAACAACAAGACCAGGAAGATTATACTAAAGGAATATCCAGACCAGGAAGATTATACCAAAGGAACATCCAGACCAGGAAGATTATACCAAAGGAACATCCAGACCAGGAAGATTATACTAAAGGAACATCCAGACCAGGAAGATTATACTAAAGGGACATCCAGACCAGGAAGATTATACTAAAGGAACATCAAGACCAGGAAGATTATACCAAAGGAACATCCAGACCAGGAAGATTATACTAAAGGAACATCCAGACCAGGAAGATTATACTAAAGGAACATCAAGACCAGGAAGATTATACTAAAGGGACATCCAGACCAGGAAGATTATACTAAAGGGACATCCAGACCAGGAAGATTATACTAAAGGAACATCCAGACCAGGAAGATTATACCAAAGGGACATCCAGACAAGGAAGATTATACTAAAGGAACATCCAAACCAGGAAGATTATACCAAAGGAACATCAAGGACAAGAAGGTTATACCAAAGTAACACCAAGACCAGGAAGATTATACCAAAGTAAAATCAAGACCAGGAAGATTATACTAAAGGAACATCCAAACCAGGAAGATTATACCAAAGTAACACCAAGACCAGAAAGTTTATACCAAAGGAACATCCAAATCAGGAAGATTATACCAAAGGAACATCAAGGACAAGAAGGTTATACCAAAGGAACATTCAGACCAGGAAGATTATACCAAAGTAAAATCAAGACCAGGAAGATTATACCAAAGGAACATCAAGTCAAGGAAGATTATACCAAAGGAACATCCAGACCAGGAAGTTTATACCAAAGTAACACCAAGACCAGGAAGATTATACTAAAGGAACATCCAGACCAGGAAGTTTATACCAAAGTAACACCAAGACCAGGAAGATTATACCAAAGGAACATCCAGATTGTGCTTTGACGCTTAAGTTCAGCAATTTCTTCACATGAAGATGTCTATAATATAAAGGGGCAAGGTCTGAAATTCATGGAGCATTAGGAGCCCACAACAAGGACGCGTTGACAGGACACAAGTTCCTTCACCGTATAATCTTCCTTTCCAGTCTTGACCTGAGTGGTTCTGATATGGAGATCTGTCTTGCTATGGTTATACTTGAGGGCTTTGTTGACTTGTCCTCCATCATCTTCATTATAGTTTCCCTTTCTCTTGACAGTTTCCAGAAGAAAAGTCTTTCTCCACTGAGCCGGATCTTGATATCTCTGAACGTTTCCAATGGGTTCCTCACCATCTTCACGGCATTGTACTTATTCACCAGCTTACTGTCCCCTTCCATGTACAATGTCCAGTCCCTCTCCTACTTCTTCTCCTTCATGGCCCTGAGTAGCATCACGTC
The DNA here is from genome assembly GCF_040894005.1 of Engystomops pustulosus. Lineage (NCBI taxonomy): Eukaryota > Metazoa > Chordata > Amphibia > Anura > Leptodactylidae > Engystomops > Engystomops pustulosus. The sequence continues at coordinate 4,782,055 of NC_092418.1, forward strand.
CAGCTCTTGGCTCACTGCCGCACTTTGCTTTTTCTACTTTATTAAGATCGGTCCATCTCCACCGGGATTTCTAATGAACGTTAAGAATAGAATTGATGCTTTTACCTGGAGGCTAATATTACTGGTGGAAGTCGTAGCTGTCGGTGGAAGTTTCCTATTATTACTGCTATTACTCAAAAACCCTGATGAAAAAAACTCAACTATGAAAACTGATCAACCAGTAGAAGAAATTAGAAGTCAGAACCTGAAAGTCTCAAGTATCATCATGATGCTCAACGGCCTTACCTTCATCATCATCATAGGGACGACGGTTGCCAGCGCCTGCTTCCTCAGACTCTATGACTGCCGGATGAAGAAGACCAATGGGACTTTAGTCAACACCAACGTGAAGGACTATCGAAGCGCGGTCCAGGCAATGACGGGTCTCCTGTTCTTCTATCTATTCGCTATTCTTATCGTAGTTATTAGCACTCTGGACATTTTTGCAGTGGGTAGTGGAGGGTTCTGGATGTGCTCATTGTTACTGCTCTCGTTTCCCGCAGACCAGTCGGCTTTTATTATCTACAGTCACCCAAAACTGAAGCACAACTTGAGAGAGATTTTCATATCACTTACATGTAGAAATGGTGGAGGGTAACTCCTTCTCGTAATGTCCTTTCATGCCATGAGCTATAAGTTTGATAGATTATTGCTTCAGTAGATCCTGAAGACCACGGTCTTGTATCAGCGCCACTTGCTCGCTACAAGCTACTGCACTCCAAAAATATAAAATATTAATTTATCCAAAAGTCTAAAGCCTTGTGTCGGCTACTGGATGACCCCAAAGCCATCCTGTCCATGAAGTTCATGCTACACAGATGGTAAAATAACTATTGAACACATTTTCAATTTATAAATAGAAATATTTTTTGGTCGTGCTGACGTCATGAAAATCCCACCAGATGCCTGTAATGTCCCATCCAATCTACACGGGCAAAGAAATCTCCCCACAGATGTCCAATAAAGATGAGTAAGAGAAGTGACATAGAGAAAAAGTGTTGAACACTGAAAAATATCACATGGAAAGTCGGGACACCAGCTGCAATCTATCAGTAATAAGAAAGCAAATCTGACACTTAGTGATAAATAATATCAGCTGCTTCCACTGATGGTCTAGAAGAAAGTGTCTCATTATGAATCATCTCATGATGGGTGACACCCGGGAGCCTTCTCAAGACATTCACAGTCTTATAGTCACAAAACCTGCTGATGGCATTGGTTACAGGAGAATTTCCTGTTTCACAGGAAGGATTTGACTGGATGGATTGTTGATTGGATGGGTTGCTGATTGGATGGGTTGTTGATTGGGTGGGTTGTGGATTGGATGGGTTGTTGATTGGATGGGTTGTTGATTGATGGGTTGTTGATCGGATGGGTTGTGGATTGATGGGTTGTTGACTGGATGGATTGTTGATTGGATGGATTGTTGATTGGATGGGTTGTTGATTGGATGGGTTGTTGATTGGAGGGGTTGTTGATTGATTGGGTTGTTAACTGGATGAATTTTTGATTGGATGGGTTGTTGATTGGATGGGTTGTGGATTGGATGGGTTGTTGATTGGATGGGTTGTTGATTGGATGGGTTATTGATTGATGGGTTGTTGATCGGATGGGTTGTGGATTGATGGGTTGTTGATTGATGGGTTGTGGATTGGATGGGTTGTTGATCGGATGGGTTGTTGACTGGATGGATTGTTGATTGGATGGGTTGTTGATTGGATGGGTTGTTGATTGATTGGGTTGTTAACTAGATGAATTTTTGATTGAATGGGTTGTTGACTGGATAGGTTGTTGACTGGATTGGTTGTTGATTGGATGGGTTGTGGATTGATGCGTTGTTGATTGGATGGGTTGTGGATTGATGGGTTGTTGATTGGATGGGTTGTTGATTGGATTGGTTGTTGATTGGATGGGTTGTGGATTGATGGGTTGTTGATTGGATGGGTTGTGGATTGGATGGGTTGTTCACGACATCTGGTGAGAATTTAATGTCGAAAGCAGCTTTACAAATAGATTTTGGTTATGGAGATGTTCTCCGTTTTACAAATGATGAAGAACTTCCACACCACTCACTCCCTTTCAGAGAATGTTTGATCCATACGATTCTCCTACAATTAATCTGCTAAAACTCTTCAAATTCAATATAATTCTTCTTGAGTGGTTACCTCTATCACCGGACCTTAGCCTTAAAACGTGATCCCTTCACCCAGTATTATCTACTTCCTTCTCTTTAATGCGATTGCCATTTGTAACCAAATGTAAACTTCACAATACACCAACACTCAGAGGGAACCTGGTGCTATCGGCCCCCTAGAACAATGGCATCAATCACTCCAAGCCCATACTCACCACCATCCCCTTGATGACCACACTCATATGTATGACCACACTCACATGTATGAGCACACTCAGCAGCTCCCTCCCATCTCCTGCCTGATGACTGGTGACCTCACCCGGATCTCTGGATTTATCAAGTTTGCACGGTCATGATCTGAGGAGCAGCCGGCTGTGCAATAGGGACCATTGTTATGTATGTGCAAGAATTCCAAAGATCCGAGGATGTAATTGACTCTGGGGCCGGAGAAGGGAGGGAGTGGGTGTAAACCATTGCACACAGTAGATCATTTTCAGATTTTTAAAAGATATGTTTGCTGAAAACTTTTTGAAGCCTAAAAAAGATATGACCCCAGGTCACTAGGCACGCTGACCTGTAGAGGTGTTTAGTGTAAAACAGTCCTATCCGAGTGCTAGTTTTAGTGCTGCCTAGAGACTATCAGACTCCAGTTGTGCTTTATACACTCTGGCGAATGAGATATATACAATGTAGATTTCCCTTGGACAAGTTAACATAAGATTTTGTATGATTTGGTGCGTTTCTGTAATATTCCGATATTCCTGAAGGATTGTTTACTAATTATTACAGTCACTTGAAGATATTATAAGTTGTAGTATGTATAATAATGTGCAGGTAAAATTTGGTCCAAATTGCCCTAGGGTAATTTTAGTTGTTTTTTTTCCACCCCAGAGGGGTGGGAGAGGGGTTGGGTGTTGCATAACAGGCTGTATATGACTTGTAATTTTGAGATCTGTTGTATGTAACAAATATTGATTGTTTTTGGATAACAGAAATATGTTATCTCTTATGTATCATGTCTTCTGCATGATCTCGTGCGTTTCTGTACTATTACGATAATCTGTAACGTATTCCTTAAAAAGAAATAAACTATGTTGCAGAAAAGAAAAAAAAAATATTTACATTTGCTTCTGCTTTATTACACGGATATTTAATTATTCAGATTATCTCTCTACAATCACCCATGGAATCAGATGTTACTTCAGATACTTCCACAGCACCACAACCTCAGGGTAATGATGGAGAACAGGAGAAAATCTGGTGAAATGCCATAGACAGCTTAGTGTTACCATGTATGAGGACCAGGGACATGGCCGGGGATGTGGACAGTGAGACCCACACGGTCATCCAGAAATAAACGCTGAAGTTATTAGTATGAAATAATGTACTTATCAAGACATAAGTCCCATAGTATACAATGTAGATGAGAAGAAGAGACGCCACAGTCCGGGCAGCTCTTCTGTGAGTCCTGATGTGAGAATGGTCATCACTAGACATGGTCTTCTTCATGCGATACGTGTGTCTATACAGAGACCAAACTATACAGACCGTGGACACAAGGACAATGAGCAAAGCAGAATTGCTGCTAAAACCAAGAGCGAAGGAGTAATAGACGCTGTTTATCTGAGATAGTGAGACTGGGCAGGTGTCATTACATGAGGTTGAGTTGTAAGTCAGGGGTTTGGTGAGGGTCCATATAACGGGGAGAGAAGTAGAGAAAGCCACAGCCTCAGAGATCACAATGAGCCATGGAACTGCTGCATCAATTGTCAACTTGAGTTTGCCGAGAAAGGAAGACTTAAAATAAATGATCTTCACAAAGAAGTAAAGGCAGAGCCAAGCAGTGAGCCACGAGGTGGAGAGGGTCAAGATGAGCATCAGAACAAAAACTAGCGGAAATGCAAAGTCCACTAAAAAGAACTGAGGCCAAAGGAATAGAAGGAAAATGTAACTTCCAAACAAGTAGGACAGTCCAGCATTGGACAACCCGAGGGTCACCAGGATCTGGTCCAATGGACTTAGGTTTCCTCCCGTCATCCAGTCCCGGATATTCACAGCTATCATGAAGCCATTGGTGAGAATAGAGACAAAAGTCAATAAGAAGACCACCGATAGGTAGAAGCCAAGAAAATTCTGATTACCAAGGTCCATGTTGATATATTGACTTGAATAAAGGTGTTGCAAATTCTTGTTCTCAGTGTCTTCCAATGTCATCCGTGACAATGGATCCTATCATCCAGCAACAAGGATACGCAGCAGAGTCTTTAGGGAACAAGTTTGAATAAATGCAAACATATTCCCATTATTTTGTTTGCTAAACCACAAGGAAGGACCTAGAAAGGTTGTGACCGCTGAACGTGAGCAGGGAATGTGTCATCCTGTTCTATCTTCCCAATGGTCTTAGATGTTACTTTGAAGTACGAATGACTGAAGAGTTGTACATAGATGGTATAAGATGCAAGTAAAGCTGTAAATTTGAAGAACAATGATTGTCCAAAGAGAAGATGCATGATATAGTCTTCAGAGCTTCATTAATAGATCAGAAGAAGATGCCATGAAGCTTCACCATGTACAACTATATTCAGCATGTCCTTGTCCAACTGATCAGAAGTAATGATTATTCTTCTATCTCAACCCCGCGTTGTCGTTTGGTCCTACCACAAGGGATGCAGCAATGTCTATGCATGTGCCCTTTACTCTTGGGTTGTTACCGATGTCAAGTGAGCAGCTATATTTTTATCTCTTCTTCAATCTTTACTCCATCATTTTTGGAATTGCACAATCAGAGGCAACCCGTCAGGCCTCATCACACAACCAGACAAATTGGTGGCTAAATCACAACCCAAGGGAGGTCCATTGCGCGTGGTCATAGTACGGTGAGCACACCAGGACTCAAAGCACCCTGACCGATCCGTGCAGCCGCCCCGCAAATTATATAGCAGATCCCATTTCTCAGCACGGCCGCCAGGCTCTTATGAAGATCTCTAACCGTCCCAAAACGTCTACAAACATTAACTTGTTTGTGGACCATTTTTGCCCATGGTCATAGGAATGAGGCCTCAATCTGTACAGATGTTGCATTGAATCAACTCCATGGGGGTTACAGTTACTCTCTAATTAACATTATATCCAGATTTTTAACCTTGTCAATTAGTAAATTTAAGGGTGAACAATGTTTCACAAGATTTTCGTTATACCGACTAACAATCGATAGTTTATTCTAGGTGTATAAATCTGCCAAAATAAGAAAAGCTTCACCTTAATGTCCTCCCATTCCTCCATCTTCAGGTCCACATCAGAACCTGGAACATGTATGGTAACATTGGAGCATCTCCTTCCAGGCATCTCTAAGCCTCGGATTACTGAAAATGAGCAGAACAGATTGCACAGGAGTGAAGGAGGACATAAGCACCAGAGTTACCCAGAATCCTGTTTCCAATTTTGTGGTAATAGAAAAATAGAAAATCACCATTAAAGTGTAAAGGAGTCCATAGTAGAAGAGGGACTCCATCATTCTACTGACCACCCTCATATATGACATCTGATGTTTAGTGTCCACTGTTTCCATACGTCTCCCCATCTTATGACTATGTGTCTTCAGTGTCCATATCGTGCACATGGTGGAGCTGAGTACTATAGTAAAGGGTATGGAAGTAACACATAGGCTGGCATCCATAAGTCCTGATGTGTTATCTGCCAGCATCCTCATGACTGAGGGAGGACTATCTGTGATATTTCTCCATATCTCTGCAGACATGAGTAAACTACTTAATGAGCTATTGATGAAAGACACAACTTCCAGCACTAATATCATCCAAGATACAATGGAGCTGAGGTGGAGCTTTATCCAAGAAAGGAACCTGGACGGTGATATTTTTATAAAATAGAAGGTTCCGAGGCCGGCAGTGAACCAAGCGCAGGAGCAGATGCTGTAGAGCAGTAATATGTTATACATAGGAGACAAGTCAACTGTAGAAGACCCTCGAAGACCAACAAACTCATCCAATAAGCCGGCAGAGACCAGCAAGTTGTATATCACATTAGAGATGCAGAGGCCACACAAGATTTTATTACTGTCTATTACTTTTTTCTGCGTGTAGAAGTCATAGAAGATGATAGATACAATAAAAACATTCAAAAATAGTCCCACTGTCAACTCCATGACCAAGACGACGACAGACGCCAAGACTTTGGGATCATTTATAGTTTCCATCTTATCGTTGATTCCCTCAGCTCAGAAATGTTCACAAATTCCAAATGGTCTTTTATTTTGTTTGAGACCAATAACATTCAGTTCATAGGTTTGTCTTGTCTCAGGCTCTTCCCAATGTTCTCCACTCAAGAATTCAAGTAAGTGTCATTGGCGTCTTGTCTTATCCTCAGTAGAGTCTTATCTTTATCCATCTGCTACACACTCAGGCTCTGTAATGGAAAAATATACTAAGATTTGGGGGATTGGCCTTTTTTATATTTAGGAATGGAAAAATAATGAAAGTCCTTGATTTGCCTTCATGCAAAGTCTCGGCATCTGCTATTTCTTTGGACACATTTCTGTAGCAAAGAGAAAACAAATATCATGCAAAATGTCATCATGGTCATTTCCATCATCATTTTTACCATTTGCATATTTCTTCGATACATTTATACAAAATACGAGCCGTGTCATCTCCTGGAGAACATGAGTTATAACTAGAGATGAGCGAACATGCTCGTCCGAGCTTGATGCTCGGTCGAGCATTAGGGTACTCGAAACTGCTCGTTGCTCGGACGAATACTTTGCCCGCTCGAGAAAATGGCAGCTCCCGCCGTTTTGCTTTTTGGAAACAGAGCCAATCACAAGCCAGGAGACTCTGCACTCCACCCAGCATGACGTGGTACCCTTACACGTCGATAGCAGTGGTTGGCTGGCCAGATCAGGTGACCCTGGGATAGACTAGCCGCTGCCCGCGCTGCTCGGATCATTCTGTGTCTGGATGCCGCTAGGGAGAGAGCTGCTGCTGGTCAGGGAAAGCGTTAGGGTGTTCTATTAGCTTACTGTTAGGCAGGAGTGATTCTCAAAGAACCCAACAGCCCTTCTTAGGGCTACAATAACGTTCTACTTTTTTTATTTTAATTTGCATCTAGTACCATTTTGTGAGAAATTAGCAGGGGGACTTGCTACCGTTGTGTTTAGCTCTTAGTGGCACACATATCCATAGCAAAGACCGAAGTGGGAAAATTTAGTAGGGGTTGGATTTCAATTAGGCACTAACTCAGTGTCATCTCATCTGGCATAGTAGTGTGCTTTGATACTTGGCTAGAAAATAGCCATAGGAGAATACAAACAGCTTACTTACGCCTACAGTAGCGTTCTATATATTTGATTTCTGGTTGATCTGCTGGTGGCTGTACTTTCTGCAGTGCATGTACTAGCCAATTCTGAGCAATTTGTAGTGAGACTTGCGACCGCTGTGTTCTGCGCTTAGTGACGCACATATCCATAGCAAAGACCGAAGTGGGAAAATTTAGTAGGGGTTGGATTTCAATTAGGCACTAACTCAGTGTCATCTCATCTGGCATAGTAGTGTGCTTTGATACTTGGCTAGAAAATAGCCATAGGAGAATACAAACAGCTTACTTACGCCTACAGTAGCATTCTATATATTTGATTTCTGGTTGATCTGCTGGTGGCTGTACTTTCTGCAGTGCATGTACTAGCCAATTCTGAGCAATTTGTAGTGAGACTTGCGACCGCTGTGTTCTGCGCTTAGTGACGCACATATCCATAGCAAAGACCGAAGTGGGAAAATTTAGTAGGGGTTGGATTTCAATTAGGCACTAACTCAGTGTCATCTCATCTGGCATAGTAGTGTGCTTTGATACTTGGCTAGAAAATAGCCATAGGAGAATACAGACAGCTTACTTACGCCTACAGTAGCGTTCTATATATTTGATTTCTGGTTGATCTGCTGGTGGCTGTACTTTCTGCAGTGCATGTACTAGCCAATTCTGAGCAATTTGTAGTGAGACTTGCGACCGCTGTGTTCTGCGCTTAGTGACGCACATATCCATAGCAAAGACCGAAGTGGGAAAATTTAGTAGGGGTTGGATTTCAATTTGGCACTAACTCAGTGTCATCTCATCTGGCATAGTAGTGTGCTTTGATACTTGGCTAGAAAATAGCCATAGGAGAATACAAACAGCTTACTTACGCCTACAGTAGCGTTCTATATATTTGATTTCTGGTTGATCTGCTGGTGGCTGTACTTTCTGCAGTGCATGTACTAGCCAATTCTGAGAAATTTGTAGTGAGACTTACGACCGCTGTGTTCTGCGCTTAGTGACGCACATATCCATAGCAAAGACCGAAGTGGGAAAATTTAGTAGGGGTTGGATTTCAATTAGGCACTAACTCAGTGTCATCTCATCTGGCATAGTAGTGTGCTTTGATACTTGGCTAGAAAATAGCCATAGCAATAGGATAGCATTGTTTGGTTTTAAAAACTCAAAAAAAAACAAAAAACACAAAAAAAAACAAAAAACACAAAAAAAACCAAAAAAAAGTTAAAAAAAAAATAAAGTTATAACTCTCATTTTAAAAATGTTTAACCCGAGGGCTAGGGGTAGAGGACGAGGGCGGGGACGTGGGCGTCCAACTACTGCAGGGGTCAGAGGCCGTGGTCCTGGGCGGGGTGAGACACCACCTGCTGATGAGGGAGCAGGGGAACGCCGCAGAGCTACACTCCCTAGGTTCATGTCTGAAGTTACTGGGACTCGTGGTAGAGCACTGTTGAGGCCAGAACAGTGCGAACAGGTGATGTCGTGGATTGCTGACAATGCTTCGAGCAATTTGTCCACCACCAGTCAGTCTTCCACGCAGTCCACCCATGTCACCGAAATCGCCACTCCTCCAGCTCCTGCACCTCAGCCTCCTCCCCCCCAGTCTGCCCCCTCCCAGGAAAATTTGGCATTTGAACCGGCATACTCTGAGGAACTGTTTTCTGGACCCTTCCCACAGTCACAAACCACTTGTCCGGTTGCTGCTGAGCAATTTTCCGATGCCCAGGTTTTCCACCAGTCACAGTCTGTGGGTGATGATGACCTTCTTGACGTAGTGGAAGTGTGTAAAGAGGTGTCCGACGATGAGGAGACACGGTTGTCAGACAGTGGGGAAGTTGTTGTCAGGGCAGGAAGTCCGAGGGGGGAGCAGACTGAGGGATCGGAGGATGATGAGGTGACAGACCCAAGCTGGGTTGAGAGGCCGGGTGAACACAGTGCTTCTGAGACGGAGGAGAGTCCTCGACCAGAACAGGTTGGAAGAGGCAGTGGTGGGGCCAGACGGAGAGGCAGGGCCAGAGCTGGTGCATCAGCGCCAAATGTGTCAACTAGTGAAGCTCCCGTGGCGAGGGCTCTTGCGGCGAGGGCTAGATCTTCAGAAGTCTGGAGGTTCTTTAAGGAAACACCGGATGACCGACGGACTGTGGTGTGCAACATTTGCCAAACCAGGCTCAGCAGGGGTTCCACCACTACTAGCTTAACTACCACCAGTATGCGCAGGCATATAAATGCTAAGCACCCCACTCAGTGGCAACAAGCCCGTTCACCTCCGGCCGGGCACACCACTGCTCCTTCCCCTGTGTCAGCTGATAGTCAGCCCCCTGCCCAGGACCCTGCCACAAAAACCCCATCGTCGCCTCCACGATCCTCCACAGCATCCACCAGTGTTCAGCTCTCCATACCCCAGACGCTGGAGCGGAAACGCAAATATAGTGCAACCCACCCGCACGCCCAAGCCCTTAATGTGCACATCTCCAGATTGCTTAGCCTGGAGATGCTGCCCTATAGGCTAGTAGAGACCGAGGCCTTTCGCAACCTCATGGCGGCGGCCGCCCCTCGGTATTCGGTCCCCAGCCGCCACTACTTTTCCCGATGTGCCGTCCCAGCCCTGCACCAGCACGTGTCAGACAACATCATCCGTGCCCTGACCAACGCCGTTTCTGACAAGGTCCACCTGACCACGGACACGTGGACGAGTGCTGCCGGGCAGGGCCACTATATATCTCTGACGGCACATTGGGTTAACTTGGTGGAGGCTGGGACCGAGTCTGACCCTGGGGCTGCTCATATACTGCCGACGCCGAGGATTGCGGGGCCTACCTCGGTCCAGGTGTTTCAGGCCTACTATGCCTCCTCCTCCTCCCACCCCTCCCCCACCTCCTCCTCCGAACTACCATCCGTGGGCACGGCGCCATCAGTCGGTAGCTCTAGGCACAGCAGCAGTGCCGTCGCTAAGCGACAGCAGGCGGTGCTCAAACTGCTGAGCCTAGGCGACAAAAGGCACACCGCCCAAGAGCTATTACAGGGCATCACGGCGCAAACTGAGCTGTGGCTGGCACCGCTGAACCTCAAGCCGGGAATGGTTGTGTGTGACAACGGCCGTAACCTGGTGGCGGCTCTGCAACTCGGCAGACTGACACATGTGCCATGCCTGGCCCATGTGTTAAATCTGATAGTTCAGCGTTTCCTCAAGACATACCCCAATCTGTCTGATTTGCTCACGAAGGTGCGCCGCATCTGTGCGCATTTCAGGAAGTCCAGCCCAGATGCTGCCACTCTCAGGGCAGCACAGCGCCGCCTCCAACTGCCCGCTCACCGACTGTTGTGCGACGTGCCCACGAGGTGGAATTCAACACTGACCATGTTATCCAGAGTTTACCAGCAGCGCAGAGCGATTGTAGACTGCCAGATGTCAACTTCCACCAGAACTGGTAGTCAGGTCAGTCAGCTTCCTCAAGTCTACAATGAGGAGTGGACGTGGATGTCTGATATCTGTCAGGTGCTGAGTAACTTTGAGGAGTCAACACAGATGGTCAGTGGCGATGCCGCCATCATCAGCCTCACCATCCCGCTGCTTGGCCTGTTGAAAAACTCTCTGATCAGCATGAAGTCGGAAGCTTTGCGCTCGTCACAAGAGACAGGGGAAGAATATTCCCTTGTTGATAGCCAAAGCACCCTCAGGTCTGTTTCTCAGCGCATATCGGAGGAGGTGGAGGTGGAGGAGGATGAGGAGGAAGAGGAGGAGAATGTTGGCGAGACACAAGAGGGGACCATTGTTGAGTCCTTCACTGTTCAGCGTGTATGGGCAGAAGAAGAGGAGTTGGAGGAGTTGGAGGAGGAGGAAATGGACAGTCAGGCCAGTGAGGGGAGTGAATTCTTACGCGTTGGTACTCTGGCGCATATGGCAGATTTCATGCTAGGCTGCCTATCCCGTGATCCTCGCGTTCAAAGAATTTATTCCAGCACCGATTACTGGGTGTTCACTCTCCTGGACCCACGGTACAAGCAAAATCTTTCCACTCTCATCCCTGCAGAGGAAAGGAGTGTGAGAATGCATGAATACCAGCAGGCCCTGGTGCACAAGCTGAAACAGTATTTCCCTTCTGACAGCGCTAGCGGCAGAGTGCGTAGTTCTGCGGGACAAGTAGCGAGGGAGAGTAGGCGAGCAGGCAGCTTGTCCAGCACTGGCAAGGGTACGCTTTACAAGGCTTTTGCCAGCTTTATGTCACCCCAGCAAGACACTGTCACCTGTCCCCAGTCTCGGCAGAGTAGGGCTGATCTTTACAGAAAGATGGTGAGGGAGTACGTAGCTGACCATACCATCGTCCTAAATGATCACACAGCTCCCTACAACTACTGGGTTTCAAAGCTGGACATGTGGCACGAACTGGCGCTGTACGCCTTGGAGGTTCTTGCCTGCCCTGCCGCTAGCGTGTTGTCTGAGTGGGTCTTCAGTGCAGCTGGTGGCATCATCACCGATAAGCGTACACGCCTGTCGACTTACAGCGCTGACAGGCTGACGCTTATTAAAATGAATAAAGGCTGGATTTCTCAGAATTTCCAATCTCCACCAGGTGAAGGAAGCTCAACCTGAATAATTGATCCACTCCTCCTCCTCCTCATTTTCCTCCTTCTCCTCCTCTTTGTACAGTAAAGCAGAGGAAAATGGCTATTTTTTGACAGGGCCCACTGGCTCTTGCTATAGTACTTCATGCATTTAATTTTTCTGGAGGGCCACCTACCCGGTCCTCTGTTGAAACAATTTTTGTGAGTGCCACATACAGGCACTCAATCTATTCCATTTTTCTGGAGGGCCACCTACCCGGTCCTCTGTTTTAAAAAATTTTTGGGACTGCCACATACAGGCACTCAATCTATTCCATTTTACTGGAGGGCCACCTACCTGCTCCTCTGGTTTGAAAAATGTTTGGGACTGCCACATACAGGCACTATCCAAATTAAATTGTCTCCATAGCAGCCTCCACACGTTGTCTCCATTGCTACCTCCAAAAGTCGTCCATATAGCTGCCTCCATACATCGTCCCTTTATCAAACGAGGTGTGTCAGGCAGAAATTTGGGTTGTTTTCATGGATTCCACATCAAAGTTGTTAACTTTGTCGCCACCCTGCTGTGTTATCCACAAAATATACTGGCAAACTTTTACCATTTAGGGATATTATTTCAGCGCTTCTTGCGCATCTGTTTACATTCCCCTCACCCGCCATATCCTAAACTTATAAGAACGCTACTACACTTGATCTTATACAAAAGGTTCTTAGAAGTGCTGTTTGGGGAGTAGCCTAGAGACAGGGGCTTGGATTGGCGAAAGTTCGCCTGGCAGCGGAGCGCCAGCTCCATGCGCATCATGCGCTTCTTGCGCATCTGTTTACATTCCCCTCACCCGCCATATCCCAAACTTATAAGAACGCTACTACACTTAACTTGGTGCAGGCTGGGACCGAGTCTGACCCTGGGGCTGGTCATATACTGCCGACGCAGAGAATTGCGGGGCCTACTTCGGTCCAGGTCTCAAAGGCCTACTATACCTCCTCCCACCCCTCCTCCACCTCCTCCTCCTCCGAATTACCATCCGTGGGCATGGCGCCATCAGTCGGTAGCTCTAGGCACAGCAGCAGTGCCGTCGCTAAGCGACAGCAGGCGGTGCTGAAACTGCTGAGCCTAGGCGATAAAAGGCACACCGCCCAAGAGCTATTACAGGGCATTCCACATCAAAGTTGTTAACTTTGTCGCCACCCTGCTGTGTAATCCACAAAATATACTTGCAAACTTTTACCATTTAGGGATATTATTTCAGTGCTTCTTGCGCATCTGTTTACATTCCCCTCACCCGCCATATCCTAAACTTATAAGAACGCTACTACACTTGATCTTATACAAAAGGTTCTTAGAAGTGCTGTTTGGGGAGTAGCCTAGAGACAGGGGCTTGGATTGGCGAAAGCTCGCCTGGCTGCAGAGCGCCAGCTCCATCCCAAGATCCAACTAACATAGTTGCAGCACCTTTAATCTACTACTAGTTCACTGCCTCCATAATAATAATAATAATAATCTTTATTTATATAGCGTCATCATATTCTGTAGCGCTTTACAAATCATAGGAAACAAATACAAATGTAATGTAACAGAGCACAACATTTGTATGGAACAACAGGAGTGAGGTCCCTGCTCGCCAGAGCTTACGGTTTATGAAGATGATGGGGTAACACGAGGTAAAAGAATATTTAATGGTCAAGCCATTCTTCTTAGGGAATAGAAAAAAATATAATAAATGGAATTGCTGTCGCTTGAACCACTCAGCCGTCATCTTATATACCAGGTCCAGGGTGAATGGGACTGCAGAGAAGTCTGGTGCCTGCTGGTTGCTGGATAACAGATGGGAGGACGACACAGGACGGGTTAGTAGAAGAGTTAAAACTTCATGCAGTTAATGAGTGTTATAGGCTTGGCTAAAGAAATGGGTTTTAAGAGCATGTTTGAAACTTTGGAGGTTAGGTATTAGTCTGATAGTCCGGGGCAGAGCATTCCATAGAATTGGTGCAGCTCTAGAGAAGTCTTGGAGACGCGAGTGGGAGGTCCGCACTAGGGTAGAGGTTAATCTAAGATCACTGGCGGATCTAAGAGCACGGGTTGGGCGATAGGCTGAGATAAGAGAGGAGAGGTAGGGGGGTGCAGCATTATACAGAGCTTTATGGATGAGGGTTATTATTATTTTAAACTGTATTCGAAAGGAGACTGGCAGCCAGTGCAGCGACTGGCATGAACTGTAGGCATACATGGTCCCCTTATCAAACGAGCTGTGTCAGGCAGAATTTTGGGTTGTTTTCATGGCTTCCATGTTAACTTTGTCGCCACCCTGCTGTGTAATCCACAAAATATACTGGCAAACTTTTATCATGTACCGATATTATTTGAGCGCTTCTTGCTCACCTCCTTTGGTTCCTCTCTGACACCCATTGGTTTGAAGCCTGAGTCCAATTAGGGTATGTCGCCATGCCACTCTCTAGCCTGCTGCCGCTGCCTCTGCATGCCGTCCCCTATAGTGTCAGGGTCAATTATTGCATGTTTTACATGCTATCTAGCTTCATTCTGTCACTCTGTCATGGCCATGCTGTTGCCCATAGTTTTGGCATAATGGTGCGATTAAGCAGCCTCAGAGGCATCCATGCATGCTGCCCCTGCTGTTTCCTGTCCATTTCCGTGGTGTTTCCATCCTTTACTGAGGTTCCCAGGTGTTTGGCCAAGCTTCCCTGTGCAGAGCCTTGGTCCCCTTGAAAAATGCTCGAGTCTCCCATTGACTTCAATGGGGTTCGTTATTCGAGACGAGCACTCGAGCATCGGGAAAAGTTCGTCTCGAATAACGAGTACCCGAGCATTTTAGTGTTCGCTCATCTCTAGTTATAACCTACTGGTAGTAATTTTGTTTATTAAATTCTGATGTTCCCGTTTCTTCTTTTAGGTTTGGTGGATTTTGTGGTTGTTACTTTGCTTCTCATTACTTTATGATCCTAGATTCTAGATCGCAGCTCGTGGTTCTAGAAAGTATGAATGAGTCTCCTATATGTATTTTATTTTCATTGAATTTTTAGATATTAGAGCTGATTATTTTAAATATCTTTGTAAATGTTTCGTTGATGGCTCCATCCATGGGATCATTCTCCTAAATAAGACTTTTATTGATGCCCTCTGGCTCCACAGATCCAGTCACAAAGGAGAGGGAGCTCCATCACACAGTCAAGCTACGCGGCCCCCTAGATGACACTGCTAAACAATCCCTTTATGGAAAGAAGGAGTTGAGAGAGTTGTTTTTGGTGTGTGACTTGCTGAAGATTCTTGAGGGAAAGAAGGAGTTGATTTCTTTGTAGAATCTTATACAGCCAGTGTTTATCTACACCTTCTAATCCCCCCTTCCGCAGAAATTCTCTTCAGTGAGTCACAAACAGCAAGCATCTCTCTCATCTCCCTCAACACTCATCCCTCAGGAATTCTCTTCAGCATCACATGCAGCCATGGTCTCTACGAACCGCCCATTTCCACCTCCCACCAGAATTATCTTCAGCGAATCACACACAGCATCTCTATCAATTCCATAATTTCTGAGAGGGTGGGAGTGCAGGAGTAATAGACTCTGTTTATCTGAGATAGTGAGACTGGGCAGGTGTCATTACATGAGGTGGAGTTGTAAGTCAGGGGTTTGGTGAGGAACCACATGACGGGGAGAGAAGTAGAGAAAGCCACAACCTCAGAGATCACAATGAGCCATGGAACTGCTGCATTAATTGTCAACTTAATTTTGGCGAGAATGGAAGACTTAAAATGAATTATCTTCACAAAGAAGTAAAGGCAGAGCCAAGCAGTGAGCCACGAGGTGGAGAGGGTCAAGATGAGCATCAGAACAAAAACTAGCGGAAATGCAAAGTCCACTAAAAAGAACTGAGGCCAAAGGAGTAGAAGGAAAATGTAATTTCCAAACAAGTAGGACAGTCCAGCGTTGGACAACCCTAGGGCCACCAGGATCTGGTCCAATGGACTTAGGTTTCCTCCCGTCATCCAGTCCCGGATATCCACAGCTATCATGAAGCCATTGGTGAGAATAGAAACAAAAGTCAATAAGAAGACCACCGATAGGTAGAAGCCAAGAAAATTCTGATTACCAAGGTCCATGTTGATATATTGACATGAATTCTTGTTCTCCGTGTCTTCCAATGTCATCTGTGACAATGGATCCTATCATCCAGCAGCCTAGATACGCAGCAGAGTCTTTGGGACACAAGTTTGAATAAATGCGAACACATTCCCATTATTTTGTTTGCTAAACCACAAGGAAGGACCTAGAAAGGTTGTGACCGCTGAACGTGAGCAGGGAATGTGTCATCCTGTTCTATCTTCCTCCCCAATGGTCTTGGATGTTACTTTGAAGTACGAATGACTGAAGAGTTGTATAAGATGCAAGTAAAGCTGGAAATTTGAAGCACTTCTGCACAATAATAGTCTAAAAAGAAGATGCACAATATAGTCTTCAGAGCTTCATTAGGACATCAGAAGAAGATGCCATGAAGCTTGGCCGTGTACAACTATATTTGGCATGTCCTTGTCCATCTGATCAGAAGTAATGGTTATTCTTCTGTCTCAACCCCGCGTTGTCGTTTGGTCCCACCACAAGGGAAGCAGCAATGTCTATGCAAGTGCCCTTTATTCTTGGGTTGTTACCGTTGTCAAGTGAGCAGCTATAGTTTTATCTCTTCTTCAATCTTTACTCCATCATTTTTGGAATTGCACAATGAGACACAACCTGTTAGGCCTCATCACACAACCAGACAAATTGTGGCTAAATCACAACCCAAGGGAGGTCCATTGCACGTGGTTATGGTACGGTGAGCACACCAGGACTCAATGCACCCTGACTGAGCCGGGCAGCCGCCCTGCAAATTATATAGCAGATCCAATTTCTCAGTACGGCCGCCAGGCTCTTATGAAGATCTCTAACCGTCCCGAAACGTCTACAAACATTAACTTGTTTGTGGACCATTTTTGCCCATGGTCATAGGAATGAGACCTCAATCTGTACAGATGTTGCATTGAATCAACTCCATGGCGGTTACAGTTACTCTCTAATTAACATTATATCCAGATTTTTAACCTTGTCAATTAGTAAATTTAAGGGTGAACAATGTTTCAAAGATTTTTGTTATACCGACTCACAGTTGATAGTTTATTCTAGGTGTATAAATCTGCCAAAATAAGAAAAGCTTCACCTTAATGTCCTCCCATTCCTTCATCTTCAGGTCCACATCAGAACCTGGAACATGTATGGTAACATGGGAGCATCTCCTTCCAGGCATCTCTAAGCCTCGGATTACTGAAAATGAGCAGAACAGATTGCACAGGACTGACGGAGGATGAAAGCACCAGAATTACCCAGAATCCTGTTTCCAATTTTGTGGTAATAGAAAAATAGAAAATCACCATTAAAGTGTAAAGGAGTCCATAGTAGAAGAGGGACTGCGTCATTCTGCTGACCACCCTCATATATGACATCTGATGTTTAGTGTCCACTGTTTCCATACGTCTCTCCATCTTATGACCATGTGTCTTCAGTGTCCATATCGTGCACATGGTGGAGCTGAGTACTATAGTAACGGGTAAGAAAGTAATAACTAGGCCGGCCTCGATAATTCCCAATCTCTTATCTGCCAGCAGCCCCATGAGTGTTGGAGGAGTATCTGTGATGTTTCTCCATTTCTCTGCAGAAATTAGTAAACTACTTAATGAGCTATTGATGAAAGACACAACTTCCAGCACTAATATCATCCAAGATACAATGGAGCTGAGGTGGAGCTTTATCCAAGAAAGGAACCTGGACGGTGATATTTTTATAAAATAGAAGGCTCCGAGGCCGGCAGTGAACCAAGCGCAGGAGCAGATGCTGTAGAGCAGTAATATGTTATACATAGGAGACAAGTCAACTGTAGAAGAACTTCGAAGACCAACAAACTCATCCAATAAGCCGGCAGAGATCAGCAAGTTGTACATCACATTAGAGATGCAGAGGCCACACAAGATTTTATTACTGTCTATTATTTGTTTCTGTGTGTAGAAGTCATAGAAGATGATAGATACAATAAAAACATTCAAAAATAGTCCCACTGTCAACTCCATGGCCAAGACGACGACAGACGCCAAGACTTTGGGATCATTTATAGTTTCCATCTTATCGTTGATTCCCTCAGCTCAGAAATGTTCACAAATTCCAAATGGTCTTTTATTTTGTTTGAGACCAATAACATTCAGTTCATAGGTTTGTCTTGTCTCAGGCTCTTCCCAATGTTCTCCACTCAAGAATTCAAGTAAGTGTCATTGGCGTCTTGTCTTATCCTCAGTAGAGTCTTATCTTTATCCATCTGCTACACACTCAGGCTCTGTAATGGAAAAATATACTAAGATTTTGGGGATTGGCCTTTTTTTATATTTAGGAATGGAAAAATAATGAAAGTCCATGATTTGCCTTCATGCAAAGTCTCGGCATCTGCTATTTCTTTGGACACATTTCTGTAGCAAAGAGAAAATATATATCATGCAAAACTTCATCATGGTCATTTCCATCCATCATCGTTACCATTTGCATATTTCTTCGATACATTTATACAAAATACAAGTAGCGTCATCTCCTGGAGAACATGCGTTATAACCTACTGGTAGTATTTTTGTTTATTAAATTCTAATGTTCCCGTTTCTTCTTTTAGGTTTTCGTGGATTTTGTGGTTGTTACTTTGCGTCTCATTACTTTATGATCATAGATTCTAGATCGCAGCTCATGGTTTTAGAAAGTATGAATGATTCTCCTATATGTATTTTATCTTCATTGGATTTTTAGATATTAGAGTTGAACATTTTATACATCTTTGTACATGTTTGGTTGATGGCTTCATCCATGGGATCATTCTCCTAAATAAGACTTTTATTGATGCACTCTGGCTCTAAAGATCCAGTCATATAGGAGGGGGAGCTCCATCACACAGTTAAGCTACCCGGCTTCCTAGCTGGCACTGCTAAACAAACCCTTTATGGAAAGGAGTTGAGAGAGGTGTTTTTGGTGTGTGACTTGCTGAAGATTCCTGAGGGAAAGGGGGAGTTGATTTCTCTGTAGAATCATATACAGCCAGTGTTTATCTCCACCCTCTAATCCCCCCTTCCGCAGGAATTCTCTACAGTGTGTCACACACAGCAAGCATCTCCCTCATCTCCCTTAACACTCCTCCCTCAGGAATTCTCTTCAGCATCACATGCAGCCATGGTCTCTACGAACCACCCATTACCACCTCCCTCCGGAATTATCTTCAGAGAATCACACACAGCATCTCTCTCAATTCCCTAATTTCTGAGAGGGTGGGAGTGCAGGAGTAATAGACTCTGTTTATCTGAGATAGTGAGACTGGGCAGGTGTCATTACATGAGGTTGAGTTGTAAGTCAGGGGTTTGGTGAGGGATCACATGACGGGGAGAGAAGTAGAGAAAGCCACAACCTCAGAGATCACAATGAGCCATGGAACTGCTGCATTAATTGTCAACATGAGTTTGCCGAGAAAGGAAGACTTAAAATGAATTATCTTCACAAAGAAGTAAAGACAGAGCCAAGCAGTGAGCCACGAGGTGGAGAGGGTCAAGATGAGCATCAGAACAGAAACTAGCGGAAATGCAAAGTCCACTAAAAAGAACTGAGGCCAAAGGAGTAGAAGGAAAATGTAATTTCCAAACAAGTAGGACAGTCCAGCATTGGACAACCCGAGGGCCACCAGGATCTGTTCCGATGGACTTAGGTTTCCTCCCGTCATCCAGTCCCGGATATCCACAGCTATCATAAAGCCATTAGTGAGAATAGAAACAAAAGTCAATAAGAAGACCACCGATAGGTAGAAGCCAAGAAAATTCTGATTACCAAGGTCCATGTTGATATATTGACGTGAATTCTTGTTCTCAGTGTCTTCCAATGTCATCCGTGACAATGGATCCTATCATGCAGCAGCCTAGATACGCAGCAGAGTCTTTGGGGCACAAGTTTGAATAAATGCAGACACATTCCCATTATTTTGTTTGCAAAACCACAAGAAAGGACCTAGAAAGGTTGTGACTAGAGATGAGCGAGCACTAAAATGCTCGAGTGCTCGTTATTCGAGACAAACTTTTCCCGATGCTCGAGTGCTCGTCTCGAATAACGAGCCCCATTGAAGTCAATGGGAGACTCGAGCATTTTTCAAAGGGACCATGATTCGGGAATAAAATTTAATTGAAAAAGAATGTCTTCTGATAAGTTATCAGATGTATGCAAACATCTGCAATCTATTCTTCACTGTTCCGCGCGTATATTATCTCCCGACTAGTTTGCAGTGAAGAATAGAATAAAAACAGTGAACACAGTGATCACAGGATCATTTAAGTGAAAAACACAGTGAAAAACACAGTGAAGAATAGATTGCAGATGTTCAGCACATCTGCTTACTTGTCGGGAGATACGCTGTCCCGGGATCCGCTCCTCTTCTTCCACTGAAGTCTCCCCGATCTCTCTGCCCTTCCCGATGTCTCTCTGCCCCGATGTCTCCGCGCTGCCCATGTCTCGCTGCCCCGATGTCTCCGCGCTGCCCATGTCTCGCTGCCCATGTCTCTTTGCCCCGATGTCTCCGCGCTGCCCATGTCTCTCTGCCCCGATGTCTCCGCGCTGCCCATGTCTCTCTGCCCCGATGTCTTCGCGCTGCCCATGTCCCTGCCCCGATGTCTCCACGCTGCCCATGTCTCTCTGCCCCGATGTCTCCGTGCTGCCCATGTCTCGCTGCCCATGTCTCTCTGCCCGATGTCTCCGCGCTGCCCATGTCTCTCTCCCCCGATGTCTCCACGCTGCCGATGTCTCTCTGCCCCGATGTCTCCGTGCTGCCCATGTCTCGCTGCCCATGTCTCTCTGCCCCCATGTCTCCGTGCTGCCCATGTCTCTCTTCCCCGATGTCTCCGCGCTGCCCATGTCTCTGCCCCGATGTCTCCACGCTGCCCATGTCTCTCTGCCCCGATGTCTCCGCGCTGCCCATGTCTCGCTGCCCATGTCTCTCTGCCCCGATGTCTCCGCGCTGCCCATGTCTCTCTGCCCCGATGTCTTCGTGCTGCCCATGTCTCTGCCCCGATGTCTCCGCTCTGCCCATGTCTCTGCCCCGATGTCTCCACGCTGCCCATGTCTCTGCCCCGATGTCTCCGCGCTGCCCATGTCTCTGCCCCGATGTCTCCGCGCTGCCCATGTCTCTGCCCCGATGTCTCCGTGCTGCCCATGTCTCTGCCCCGATGTCTCCACGCTGCCCATGTCTCTGCCCCGATGTCTCCACGCTGCCCATGTCTCTCTGCCCCGATGTCTCCGCGCTGCCCATGTCTCTGCCCCGATGTCTCCGTGCTGCCCATGTCTCTGCCCCGATGTCTCCGTGCTGCCCATGTCTCTGCCCCGATGTCTCCACGCTGCCCATGTCTATCTGCCCCGATGTCTCCGCGCTGCCCATGTCTCTGTCCCGATGTCTCCACGCTGCCCATGTCTCTGCCCCGATGTCTCCACACTGCCCATGTCTCTGCCCCGATGTCTCCACGCTGCCCATGTCTCTCTGCCCCGATGTCTCCGCGCTGCCCATGTCTCTCTGCCCTGATGTCTCCATGCTGCCCATGTCTCGGTGTCTCTGTCCTGCTCACTGTGTTCGTCAATGTGTTCTTCACACATATATATTGTTCTTCACATACTATTTTGTTTGCACCGTTCCACGTGTATCTCCCGACAAGTAAGCAGATGTGCCGAACATCTGTAATCTATTCTTCACTGTGTTTTTCACTGTGTTTTTCACTTGAATGATCCTGTGTTCACAGTTTTTATTCTATTCTTCATTGTTCTTCACTGTGTTTTTTTAATTAAATGCTTTATCTCGAGCAGGGGAAATACTCGTCCGAGCAACGAGCCGTTTCGAGTACCTTAATACTCGAACGAGCATCAAGCTCGGACGAGTATGCTCACTCATCTCTAGTTGTGACCACTGAACGTGAGCAGGGAATGTGTCATCCTATTCGATCTTCCTCCCCAATGGTCTTGGATGTTACTTTGAAGTACGAATGACTGAAGAGTTGTATAAGATGCAAGTAAAGCTGGAAATTTGAAGCACTTCTGCACATGATAGTCCTAAAATAAGATGCACAATATAGTCTTCAGAGCTTCATTAGGACATCAGAAGAAGATACCATGAAGCTTGGCCAGGTACAACTATATTTGGCATGTCCTTGTCCATCTATCTCAACCCCGCGTTGTCGTTTGTTCCTACCACAAGGGAAGCAGCAATGTCTATGCATGTGCCTTTACTCTTGGGTTGTTGATGTCGATGTCAAGTGAACAGATATAGTTTTATATCTTCTTCAATCTTTACTCCATCATTTTTGGAATTGCACAATGAGACACAACCTGTTAGGCCTCATCACACAACCAGACAAATTGTGGCTAAATAACAACACAAGGGAGGTCCATTGCGCATGGTTATGGTACGGTGAGCACACCAGGACTCAATGCACCCTGACTGAGCCGGGCAGCCGCCCCGAAAATTATATAGCAGATCCCATTTCTCAGCATGGCCGCCAGGCTCTTGTGAAGATCTCTAACCACCCCGAAACGGGCTACAAACATTAACTTGTTTGTGAAACATTTTTGCCCATGGTCATAGGAATGAGACCTCAATCTGTACAGATGTTGCATTGAATCACCTCCATGGCGGTTACAGTTACTCTCTAATTAACATTATATCCAGATTTTTAACCTTGTCAATTAGTAAATTTAAGGGTGAACAATGTTTCAAAGATTTTCGTTATACCGACTAACAATCGATAGTTTATTCTAGGTGTATAAATCTGCCAAAATAAGAAAAGCTTCACCTTAATGTCCTCCCATTCCTTCATCTTCAGGTCCACATCAGAACCTGGAACATGTATGGTAACATGGGAGCATCTCCTTCCAGGCATCTCTAAGCCTCGGATTACTGAAAATGAGCAGAACAGATTGCACAGGACTGACGGAGGATGAAAGCACCAGAGTTACCCAAAATCCTGTTTCCAATTTTGTGGTAATAGAAAAATAGAAAATCACCATTAAAGTGTAAAGGAGTCCATAGTAGAAGAGGGACTGCGTCATTCTACTGACCACCCTCATATATGACATCTGATGTTTAGTGTCCACTGTTTCCATGCATCTCTCCATCTTATGACCATGTGTCTTCAGTGTCCATATCGTGCACATGGTGGAGCTGAGTACTATAGTAACGGGTAAGAAAGTAATAACTAGGCCGGCCTCAATAAGTCCCAATCTGTTATCTGCCAGCACCCTCATGACTGATGGAGGAGTATCTGTGATGTTTCTCAATTTCTCTGCAGAAATTAGTAAACTACTTAATGAGCTATTGATGAAAGACACAACTTCCAGCACTAATATCATCCAAGATACAATGGAGCTGAGGTGGAGCTTTATCCAAGAAAGGAATCTGGACGGTGATATTTTTATAAAATAGAAGGCTCCGAGGCCGGCAGTGAACCAAGTACAGGAGCAGATGCTGTAGAGCAGTAATATGTTATACATAGGAGACAAGTCAACTGTAGAAGACCTTCGAAGACCAACAAACTCATCCAATAAGCCGGCAGAGATCAGCAAGTTGTATATCACATTAGAGACGCAGAGGCCACACAAGATTTTATTACTGTCTATTATTTGTTTCTGTGTGTAGAAGTCATAGAAGATGATAGATACAATAAAAACATTCAAAAATAGTCCCACTGTCAACTCCATGGCCAAGACGACGACCACAGGCGCCAAGACTTTGGGATCATTTATAGTTTCCATCTGATTGTTGATTCCCTCAGCTCAGAAATGTTCACAAATTCCAAATGGTCTTTTATTTTGTTTGAGACCAATAACATTCAGTTCATAGGTTTGTCTTGTCTCAGGCTCTTCCCAATGTTCTCCACTCAAGAATTCAAGTAAGTGTCATTGGCGTCTTGTCTTATCCTCAGTAGAGTCTTATCTTTATCCATCTGCTACACACTCAGGCTCTGTAATGGAAAAATATACTAAGATTTTGGGGATTGGCCTTTTTTTATATTTAGGAATGGAAAAATAATGAAAGTCCATAATTTGCCTTCATGCAAAGTCTCGGCATCTGCTATTTCTTTGGACACATTTCTGTAGCAAAGAGAAAATAAATATCATGCAAAACTTCATCATGGTCATTTAAATTCCATCATTATCGTAACCATTTGCATATTTCTTCGATACATTTATACAAAATACGAGCAGTGTCATCTCCAGGAGAACATGAGTTATAACTAGAGATGAGCGAACATACTCGTCCGAGCTTTATGCTGGTTCGAGCATTAGCGTACTCGAAACTGCTTGTTGCTCGGACAAATACTTCGCCCGCTCGAGAAAATGGCATCTCCCGCCGTTGTGATTTTTGGCGGCCAGAAACAGAGCCAATCACAAGCCAGGAGACTCTGCACTCCACCCAGCATGACGTGGTACCCTTACACGTCGACAGCAGTGGTTGGCTGTCCTGATCAGGTGACCCTGGAATAGACTAGCCCCTGCCCGCGCTGCTCGGATCATTCTGTGTCTGGATGCCGCTAGGGAGAGAGCTGCTGCTGGTCAGGGAAAGCGCTAGGGTGTTCTATTAGAATAGTGTTAGGCAGGAGTGATTCTACAAGAACCCAACAGCTCTTCTTAGGCCTACAATAGGGTTATATTTTACTTTTTTTTGGTTTGCTTGTGGCTGGGCTTGCTGCCATTAGTAGTGCAGCTAGCACCATATTGTGAGGAATTTGCAGGGAGACTTGCGACCGTTGTGTTTAGCTCTTAGTGACACACATATCCACCTCAAACACCGAAGTGGGACAATTTATTAGGGGTTTGATTTGAATTAGGCAGAGTCTGCTGATTTATTTTTTTTTACGTTTATTTCTTTTTATAACTCAAAGTCATCAGGCACAGCACAAAATCCAGTTGTGTGCTGTCAGTGTAGGTTAGAAACTAGCCATAGCAATAGTATAGCATCGTTTTGTTTAAACCCACAAAATTAAAAAAAATTTGAAGTTTACACTTTAATTTTGAAAATGTTTAACCCGAGGGCTAGGGGTAGAGGACGTGGACGTGGGCGTCCAACTACTGCAGGGGTCAGAGGCCATGGTCCTGGGTGGGGTGAGACACCACCTGCTGATGAGGGAGCAGGGGAACGCCGCAGAGCTACACTCCCTAGTTTCATCATGTCTCAAGTTACTGGGACTCGTGGTAGAGCACTGTTGAGGCCAGAACAGTGCGAAAAGGTGATGTCGTGGATTGCGGACAATGCTTCTAGCCATTTGTCCACCAGTCAGTCTTCCACGCAGTCCACCCATGTCACCGAAATCAGCACTTCTCCAGCTCCTCCACCTCAGCCTCCTTCCCCCCAGTCTGCCCCCTCCCAGCAAAATTTGGCATTTGAACCGGCATACTCTGAGGAACTGTTTTCTGGACCCTTCCCACAGTCACAAACCACTTGTCCGGTTGCTGCTGAGCTATTTTCCGATGCCCAGGTTTTCCACCGGTCGCAGTCTGTGGGTGATGATGACATTATTGACGTAGTGGAAGAAGTGTGTAAAGAGGTGTCGGACGATGAGGAGACATGGTTGTCAGACAGTGGTGAAGTTGTTGTCAGGGCAGGAAGTCTGAGGGGGGAGCAGACTGAGGGATCGGAGGATGATGAGGTGACAGACCCAAGCTGGGTTGATAGACCGGGTGAACACAGTGCTTCTGAGACGAAGGCGAGTCCTATAGCAGAACAGGTTGGAAGAGGCAGTGGTGGGGCCAGACGGAGAGGCAGGGCCAGAGCAGGTGCATCAGCGCCAAATGTTGCCCGTAGTCAAGCTACCGTGGCGAGGGCTAGATTTTCAGAAGTCTGGAGGTTCTTTAAAGAAACACCGGATGACCGACGGACTGTGGTGTGCAACCTGTGCCAAACCAGGATCAGCAGGGGTTCCACCACTACTAGCTTAACTACCACCAGTATGCGCAGGCATATGAATGCTAAACACCCCACTCAATGGCACCAAGCCCGTTCACCTCCGGCCGGGCACACCACTGCTCCTTCCCCTGTGTCATCTGCTAGTCAGCCCCCTGCCCAGGACCCCGGCCCAAACTCCTCCCGTGCGAAAACCCCATCTTCGGCTCCACGATCCTCCACAGCATCCACCAGCGTTCAGCTCTCCATACCCCAGACGCTGGAGCGCAAAAGGAAGTATAGTGCAACCCACCCACACGCCCAAGCCCTCAACGTCCACATCTCCAAACTGCTTAGCCTGGAGATGCTGCCCTATAGGCTGGTAGAGACCGAGGCCTTTCGAAACCTCATGGCGGCAGCCGCCCCTCGGTATTCGGTCCCCAGCCGCCACTACTTTTCCCGATGTGCCGTCCCAGCCCTGCACAAGCACGTGTCAGAGAACATCATCCGTGCCGTGACCAACGCCGTTTCTGACAAGGTCCACCTGACCACGGACATGTGGACGAGTGCTGCCGGGCAGGGCCACTATATATCGCTGACGGCACATAGGGTTAACTTGGTGGAGGCTGGGAGCGAGTCTGACCCTGGGGCTGGTCATATACTGCCGACGCCGAGGATTGCGGGGCCTAACTCTGTCCAGGTCTCAGAGGCCTACTATGCCTCCTCCTCCTCCCACCCCTCCTCCACCTCCTCCTCCGAATTACCATCCGTGGGCATGGCGCCATCAGTCGGTAGCTCTAGGCACAGCAGCAGTGCCGTTGCTAAGCGACAGCAGGCGGTGCTCAAACTGCTGAGCCTAGGCGATAAAAGGCACACCGCCCAACAACTATTACAGGGCATCACGGCGCAGACTGATCTGTGGCTGGCACCGCTGAACCTGAAGCCAGGCATGGTTGTGTGTGACAACGGGCGTAACCTGGTGGCGGCTCTGCAACTCGGCAGACTGACACATGTGCCATGCCTGGCCCATGCGTTAAATTTCATAGTTCAGGGCAGTGCAGCGCAGCGCCGCCTCCAACTGCCTGCTCACCGACTGTTGTGCAACGTGCCCACGAGGTGGAGTTCAACATTAACCATGTTATCCAGAGTTTACCAGCAGCGCAGAGCGATTGTAGACTGCCAGATGTCAACTTCCACCAGAACTGGTAGTCAGGTCAGTCAGCTTCCTCAAGTCTACAATGAGGAGTGGACGTGGATGTCTGATATCTGTCAGGTGCTGAGTAACTTTGAGGAGTCAACACAGATGGTCAGTGGCGATGCCGCCATCATCAGCCTCACCATCCCGCTGCTTGGCCTGTTGAAAAACTCTCTGGTCAGCATGAAGTCAGAAGCTTTGCGCTCGTCACAAGAGACGGGGGAAGAAGATTCCCTTGTTGATAGCCAAAGCACCCTTAGGTCTGTTTCTCAGCGCATTTCAGAGGAGGTGGAGGAGGATGAGGAGGAAGAGGAGGAGAATGTTGGCGAGACAGAAGAGGGGACCATTGTTCAGTCCTTCACTGTTCAGCGTGTATGGGCAGAAGAAGAGGAGTTGGAGGAGGAGGAAATGGGCAGTCAGGCCAGTGAGGGGAGTGAATTCTTGCGAGTTGGGACTCTGGCGCATATGGCAGATTTCATGCTAGGCTGCCTATCCCGTGACCCTCACGTTCAAAGAATTTATTCCAGCACCGATTACTGGGTATTCACTCTCCTGGACCCACGGTACAAGCAAAATCTTTCCACTCTCATCCCTGGAGAGGAAAGGAGTGTGAGAATGCATGAATACCAGCAGGCCCTGGTGCACAAGCGCTAGCGGCAGAGTGCGTAGTTCTGCGGGACAAGTAGCGAGGGAGAGTAGGCGAGCTGGCAGCTTGTCCAGCACTGGCAAGGGTACGCTTTACAAGGCTTTTGCCAGCTTTATGTCACCCCAGCAAGACACTGTCACCTGTCCCCAGTCTCGGCAGAGTAGGGCTGATCTTTACAGAAAGATGGTGAGGGAGTACGTAACTGACCATACCATCGTCCTAAATGATCATACAGCTCCCTACAACTACTGGGTTTCAAAGCTGGACATGTGGCATGAACTGGCGCTGTACGCCTTGGAGGTTCTTGCCTGCCCTGCCGCTAGCGTGTTGTCCGAGCGGGTTTTCAGTGCAGCTGGTGGCATCATCACCGATAAGCGTACATGCCTGTCGACTGACAGCGCTGACAGGCTGACGCTTATCAAGATGAATAAAGCCTGGATTTCTCTGGACTTCCATTCTCCACCAGGTGAAAGAAGCTGAACCTGAATAATGTATGCACTCCTCCTCCTCATTGTCCTCCTTCTCCTCCTCTCTGTACACTAAAGCAGAGGAAACTGGCTATTTTTTGCCAGGGCCAACTGGCTCTAGCTATAGTACTCTATGTATTTAATTTTTCTGGAGGGCCACCTACCCGGTCCTCTGTTTTAAACAATTTTTGGGAGTGCCACATACAGGCACTCAATCTATTTAATTTTTCTGGAGGACCACCTACCTGCTCCTCTGGTTTGAAAACTTTTTTGGACTGCCACATACAGGCACTCAATCTATTTCATTTTTCTGGAGGACCACCTACCTGCTCCTCTGCTTTGAAAACTTTTTTGGACTGCCACATACAGGCACTATCCAAATTAAATTGTCTCCATAGCAGCCTCCACATATCGTCTTTTTAGCTGCCTCCACACGTTGTCTCCATTGCTACCTCCACACGTCATCGCCATAGCTGCCTCCAAAAGTCGTCCATATAGCTGCCTCCATACATGGTCTCCTTATCAAACGAACTGTGTCAGGCAGAATTTTGGGTTGTTTTCATGGCTTCCACATCAAACTTGTTAACTTTGTCGCCACCCTGCTGTGTAATCCACAAAATATACTGGCAAACTTTTATCATTTACCAATATTATTTCAGCGCTTCTTGCGCATCTGTTTACATTCCCCTCACTCGCCATAACCCAAACTTATAAGAACGCTACTACACTTGATCTTATACAACAGGTTCTTAGAAGTGCTGTTTGGGAGTAGCCTAGAGACAGGGGCTTGGATTGGCGAAAGCTCGCCTGGCAGCGGAGTGCCAGCTCCTTCCCAAGATCCAACTAACATAGTTTTAACTGCAGCACCTTTAATCTACTACTAGTTCACTGCCTCCATACATGGTCCCCTTATCAAACGAGCTGTGTCAGGCAGAATTTTCAGGTGTTTTACCAGATACATAGTGGAACTCGGCCCATCTCTCGCCGTCATGCTGGAGACCTGAAGTTGCAATCATAGCAGCGCAATATGGATGCCCCATACTGTCGCTCTTAATCATGGAACCATTTCCGTAAAAACAATTAAAAATAGAACCACTATGCTATTCCATTATTCCTAGGTGAAATATTCAAACGACCCGGCTTGCTTTGAAAATTATAATTTCTGGCCCCCAGGCCCATTTTGGGTGGGGAGGAGCCGAGAGACAGGGGCTTGGACAGGCGAAAGTTCGCCTGGCAGGGGACCGCCAGCTCCATCCCAAGATTAGGCAGCCTCAGAGGCATCCATGCATGCTGCCCCTGCTGTTTCCTGTACATTTTGCCTCCACGATCCTCCACAGCGTCCACCAATGTCTCATTTCAACTGTCTATACCCCAGACGCTGGAGCACGAGAGGATATGCAGCACATCATCCCCTTATCAAACGAGCTGTGTCAGGCTCATTTTTCGGGTGTTTCACCAGATACGTTATGGAACTTGGTCACTATGTCGCCACCATGCTGTGTTATCGACTAAATATACCGCCAACCTTTTGTTGACATATGAAATCATTTCAGCGCTTCTTGCTCACCCACTTTGGTGAAACCTGAGTCCATTTAGGGTATGTCGCCATGCCACTCTCTAGCCTGCCGCTGCTGCCACTGCCTCTGCATGCCGTCCGCTATAGTGTCAGGGTCAATTATTGGATGCTTTAGATGCTATCTAGCTTCATTCTGTCACTCTGTCATGGCCATGCTGTTGCCCATAATTTTGGCATAATGGTGCGATTAAGCAGCCTCAGCGGCATCCATGCATGCTGCCCCTGCTGTTTCCTGTCCATTTCCGTGGTGTTTCCATCATTTTCTGAGGTTCCCAGGTGTTTGGCCAAGCTTCCCCGTGCAGAGCCTTGGTCCCCTTGAAAAATGCTCGAGTCTCCCATTGACTTCAATGGGGCTCGTTATTCGAGACGAGCACTCGAGCATCGGGAAAAGTTTGTCTCGAATAACGAGTACCCGAGCATTTTAGTGCTCGCTCATCTCTAATTATAACCTACTGGTAGTATTTTTGTTTATTAAATTCAGATTTTCCCGTTTTTTCTTTTAGGTTTGGTGGATTTTGTGGTTGTTACTTTGCTTCTCATTACTTTATGATCATAGATTCTAGATCGCAGCTCGCGGTCCTAGAAAGTATGAATGATTCTCCTATATGTATTTTATTTTCATTGGATTTTTAGATATTAAAGTTGAACATTTTAAATATCTTTGTACATGTTTGGTTGATGGCTCCATCCATGGGATCATTCTCCTAAATAAGACTTTATGCCCTCTGGCTCCAAAGATCCAGTCATAGAGGAGGAGGAGCTCCAGCACACAGTCAAGCAACCCGGCCTCCTAGCTGAAACTGCTACACAAACCCTTTATGGAAAGAAGGAGTTGAGAGAGATGTTGTCGGTGTTTGATTTGCTGATGATTCCTGAGGGGAAGACGAAATGAGGGAGTTGATTTCTTTGTAGAATCATATACAGCCAGTGTTTATCTCCACCCTCTCATCCCCCCTTCCGCAGGAATTCTCTTCAGTGAGTCACACACAGCAAGCATCTCCCTCATCTCCCTCAATACTCCTCCCTCAGGAATTCTCTTTAGCATCACATGCAGCAATGGTCTCTACAAACCACCTATTCCCACTTCCCTCAGGAATTATCTTCAGTGAATCACACACAGCATCTCTCTCAATTCCCTAATTTCTGAGGGGGGTTAGCAGAATAAGGATCAGTTAGGAGGCGGGGAAGCTTGACTATATGCTGGAGCTTTGCTGCCTCAGTGACTGGTTTTTTAATAAGAGAGGGAATCAATAAAAATCATTTTTAGTAGAATTGTTTCTCTAATCTCATGGGCAGAGCAATCAGTGAAACTATATAAAGACATCTGAAAGGTTCTTTGTGTGATTTTGTGGGGGTTTGCTGGACATGGGTTCCCTTTAAGCATTGACTATATACTGTTCACCCAATTGTGTCTGGATTAGAGTATAAGGCATGAGATTCATAACTGGTCTTAAGAAATAATTCTAACCCAGAATTTAATGTGAAGAAGTTCTGACTTGTTCTCTTGTCTCTTCACAATAATTCCCCCTTCTTATTCTGACTTTTAAAGGACAAATATTTCTCCAGTGAACAGGATCTTGACATCTCTGGACACTTCCAATGTCTTTCTCACTGTTTCACCTCTAGTTGATGGCCTGGACGTGAACATCTAGTTGATGGCCTGGACGTGAACATCTAGTTGATGGCCCGGAGGTGAACATCTAGTTGATGGCCTGGAGGTGATCATCCAGTTGATGGCCCAGATGTGAACATCTAGTTGATGGCCTGGAGATGAACATCTAGTTGATGGCCTGGAGTTGATCATCCAGTTGATGGCCCAGATGTGAACATCTAGTTGATGGCCTGGAGGTGAACATCCAGTTGATGGCCCAGATGTGAACATCCAGTTGATGGCCTGGAGACGAACATCTAGTTGATGGCCTGGAGGTGATCATCTAGTTGATGGCCTGGAGGTGAACATCCAGTTGATGGCCTGGAAGTGAACATCTAGTTGATGGCCTGGAGGTGAACATCTACTTGATGGCCTGGAGGTGAACATCTAGTTGATGGCCCGGAGGTGAACATCTAGTTAATGGCCTGGAGGTGATCATCCAGTTGATGGACCAGATGTGAACATCTAGTTGATGGCCTGGAGATGAACATCTAGTTGATGGCCTGGAGGTGATCATCCAGTTGATGGCCCAGATGTGAACATCTAGTTGATGGCCTGGAGACGAACATCTAGTTGATGGCCCAGAGGTGAACATCCAGTTGATGGCCCAGATGTGAACATCCAGTTGATGGCCTGGAGACGAACATCTAGTTGATGGCCTGGAGGTGATCATCTAGTTGATGGCCTGGAGGTGAACATCCAGTTGATGGCCTGGAAGTGAACATCTAGTTGATGGCCTGGAGGTGAACATCTACTTGATGGCCTGGAGGTGAACATCCAGTTGATGGCCTGGAGGTGAACATCCAGTTGATGGCCTGGAGGTGATCATCTAGTTAATGGCCTGGAGGTGATCATCCAGTTGATGGACCAGATGTGAACATCTAGTTGATGGCCTGGAGGTGAACATCCAGTTGATGGCCCAGATGTGAACATCTAGTTGATGGCCTGGAGGTGAACATCCAGTTGATGGCCTGGAGGTGAACATCCAGTTGATGGCCTGGAGGTGATCATCTAGTTGATGGCCTGGAGGTGAATATCTAGTTGATGGCCTGGAGGTGAACATCTATTTGATGGCCTGGAGGTGAACATCCAGTTGATTTCCTGAACTTCTCATTAGCAAAATTGTGCATCTTAGTTGGTCTCATTGGTTAAAACTGTTGGTAGAAGATTCCTATCAATACTTACACCAGCAAAGCTCAGCTACAACTGAGGTCAAAATATTTGAAGCCTCGTTCTTCTCATTTCTCTATCCTTTTTTAAAATCTTAACAAAGACTGTGGTTTCAGAGGAAACCTACATGAAAGGGGATCTCAGGATCCAATCTATAACCCAGGGACACGTCAGGTTAGGGTACAGAACATAAACGCCTTGATGAGTGTCAGTGAGGAATGAACAGCATCAAGGAAATTTGAAAAAGTTGAAAAGATTTTCCATTGTAAATCATTGACCTCAACAGACACGAGAGTAAAGTAATGTCCCGCTCTGTGATTGGAGGTCCATGCGTGGCCACCAGCTGAAGGTCCTGCGAGAGCTTCCAGCATAATAGCTCCGGTAATGACAGCAGTCTAATCTACCATATCTAGTAACAGATTTGTAGAATTCTGATTTTCAGGCACCAAATCAAATCCAAATATTTTCCGATTCACTTCAGAGGAATCTTGTGTATCCGATAATAACAGGAGTCTAGTGGATCCATTTACATTTCCATTACAATCAATGGTCCTTTTATGCCGGCTCTGTGAGGCTTCCATTATTATCGCTTAGAGAAAACTAAGAATTAAAAAAAAGTTGTTCAACATTAAGAAATCTGATTGGACCTTCAGTGTTTTTAAGGACTGAAGGGGATTATAAAACAATTTCCAGGACAATCAGAGCAACATTGGTTCAGACCTAATAGATTTGGACCCGAATTTAATCTACCGAGAAATTCAGCAAAGCTTCATTGCAGGAAATCTTGAATGATTCACAATATTATTGTAGTGTTGTTGACCCAGGGAAACCTTCACCTTGGCAAAATTTGCTTCGTTGTTCCTGTCTGTGATTTTGCTCTCATCAATGGGGGCGGGGATCTGCGGCTGGTGTGACTCCTCCCCTCTCAAAAGGCTTCTGTCTTATTGCCAGCAAGATGGAATTCAGGAGAAACTTCGCTGTTAAAAGCCAATAAGGAAGGAAGGAGACAAAGCAAGTGGAAGAAGAAGCTACCACGCCATATTTCTGGATTTCTGACAAGTAACTGACCCTCTGATGAGGAAATCCAACAAATGTACCAAGTGGTTTTCTGAAGTCTGGAAGACAATTCTTTTTTTTAATGATGAATTTTTATTTTTAACATTTATAGAAACATATAGAAGAACTTATAGGACATGAGAAGGTAAATGAACAGTAATGTTGGCAGATGTCACTTGTTGGGGGAACATTGGGGGTCATTTATCTTATCTCTGTTTGTTTTCTTGTGTTAAATTTTTTTTTTTCCAGATATCTTTTTGAGACATTTGTTACAAATGTCTCAAAAATGTCGCACAAATGTCTCAAGTCACTTCTTTCCATTTTCTAAGTTTTCCTTTAATAATTTTTAGCAAATTGTAGACAATTTAAAATGATAACTGTCATTTGCGAAAATTTTAAACATCTAGAATGGAAGATAAATGTGTCTTACTGACGAAAAACAAATGTCTGGCGGATTTCCGTGCACAATTCAAAATTTCTCCAAAATGGTGCCAAAAAAGGGGGATATTTATCAGGACCTCTGCACACCGCCAGCTAGCTTTTGCGATTATCTGCCCCGATCCGCCACCTTCACGCCAGTGGGGCGTGAAGGGGCGTAAAGGGGGGGGGCACTGCTGGCTGAGCGGAGGGCACGGCCGGACGGGAGTGGGCCAGCGCAGGGCGTTACTGTCCCCACACCTGCGCACTCATACGTGAAAAGTCGCCGGCTGCGTTTTTTTCTAGGCCAGGCCCTGCCTGGTGTAGGATAAACGCTGCGCTGCAATCAGCCCCGATACATCAAGAGGCAGAAACCTCTTGATGTATCGGGCTGCAAATTTGCAGCGGCGGGGCGATCATACGCTGGCGCACGAGCACCAGCGTATGCTAAATATCCCCCAAAGACTCAAAAAAGACAGAAAAGATTCCTTACCACAATGACGAATCTGTCGCAGCAATAGACCAGAGATGCTAAACTCTGCACCGTAGGAGCTGGTGACATATTAATGAATTCCCAATATGTTTCTATTTCCACAAACTTCCAGAATTCCCCAGCAGAGATGAGCGGACCCGTACTCCGAGTTCAGGTCCGGGGTTCGGGTGCGTCCTACACAATTAGCACATATTGCTGGATTGGCAGATGAACAGCCATTCTGGCAAATTGATGCCCATAGCGCACTAGCTATGGCTGTGATTAGCTAGGAGGACACCCCCGGCCAATTATAGCAACAGCTAGATATTGATATTATAACATTTTGTATGAAATGTCCAATTACCTAGAAATAGGTCCAAGAATGTAAAATACACCTGAAGCCCCATTAGATATGGAACCCACTGAAACAAAACATTCAGTACATAAAAAAGTCTTTTGATAACTTACCCTTTGGATAGGTTATTAATGTTGGGTAGGTGGGGGTCTGACACAGCTGCTCCCTGGTCTACAAAACCCAAGCAGCTCCATAAGTGACCGGGTCCAGCAGGTCCAGGGTTCAGTCCAAGTGTCTATTTCTGGATACATCCACTGTGCCATTTACTGGTGTTACAGAAGCTGCTCCTAGATGGTGCAGGTGTTGGATCCCACCAATCCAATACATTGATGGTCAATGCTAAAGATTTGAGAAGATGTTGAAGAGTTTTGAAATATCAGTAGAAGTAAAATCTGTCTCCAGGACCCTCCAGGAATAATCTGACTTGGACATGAAAGTTTCCCCATTGGTCAGTGTTTTACATTTAAACAAATATAATCTCACCTCGGGCTGAGATTTGCATCTATTCAAAATCCAGTCATGGTGTTAGTGACAGCAGAGAATTGATAGTGGAGGACCACAACCTCTTCTATGCTTTCACACACCCCTTGGATATAACCTAAAACCATCTCTGTAGAATCTTTCGGTCTGTTGGGAAATTCATTTAGTTGAACGTCGCTTGGCAGAGGAGAAGCAAGAAGAACCATCATCATGAGTCCGGACTCCCACAGTTGGCTTTTCACAATCAGTTTGTTATTCATGTCATGGGAATCCGTTGTTTCCATATTCATCAATAATTTCATCTTGTTTGTCCTTCTACGTGATTATTACCTAAAAAAAACCTTAAGATCTAATCAGAAAATTCAAGGAGCTCTCAATATTTCGAGCACCATCTTCATCGTGGTGTCCTCCATTAATGCCTTCTCTAATCTGCTTCTGCCCGAGTTCTCTGGGACCAGGTCCTACAATATCATCTTCACCTTCTTCTTGGTCTACTGCGTCTGCTCCAGCACCTTCCTCACCGCTGCCCTCTGCTTCTTCTATTTCATTAAAGTTGTTAACGTCCGTAGGGGCTTTCTTGGTTGGATGAAGAAGAAGATAGATTCTTTGGTCTCCTATGGAATTGCGGTGGCACAGGTGACCTCCTTTATAAATAGTTTGCTTAGTTTGTTCCTCTACTCCTCGGATCATTTTCCTCCAGGGAACAGCTCGCTCATCCTGTCCACTTTACAGCCCAGTGTGAATTACTCCATTGCTAAATTGCTTTTGATCATGATTTTAATGCCCCTGCTCTTCACAGTACTTACCACCCTCATGACTGTGGGCTTCCTAAAACTTCATAGCAATAAGATGAAGAGCGCACAGATTTCAGGAGAAGCCAACCAGGCATTATACACACGCACCATCCACAAGATGTTGCGCTTTCTGCTTCTGTACTTGGTCTTTTATCTGGTTTTATTTCTGTATTATTTCTCAGTTTTTGCCCCATATAGTCCCGGATACTACATAATCCTGATGCTGATGTTCTTGTTCACACCTACACAATCTGCACTGATCATTGTAGAAAGCCACAATCTGAGGAGCAGATGGAAGGAGATGGTAGGATCTATAATGCAATGTTTTCACCAGAATGCCTAGAATCAGACAAAATGTGATCTAGTGGAGCAACTTTTCAAGACAACATGATTTGGAAAATATCACAAAGCAATATCTTCTATGCATGACTATGAATAACTATGTATGACCAAAATTGGGATAGTTATCGGAGGAGCCACACACCCACAAATGTTCACAAATAAGCACAAGGGTTGCGCTCCATCCCTCCATATTGGACTGATGATGAGAAGAACGAAAGTGTAATTCTACCGCTGGACAAGGTGAGAGGGCAAAGCACTTGTATGTTCCCGCCCTTGAACAAATCACACTTTCGTTCTTCTCATCCCCAGTCCACTATTTTTTCTTGGAGAGAAGGAGTTCTGAGGGCAACCCTTGTGTTTATTGATGAATTTCAGACTGTTGGTCATCGATTCTGAACTTATTGAGCACTTGTCATAGATGACCTTAAAGCTAAACATTGGTGGTCTGATCCGTGGTGATCATGTGGTCCGTATAGATTGTTAAAAGTGGCATCCCCTTTAATGTTATGATAACTATCATATGTTACTGTACATTACAAAGCCTCGGGAAGTCACAGGTTGCTGTATCTTCCACCAGGTTCTCAGCTATCGACTGCAGCGATAACTCATGGTAATGTTCCAGCTCATATCTCTTCGATGTGTTGAAGTGAGGCTTCACAATGTTCAGCAGGTGATGCTGTAGCTTCCGGACATCTCATTATTTAGTTTGGCACGATAACACTTGACCAATGATTTCGGCTTGGGCTGGACACACGGATTTCTTCATGGAAAACAGAAAAATACTCAGATCATCAAGAACCCTGTAAGGTCAATGGGGCCATACCTCTCCACTCCACTGCGGTATCGTATGCATTGACTTCTTTTGAGTCAACTCAGCACATTCTAGCATACAACCAGCCCAACATTGGCAGTGAACAGGTTGTAGGGAGGGTGTGTGGGGTTGCCCCAGGGTATGGGGCCTTGGTCCCTTCACCCAGTGGGGGATGTTGTGCTGTATTGTAGCACATGTTAATTAATTTTATATTGTATGTGTCTCACTATCCATGTTGTTATTTACTAATAAAAATATATTGTATTGGCCATATATTTATGTATACAATATACGGTAATATAGTATGTATGGAGGTATTATACTGTCATTAATAGTGATAGTGGTTACAATGTGTCGGTAATATACGGTAATATAGTATGGAGGTAATATACTGTCATTAATAATGATAGTGGTTACAATGTGTCGGTAATATACGGTAATATAGTATGGAGGTAATATACTGTCATTAATAATGATAGTGGCTACAATGTGTCGGTAATATACGGTAATATAGTATGGAGGTATTATACTGTCATTATTAATGATAGTGTTTATGGTGCGGCAGTTATATACAGAACCATTAAGCAGTATGGAGGTATTATACAGTGATTGTGGAATATCAGTGGTCACAGTGTGGCGGTATTATTGTAATTTTTTTTATTGCTGTATAATTTATAGTATTATTTTAATATATTTGTATTCTATACGGAGCTGAATATAGTGATGAAAATCCTATGTGACCGAAAATGTTAAGACAAGTTACAATCATTTGTGTGTGTGTGTGGGAGGAGGAGGTGATTTGTATGTTGGGTCCTGGCAGTGGAGACTTTTTTTTTAAGTATTTTTATATTGGAGGATCTTTGGGATGAGCTGATCTTTATGTAAATGATGGAAAGCATGTGTCAAAGACATTAAAAATGTTAAAGGGGTTTTTAGGTTTTTCCCGAAAACATTTGGGTGTTATTGGCAGTGGGTGCTGAACCCAGACACGAAATCTGACTGAAGTTTTGGTCTTGGTTTGTGGACTTGAAACCAAAGAGTTCGGCATCAACCCAAACTGTCCGCACAATGTTCTTCTGCACCATGTTCTTCTGCACCATGTTCTTCTGCACCATGTTCTTGTTCACTATGTTCTTCTGCACCATGTTCTTGTTCACTATGTTCATCTGCACAATGTTCTTCTGCACCATGTTCTTCTGCACCATGTTCTTGTTCACTATGTTCTTCTGCACCATGTTCTTCTGCACCATGTTCTTCTGCACAATGTTCTTCTGCACCATGTTCATCTGCACAATGTTCTTTTGCACAATGTTCTTCTGCACAATGTTCTTCTGCACCATGTTCTTCTGCACAATGTTCTTCTGCACCATGTTCATCTGCACAATGTTCTTTTGCACAATGTTCTTCTGCACCATGTTCATCTGCACAATGTTCTTTTGCACAATGTTCTTCTGCACAATGTTCACCTGCACAATGTTCTTCTGCACCATGTTCTTCTGCACCATGTTCTTGTTCACTATATTCTTCTGCACCATGTTCTTCTGCACAATGTTCTTCTGCACCATGTTCTTCTGCACAATGTTCTTCTGCACAATGCTCTTCTGCACCATGTTCATCTGCACAATGTTCTTCTGCACCATGTTCATCTGCACAATGTTCTTTTGCACAATGTTCTTCTGCACAATGTTCACCTGCACAATGTTCTTCTGCACCATGTTCTTCTGCACCATGTTCTTGTTCACTATATTCTTCTGCACCATGTTCTTCTGCACAATGTTCTTCTGCACCATGTTCTTCTGCACAATGTTCTTCTGCACAATGCTCTTCTGCACCATGTTCATCTGCACAATGTTCTTCTGCACCATGTTCTTCTGCACAATGTTCATCTGCACAATGTTCTTCTGCACCATGTTCTTCTGCACCATGTTCTTGTTCACTATGTTCTTCTGCACCATGTTCTTGTTCACTATGTTCATCTGCACAATGTTCTTATGCACCATGTTCTTCTGCACCATGTTCTTGTTCACTATGTTCTTCTGCACCATGTTCTTCTGCACCATGTTCTTCTGCACAATGTTCTTCTGCACCATGTTCATCTGCACAATGTTCTTTTGCACAATGTTCTTCTGCACAATGTTCTTCTGCACAATGTTCTTCTGCACCATGTTCTTCTGCACAATGTTCTTCTGCACCATGTTCATCTGCACAATGTTCTTTTGCACAATGTTCTTCTGCACCATGTTCATCTGCACAATGTTCTTTTGCACAATGTTCTTCTGCACAATGTTCACCTGCACAATGTTCTTCTGCACCATGTTCTTCTGCACCATGTTCTTGTTCACTATATTCTTCTGCACCATGTTCTTCTGCACAATGTTCTTCTGCACCATGTTCTTCTGCACAATGTTCTTCTGCACAATGCTCTTCTGCACCATGTTCATCTGCACAATGTTCTTCTGCACCATGTTCATCTGCACAATGTTCTTTTGCACAATGTTCTTCTGCACAATGTTCACCTGCACAATGTTCTTCTGCACCATGTTCTTCTGCACCATGTTCTTGTTCACTATATTCTTCTGCACCATGTTCTTCTGCACAATGTTCTTCTGCACCATGTTCTTCTGCACAATGTTCTTCTGCACAATGCTCTTCTGCACCATGTTCATCTGCACAATGTTCTTCTGCACCATGTTCTTCTGCACTATAGGGGACATTAATCATAGTCTGTTAAACTGTTTTGAGCGTCTTATAGCGCAAAAATCTGGCGCATCTCGTTAATTAGGCGCATTTATGCGCCATTTTCTGGCGCACGGCAAAGTTCGGCACTTAGTGGTTTTGAGTCCCTGCGCCTTATCTGACATAGTGAGCGGCTGTTATACAGATGTTTGC
Source organism: Engystomops pustulosus (assembly GCF_040894005.1). Taxonomy (NCBI): domain Eukaryota; kingdom Metazoa; phylum Chordata; class Amphibia; order Anura; family Leptodactylidae; genus Engystomops; species Engystomops pustulosus. Next base: position 4,822,399 of record NC_092418.1, read on the forward strand.
ACGGGATCTATCACAAAAGTGCGCCTAAAAAGGCACAAAATAGGCGCAGAAAATGCACCTCCTCTGAGCAGCTGCACTTCCAAAAAACTTCCCTTTTTATTACTAAAAACATACATTTTAGGTTCCCAAATGAAGAATCACCTCTATGTAACATGGAAAAAACTTCGGAGCAGTTTTAAAATGTAAAATTTCTCCAGTAACGACTTCGTCATTGTCTATGGGATCATCCCTGGGAGTGATTATTGTCTTATTGTACAGATCTGAGAATATTATCAGACGCCATTTACTGTACATTATAATAACAAAGGAAAAGACTAATTTCAGCAAGAATTTTTTTTTTTTACATATCTGTAACTTTTAGTCCCTGCATTTGCATCACAATGATAGTTTTTTGTGCAGAGATGAAGCCCTGAACGTTCTGTCACATTTTCTCAGTCTCCTTTCATTATTGCTCACAAATGAGATCTAACAATTTGAGACAAAGTGAGGCTCAAACGTAACGGACATGAGACAAATCCAAAGTGCATTTACTAAGGCAGAACTAGATCCATCATAGATCAGGAGTAGAGATGAGCGAGTATACTCGTCCGAGCTTGATGCTCGTTCGAGTATTAAGGTACTCGAAACGGCTCGTTGCTCGGACGAGTATTTCCCCTGCTCGAGATCGAGCATTTAATTAAAAAAACACAGTGAAGAACAATGAAGAATAGAATAAAAACAGTGAACACAGGATCATTTAAGTGAAAAACACAGTGCAGAACACAGTGCAGAATAGATTACAGATGTTCGGCACATCTGCTTACTTGTCGGGAGATACGCGCGGAACGGTGCGTACAAAATAGTATGTGAAGAACAATATATATGTGTGTAAAGAACACATTGCAGATGTTTACATACATCTGCAATGTCTTCTTCACACATATATATTGTTCTTCACATGCTATTTTGTACGCACCGTTCCGCGCGTATCTCCCGACAAGTAAGCAGATGTGCTGAACATCTGTAATCTATTCTTCATTGTGTTCTTTACTGTGTTTTTCACTTAAATGATCCTGTGTTCACTGTGTTCACTGTTTTTATTCTATTCTTCACTGTTCTTCACATCTGCTAACTTGTCGGAAGATACGCGCGGAACGGTGCGAACAAAATAGTATGTGAAGAACAATATATATGTGTGAAGAACACATTGAAGAACACGGTGAGCAGGACAGAGACACCGGGGAGCAGCACAGAGACACTGGGGAGCAGCACAGAGACACCGGGGAGCGGCACGGAGACATCGGGCAGTGGCACGGAGACATCGGGCAGCGGCACGGAGCGGCACGGAGACATAGGGGCACGGAGACATAGGGGCACGGAGACATAGGGGCACGGAGACATAGGGGCACGGAGAAATCGGGGCACGGAGACATCGGGGCACGGAGACATCGGGCAGCGGAACGGAGCGGCAAGGAGACATAGGGGCACGGAGACATAGGGGCACGGAGACATAGGGGCACGGAGACATAGGGGCACGGAGACATAGGGGCACGGAGACATAGGGGCACAGAGACATCGGGGCACGGAGACATCGGGGCACGGAGACATCGGGCAGCGGCACGGAGCGGCAAGGAGACATAGGGGCACGGAGACATAGGGGCACGGAGACATAGGGGCACGGAGACATCGGGGCACGGAGACATAGGGGCACGGAGACATCGGGGCACGGAGGCATCGGGGCACGGAGACATCGGGCAGCGGCACGGAGCGGCACGGAGACATAGGGGCACGGAGACATCGGGGCACGGAGACATCGGGGCACGGAGACATCGGGGCACGGAGACATCGGGGCACGGAGACATAGGGGCACGGAGACATCGGGGCACGGAGACATAGGGGCACGGAGACATAGGGGCACGGAGACATCGGGGCACGGAGACATAGGGGCACGGAGACATCGGGGCACGGAGGCATCGGGGCACGGAGACATCGGGCAGCGGCATGGAGCGGCACGGAGACATCGGGGCACGGAGACATCGGGGCACGGAGACATCGGGGCACGGAGACATCGGGGCACGGAGACATCGGGGCACGGAGACATAGGGGCACGGAGACATAGGGGCACGGAGACATCGGGGCACGGAGACATCGGGCAGCGGCACGGAGACATCGGGGAGACTTCAGTGGAAGAAGAGCAACGGATCCCGGGACAGCGTATCTCCCGACAAGTAAGCAGATGTGCCAAACATCTGCAATCTATTCTTCACTGTGTTCACTTAAATGATCCTGTGTTCACTGTGTTCACTGTTTTTATTCTATTCTTCACTGTTCTTCACATCTGCTAACTTGTCGGGAGATAATATACACGCGGAACAGTGAAGAATAGATTGCAGATGTTAGTATACATCTGCTAACTTATCAGAAGACATTCTTTTTCAATTAAATAACACATTTTATTCCCGAACCATGGTCCCTTTGAAAAATGCTCGAGTCTCCCATTGACTTCAATGGGGCTCGTTATTCGAGACGAGCACTCGAGCATCAGGAAAAGTTCGTCTCAAATAACGAGCACTCGAGCATTTTAGTGCTCGCTCATCTCTAATCAGGAGCCAAAAAGAAGATCAAACCAGGCGCAAAAATAGGCGAACCTGAGACCCACTATGATTAATGTCCCCCTATGTTCTTCTGCACCATGTTCATCTGTACAATGTTCTTCTGCACAATGTTCTTCTGCACTATGTTCTTCTGCACAATGTTCTTCTGCACAATGTTCTTCTGCACAATGTTCTTCTGCACAATGTTCTTCTGCACAATGTTCTTCTGCACAATGTTCTTCTGCACCATGTTCATCTGCACAATGTTCTTCTGTACAAAGTTCTTCTGCACAATGTTCTTCTGCACAATGTTCTTCTGCACAATGTTCTTCTGCACAATGTTCTTCTGCACAATGTTCTTCTGCACAATGTTCTTCTGCACAATGTTCTTCTGCACCATGTTCATCTGCACAATGTTCTTCTGCACAATGTTCTTCTGCACAATGTTCTTCTGCACAATGTTCTTCTGCACCATGTTCTTCTGCACCATGTTCTTCTGCACAATGTTCTTCTGCACAATGTTCTTCTGCACCATGTTCATCTGCACAATGTTCTTCTGCACCATGATTTTCTGCACCATGTTCATCTGCACAATGTTCTTCTGCACATGTTCTTCTGCACTATGTTCTTCTGCACCATGTTCATCTGCACAATGTTCTTCTGCACAATGTTCTTCTGCACAATGTTCTTCTGCACAATGTTCTTCTGCACCATGTTCTTCTGCACAATGTTCTTCTGCACAATGTCCATCTGCACAATGTTCTTCTGCACAATGTTCACCCGCACAATGTTCTTCTGCACAATGTTCTTCTGCACAATGTTCTTCTGCACAATGTTCTTCTGCACCATGTTCTTCTGCACCATGTTCTTCTGCACCATGTTCATCTGCACAATGGGTCAGACACCCAACACCCAACGTATCAGCAGCTTGGGGCAGTCATAGTTATCAGATGAGCTGCACTTCCACTTTATGGGGCTGAGAGATCGTATCCATTGACCAAGTTTTCTGGTTACATTAGGTGAATGTGCCACAGGAAGCTACTGCTGCACAATACAATGCAAGGTAAGAAGTTAAGAGACCTCAGCGAGTCTCATAAGTGTAACTGATGAACCACATTAACTCCTACTCTGTGCTGCATCATTTACTTACCAATTATGGAAATTACTCACAATTTGCAAAACCCAGTAAAAATAAACTCCTGTTAAACACTTTTTTGCATAACTTGTAAATCAAACGCATCTACAGAAGGTTCAAGATGCCACTTACAAGATGGATCCTTATAATAATCTTGGGTATTTTGAACACTGTGACCTCATTCACCCTGAATCTGAGTATCTTAGTACTTGGTGCCAAAAGCGTAAGGACTGGGCAGAGGATGAATCCTGGTGATCTACTCCATCGTGTCATTGCTGTGGTGACTATGATCATCCAGTGTCTGCTGGTCTCTCAGGGTCTGGTCTGGTCTTTCTTCACCTCTTTATTGTTCATTAGGTGGTTCTACGCTCCATCTATAATGGGGACATTGACTCTCATGTACTTCACCTACTGGCTCACTGCCTGGCTCTGTGTCTACTATTGTGTCACCATCTGTAACTTCAATCATCCCTTCTTTATCTGGTCTAGGAGGAACATCTCTACTCATCTACCACATCTTCTTCTCCTGTCAGCGGTGGGCTGTTTCTTGTTCAATTTCCCCACCGTCTGGACTGCACATGTGAAAGTCACTCTACAGTTTGCAGCAAATAGCACCCGAGGTCCCACAATTATAAGGGGCTCCTTCAAATTTCAGCCTTATTACTTGCATATGTCTTCCTTTATGGGATGCTTCTTGCCATTTTCACTTAACTTTTTGTCTATTATTACAACTGTAACGTCACTTCTAAGACATGTATTTAAGTTGAGGCAGAAAGACTCTGTACTTTCCCAAGCCAAAGACCGGGCTCACCTCAATGCTATAAGAACCATGTGTCAGTTTCTTGGTATTTCCATGATTTTCTATTCTAATGAGATTTTATTTTTTTCTAAAAGCCCCGACCCTGAGGATCTTTACACAATTGTGGGCTGGGTAATATTTATGTTTTTCCCCACAGCAGTTCCTCTCGCCATCATCTTTTCCAACCCCAAGCTGAGGAAGCTTTTCACGGTAACGTTCCTGAGTTTCCAGAATAAAATTATAGACATAAAAACTTAAAACTTAGAGATAACAGAATCAAGAAGAAGCAGAACCGTGGAGTAAATGACACTTGTGCTCCTGTGATCTCCTTACTATCTAGAGAGCGGAGGAGCACCAGGTCTGTAATCTTTTTCCTATGTAGAGAGCGGAGGAGCACCAGGTCTGTAATCTTTTTCCTATGTAGAGAGCAGAGGAGCACCAGGTCTGTAATCTTTTTCCTATGTAGAGAGCGGAGGAGCACCAGGTCTGTAATCTTTTTTCTATGTAGAGAGTGGAGGAGCACCAGGTCTGTGATCTCCTTCCTCTGTCTATAGAGAGCGGAGGAGCACCAGGTCTGTGATCTCCTGCCTCTGTCTATAGAGAGCGGAGGAGCACCAGGTCTGTGATCTCCTTCCTCTGTCTATAGAGAGCGGAAGAGCACCAGGTCTGTGATCTCCTTCCTCTGTCTATAGAGAGCGGAGGAGCACCAGGGCTGTGATCTCCTTCCTCTGTCTATAGAGAGCGGAGGAGCATCAGGTCTGTGAACTCCTGCCTCTGTCTATAGAGAGCGGAGGAGCACCAGGTCTGTGATCTCCTTCCTCTGTCTATAGAGAGCGGAGGAGCACCAGGTCTGTGATTTCCTTCCTCTGTCTATAGAGAGCGGAGGAGCACCAGGTCTGTGATTTCCTTCCTCTGTCTATAGAGAGCAGAGGAGCACCAGGTCTGTAATCTTTTTCCTATGTAGAGAGCGGAGGAGCACCAGGTCTGTAATCTTTTTCCAATGTAGAGAGCAGAGGAGCACCAGGTCTGTAATCTTTTTCCTATGTAGAGAGTGGAGGAGCACCAGGTCTGTGATCTCCTTCCTCTGTCTATAGAAAGCGGAGGAGCACCAGGGCTGTGATCTCCTTCCTCTGCCTATAGAGAGCGGAGGAGCACCAGGTCTGTGATCTCCTGCCTCTGTCTATAGAGAGCGGAGGAGCACCAGGTCTGTGATTTCCTTCCTCTGTCTATAGAGAGCGGAGGAGCACCAGGTCTGTGATTTCCTTCCTCTGTCTATAGAGAGCGGAGGAGCACCAGGTCTGTGATCTCCTTCCTCTGTCTATAGAGAGTGGAGGAGCACCAGGTCTGTGATTTCCTTCCTCTGTCTATAGAAAGCGGAGGAGCACCAGGTCTGTGATCTCCTTCCTCTGTCTTTAGAGAGCGGAGGAGCATCAGGTCTGTGAACTCCTTCCTCTGCCTATAGAGAGTGGAGGAGCACCAGGTCTGTGATCTCCTGCCTCTGTCTATAGAGAGCGGAGGAGCACCAGGTCTGTGATCTCCTTCCTCTGTCTATAGAGAGCGGAAGAGCACCAGGTCTGTGATCTCCTTCCTCTGCCTATAGAGAGCGGAGGAGCACCAGGGCTGTGATCTCCTTCCTCTGCCTATAGAGAGCGGAGGAGCACCAGGGCTGTGATCTCCTTCCTCTGCCTATAGAGAGCGGAGGAGCACCAGGTCTGTGATCTCCTTCCTCTGCCTATAGAGAGCGGAGGAGCACCAGGGCTGTGATCTCCTTCCTCTGCCTATACAGAGCGGAGGAGCACCAGGGCTGTGATCTCCTTCCTCTGCCTATAGAGAGCGGAGGAGCACCAGGTCTGTGATCTCCTGCCTCTGTCTATAGAGAGCGGAGGAGCACCAGGTCTGTGATTTCCTTCCTCTGTCTATAGAGAGCGGAGGAGCTCCAGGTCTGTGATCTCCTTCCTCTGCCTATAGAGAGCGGAGGAGCTCCAGGTCTGTGATTTCCTTCCTCTGTCTATAGAGAGCGGAGGAGCACCAGGTCTGTGATCTCCTTCCTCTGTCTATAGAGAGCGGAGGAGCTCCAGGTCTGTGATCTTCTTTCTATCTAGAGAGCTGAGGAGCACCAGGTCTGTGATCTTCTTCCGTCTTGCTTGTTGGACAAATGCAGAAACAGGCAGAACATGATGATTTTCACAGTTGAGGCTGACAGTGTAGGCAAAGGAATAACAAGTTCACTTGGAAGTTCAATGGCAGCAACAGGAGAGTTTGCTCATGAGATTGTACCCACAAAAATTATTTTACTCCAAGGGCATTCAAACATAATGGGGCAAATTTACTTACCCGGTCCTGACGTGATCCCCGATTCGGACGGTCCGACGAAGATGCAGTCCGGCGCGATTCACGTAGCTCATGCGCCCAAGTTCCTGCATCTGTCGCTTCCTTGCCAAGGTCTGCCGGAGTTCACCTTCTTCTTCCCGGTGGTTGTAATTGCGCGTCTTGTGATACGAATTCGAAATTCCTACACATACAGCTCCCTCCTTAGTCTTACATATACAGCTCCCTCTTCAGTCTTATATATATAGCTCCCTCTTTACTCTTACATATACAGCTCCCTCTTCAGTCTTACACATACAGCTCCCTCCCACATACAGCTCAGTCTTACATATACAGCTTTTTCTTCAGTCTTATATATACAGCTCCCTCTTCACTCTTACATATACAACTCCCTCTTCAGTTTTACACTTACAGCTCCCTCTTCAGTCTTATATATATAGCTCCCTCTTTACTCTTACATATACAGCTCCCTCTTCACTCTTACATATACAGCTCCCTCTTTACTCTTACATATAAAGCTCCCTCTTCACTCTTACATATACAGCTCCCTCTTTACTCTTACATATACAGCTCCTTCTTCAGTCTTACACATACAGCTCCCTCTTCAGTCTTACAAATACAGCTCCCTCTTCAGTCTTAGGCTACATTCACACTGCCGCATGGTGGACATATTTACGGCCGACGTATATAGAGCCGATATACGTCCCCCATAGATGGCAATGGGCGCACTGCGTCCTATGGGAGCGGTACGGTGCAGCACACGTGCGGCACCATACCGCTCTGTACCCCGGAAAAAGATAAGACATGTCCTATCTTCTCCCGTATTACGGCGCCATGCGCCATTCATGCCTATGGAGAGGGGCGGGGGTGAGCGGCGCTCTCCTCCTGCTCTCCCCGTGCGCAGCAGTGTGCCTGCCATTCTACGGTACGGTGGGCAACGACAGTGTGAATCTAGCCTTACACATACAGCTCTTCAGTTTTACACATGCAGCTCCATACAGCTCCCTCAACCCTTTTACACATACAGCTCCCTCTTCCCTCTTACACATACAGCTCCCTCTTCAGTATTACACATACAGCTCCCTCTTCACTCTTACACATACAGCTCCCTCTTCAGTCTTATATATACAGCTCCCTCTTCAGTCTTATGTATACAGCTCCCTCTTCACTCTTACACACACAGCTCCCTCTTCACTCTTACATACACAGCTCCCTCTTCACTCTTACACACACAGCTCCCTCTTCACTCTTACACATACAACTCCCTCTTCACTCTTACACATACAGCCCCTATTCAGTCATATATACAACTCCCTCTTCAGTCTTATATATATAGATCCCTCTTCACTCTTACACATACAGCTCCCTCTTCAGTCTTATATATACAACTCCCTCTTCACTCGTACACATACAGCTCCCTTTTCAGTCTTATACATACAGCTCCCTCTTCAGTTTTATACATACAGCTCCCTCTTCACTCCAACACATACAGCTCCCTTTTCACTTTACACATACAGCTCCCTCTTCAGTCTTACACATACAGCTCCCTCTTCACTCTTACACATACAGCTCCCTCTTCACTCTTACACATACAGCTCCCTCTACAGTCTTACACATACAGCTCCCTCTTCACTCTTATATATACAGCTCCCTCTTCATCTTACACATACAGCTCCCACTTTAGTCCTGCACATACAGTTGGTTACATCCCAAATCCTGGCATTGTGGACACTTAAGACTTTCATCTGCAAGATACCCCCCCCCCCCCTTCCCAATCAGTAATGGAGACCAGGAGCAACCATTGCACAGGAGGGAGTTTGTGACTCTGCAGTACTGCACTCCTCAGGGTAATTGACAATGCCGATCTGAAGGCAGGAGTTGGGATTTAAAGAATGGTAGATACCTCCTCCTCCTTATCACTGGTGGAGTCTCTGGCCCTGAGCAAATTCAATCTGAACGTGTGTTTTTGCATAACTTTTGCATCTCTCTAAGGTTTCCTCTCCTTTACACAATAGAAGTTACTGATTCCACAACACATCCACAGAAGCATCATGATGCCACTTATAGGATGGATCTTTGCTATAACCTTTGGAGTATTGGACAGTGGGACATCATTGATTCTGAACATGTGGATCCTGGTGGCCGGTGTCCAAAACCTTAGAACTGGGCAGAGACTGAATCCTCCAGAACTCATCCACTTTGTCATAGCAGTGGTGAACATTGCTCTCCAGGGTTTGTTGGTCTCTCATTGTCTGCTTTTTATTTGTTTGCCATCTTTATTGTTTGTGAAGGAGTTCTACGTTCCGGCCATCATGATCACATTGACTCTCATGTACTTGACCTACTGGCTCACGGCCTGGCTCTGTGTCTACTATTGTGTCACCATCTGTAACATCAATCATCCCTTCTTTGTCTGGTCTAGGAAGAACATCCCAACATATCTTCCATATCTTCTCCCCTTTTTGGCTGTAGGTTGTTTCTTGATTAGTTTTCCCACCATCTGGACCACAAGTGTGACTATTACTCTACAACCCCCAGTGAATGGCACCAGAGATCCCATATTTATCAGAGGGACATTTATCTTCCAACCATTTTACATTCAGTCGGCTTCATTCATTGGATGTTGTGTTCCATTTCTTCTTATTTTGGTCTCTATAGTGACAACTGTGTCTTCACTTTCGAGACATGTATGTAAGATGAGGCACAAAGATTCTGGGTTACCACGATCCAAAGACCAGGCTCACATTAATGCTATGAGAACCATGTGTCGCTTTCTTGGTTTTTCAATCTCTTTCTATATAAATGAGATTAGTTTCTTTTCGAAGAGCCCGAGCTCTGAGGATCCTTACCTGGTCGTCAGCTGGTTGATATTTATGCTTTTTCCAACAGCAGAACCTCTCATCATTATCACTGGTAACCCAAAGCTGAGGAAGCATTTCACGGGGAGGTCCCTGTGGTTTCAGAGAAAGTTATAGAAAGAGGAACTTAGAATCAGCACAAAACCTACAGAACACTGAATGGATCAGAAGCAGAACCTTAGGGTAAATCATTTGTACTTGTCCTGTGAAGTTCTACTCACTGAGTCCTGCACAATCAGTTCAGTTCCTGAGAGCTTCTTCTATAGCAGTGGTGGCGAACCTATGGCACTGGTGCCAGAGGTGGCACTCGGAGCCCTCTCTGTGGGCACCCAGGCCATCACCCCGGCATGAAGTTCACCAGACAGGACTCAAAGAATCTTCCTACAGAATCTTCCTAAAATGATGGGCTAATTTGCCCTCCTCCTTTCAAATGCGTTGGTGTCCTTAGGAGGCTGAACAATTGAAAGTTATCAAAGAACAAGGAGAAATAAATTACTACTTAAATTGCTGTGCTGGCACTTTGCAATAAATAAGTGGCTTTTGGATGAAGTTTGGGCACTGAGGCTCTAAAAGGTTCGCCATTACTGTTCTATAGTCTAGAGAGTAGATATGTTTTACCTTTACTCATCCTTGTGAGTGTAGACCTAACTTAGGCAGGAGTTTCCTGAGTCAACCTCTAGCAGAAGAAAAAAACGCTCCTGTCTGCCTGCAGAGCTCCAGGCAGGAATAGTCACCAGACATCCATCCTGCTGAGGTTCCCCCGAAGGGGCGATAAATAAAAAATGTGGAAGTGTTTCTTTATTTGTAAATGTTTAGTCCATCCCTTCACATGTTATCAGCTCCACGGCAGGAGAATCCTGGAGAACGCTTTGGTGTGTGGTTCCACCAAAATGACAAACAGTTGGTGCTGTTTGTGCCCAAAATCTTTCATTACGCCCTCCGGAGAGCTACAGTAGGTGAATCGTGACCATGACCTGTTGCCGTCCCTGGACGTACTATCCACATCGTCGTAATAGTCCGTCATGAACTGCTAAAACCCCATGTTTTCAGGCAATGGTTCGGCTCAGGTGTAGAGCTGAACTGTTGTCTGGAAATACAGAGTTTCACCGATAATCTACTGCTGACATCCCTGTGTAAAACCTGCGGTCAGAGCCAGGGGTTTTCCCACCAAACAAGTGTGGTTGAGACCTACACAGATCATGAGAACAAGGAGTCTGACAAAGGTACCTAGGACCCCATTGGACAACCCCCCCCCCCTATCTCTTGATCTGTGGAGGACTCATAACTTGTTTGGTGGGAAAACCCCTTTAACCCTTTAAATGTCACATTATTTAAATGCCTGCAGAGAGATTCCCTGCTCAATCAGCGGCACTGGAAGCAGGACCTCACAGCACAGTGGTGGTCAACCAGTGCACCCAGGCCTCCATCCCAGCACAGAGTTTACCAGACAGGACTCAAGGCCACCTCCTTCTGTCCAAGGCCGCCCAGGACATGCCATGCTCAGTGCTATTTTCAGGTGACACACACTTGGCTGCTTGGACTACAGTCCAGGGGACCTCGGAGAGAACCTTCAATGATAGCAGAGATTTCTCTGTCTTCTGTCAGGAGGGTGATATGAGGGAGGAAGGAACATATTACCGACAAAATCGGAACATTCAAAATTTCTAAATGAAGATATCAAAGGATTAACAAACTTCCCAAAAGCCGTTTCTGATAGTTAGAGGGCTTCAGATTTGAAAATGGGTTGATATATAGGGGGGTTTCTAATATTATATATTATATATTTCAAAGCTCATTAAAGACAATAATGATCCCCAAATAAAGAAATTCTGAAATCTTCTTGAAAATACAGAAAATCAATGTTCTATGTGTAAGTCGCGTGACATAAAAATAAAATATACAGACATTTTATAAATTATGAAAATATAAAGCAGACGTCTGGGAAATCTTATTTCGTAACTAATTACCTATCTGAAAACAAAACAATTTAGAAAATAGCGAATTCTTTGAAAAATTTGTCATTTCTTATTTATTTTTTATAAATAAAGGCAAATTTAATCAAAATCAGCAAAAATTTACCACTAACTTGAAGTACAACATGTGCCGAAAAAACTGCCTCAAAATCACTTTGATTACATAAAGTATTCAGAACCCACGTACCATTAGTGTCCACAACCTTGTAGGAACTGTGCAGTCATCACTGTCCCCATCTCCTCTGTCTTCTGTCCTGGCTACTTATCATTATAATCATGTCCTCAATAGCGCCCTGGATGAGGTGGCACCACCGCAACTTCAAGCCTTTCAATACAGTCGTCGGTAACCTTGGCGCACGCCACAAACCGGCAACGTCTTCTTTGCACCATATACTCAATCTCTTGCTTGCTCTTGCCACTTGCATCTCAGAAATTAAACTTGTCTTTCAGACCAAACGCTACACAGATGTCTTAAGGTCGTGCCAGTCACAGCACTGGCTGTCCGTCTCCTTTAGAGTATAGTTTAAAATCATAACCCTCATCCACAAAGCTCTGCACAATGCTGCACATCCCAATCTCTCCTCTCTCATCTCAGTCTATGTTCTTAAAACCCATCTTTTTAGGCAGATCTATCACATCACTAACTGCATGAAGTTTTAACTCTCTTTACTAACCCGTCCTGTGTCCTCTCCTCATGTGTTATCCAGCAACCACCAGACACCGAGCTACGGGATTCTCTGCAGTCCCATTCATCTTGGACTTCGTCAAGCGACAGAAGTTTTTATTATAGTAAATTTTGTTCTATTCCCTTATGAAGAATGGCTGCAACATTATATAAGCTTTTTACCTCTTGTCCCCCCCCCCCCCTCATCCTCATAGACTGTAAGCTCCAGAGATCAGGGACCTCACTCCTTTTGTTCCATATGACTGTTTGTCCTCTGTCATGTTTTATTTTATTTGTATTTGTCCCCTATGAATCCGCTATGGAATATAGAAATATATAGAAAATATAGAAATAAAGATTATTATTATTATTATTAGATTACAAAAAAATGGGTCTGAGCCTTAAAGGGAACCTGTCAGCAGAGGGCTCTTTTTTAACCAATCAGAAATCACTAATGATGTTGGCTTAGCCCGAAGGGACACATGTGCAATGAGCAGCGCGGTGCGGCGAGCGCATGTAGGGATTAGAAGGCTCCACACGGGAGCTTGTGCGGGGAGTCTACGTCATAGGGTGAATAGAGGAAGGATGTGGGAGGGGGTTGAGCTGAATAATAATGAGCGGAGGATGAGCCTATCCTTGATCCGAGCGAGCAGGGGCTTGTTACTATTTCAAAAGTGAAACGCCTGGGACTTGCGCGCGGGAGCTGGCAGGGAGCCAGGTAAATTTAGGAGTGCATATTTCTAAAACTAATTTGTGCACAGAATAGATATATCAGGTTTACTATACACTGTATATTACTATACACTGTGGAGTCTCTACAGGAACCTTTCACTAGTGAAAAAGAGCCCTCTGATGACAGGTTCCCTTTAAGCTATAAACTGGCTGGATCCTGAAGGGGTTAAGGCTCCCCATCACCCCTTACATATAAAGTTCTTATACGTTTGTAAAATTACAGTGAGTCAAAAGGACAAGTAACAACATAACAATCAGAGCACAGCAGCCGCTACAATGAGCAGAGTAAGAACATAACATTGAGCGTTCGTGTCTTCTCTGGACTTTGTGGTCGTTTCTGGGACTCTGGTCACTCGTGGGATGTCTCCTGGATCCTGGAAGCTCAGCTCTGGGATGTGTGACTGGATCCAGGACTGGTAGGCAGGTACCAGGGTGTACACCCCGGCCGCTCAGGTAAGGCACATCCATCTCCCCAGCTTACGACGCCAGGCTGGTACCAGACACCATTGACCTTACACACCAGAGGTCCTCCGGAGTCTCCCTGAAAGACAACGCTGGACAATGAGTGATGGGTGACAAGGACTTGGCCATTGCACCAGTGAATTATGGGGTATCATTGTATATTCGGATGATGTTTCTCACCTGACAGGCGTCTCTTCCTCCTTCTATGTATCCAGCACATATCATAGTGTCGTACACAATGGTGATGGAATCACTGAGGTCGGAGCCTTTATGATACATCTCGTCACAGGTTTTATGGTCTATCAGCGGCACCGTCACCTTCTGGAGAGTCTCCGGAGCAGGCAGTGGATCTATGGAATAAGCAGAGAAGACACTGGGGCAGATGTACCAAGCAGTGGAGCTCCCTCAGGCCAAGTCAGATTATAGCAAGAGGCCCCGGAGGAGAGAGGGGCGCGTAGAGCTGCGCTATAGCAAGATCCTGAACCTGGCGTATAATATAGCTGGTGGGAAGTCCCTACCCTGCCGCAGGATAAACGTATTTGATAATAAGATACAGAGGTATTTTAATTAATCTTGGGTCTAGGGCTTCGGGGATCTCCTAATCCTCCAGATAAACGCATCTATGAATAGTGCCCTATAGATCCACCATTGGAAACCGTTTTTTTGTTTTATCAAATTTTACTTCTTTCAAATATATACATGTATTTACATCAATTCATTTTCATTTTCTTAAATCTTCTTATCTATTACAACATTTTTTCTCGGCTAGTGTACGTACGTCCTAGTGAGTGTGCTATCACATGAAATTTAGAGATATAGAAAGGTTCACCTCATTTGTCTGAGGAAGGGGGCGTGTCCCTCGAAACGTCACAGCAGGTGGACGATACCACTCTGTCCAACAGTCAGAGACAAGGCAGTCTCAGCCCTGGGGCCTCCGAACATGTGAGTGTTGCGAAGAGAAAAACTGCTAGAACGCCAAATGAGGTGAACTTTTCTATATCTCTAAAATTCATGTGATAGCACACTCACTAGGACGTACGTACACTAGCCGAGAAAAAATGTTGTAATAGATAAGAAGATTTAAGAAAATGAAAATGAATTGATGTAAATACATGTATATATTTGAAAGAAGTAAAATTTGATAAAACCAAAAAAACGGTTTCCAATGGTCGATCTATAGGGCACTATTCATAGATGCCTACCCTGCCCCAGGCCACTTCACGTCCCCCTCCCCTTACAAGTGGTGCAGAGGGCAGAATAGCCACAATTCCTGGCGCAGACGGTTCCCAGGCCTCAAAGCCTTGATAGCTCCCCCCAATGAGACGGAGTCGGCTTCCACCTTTATGTTTTGGTGAATTCTTTGACGTTAGAAGAGAAGACGTCTTCCCGTTATATTCTCCTCGAATAACGAGCCCCATTGAAGTCAATGGGAGACCCGAGCATTTTTTTAATAAAACTGAACAGTAAAAGAACAGTGCAAAAAAAAAATTCCAGATGTTTGCAGATGTTTTACTTGTAAGAACACATTGAAATAACACTATTCTTCACTTTGCAGGTGTTCGCGCGTGTCTCCCGCTAAGTTAGGAGATGTGCACGAACATCTGGAATGTGAAGAATAGTGTTTTTCAATGTGTTCTGCACTTAAATGCTCCTGTGTTCACTGTTTTTAATGTTTTAATTCTATTCTTCACATTGCAGGTGTGCGCGCGTGTCTCCCGATAGGTTCGGAGATAGGCGCGCACAGCTGCAAAGTGAAGAATAGAATAAAAACATTAAAAACAGTGAATACAGGAGCATATAAGTGCAGAACACATTGAAAGAACAATATTCTTCACATTCCAGATGTTCCGAACATCTCCAAACCTAGCGGGAGACACGCGCGCACACCTGCAAAGTGAAGAATAGTGTTATTTCAATGTGTTCTTACAAGTAAAACATCTGCAAACATCTGGGATATATTTTTTTTTACAATAAAAATACTTTTATTCAATTTATTTTATTAATTTACTGCTCGATCTCGAGCCGGCGAGATACTCGTCCGAGTAACGAGCCGGTCCGAGTATGCTAATACTCCACCGAGCAGTATACTCGCTCATCTCTATTTATTATCCTTTCCTAGTTTAGTTTTTAACACTGTGCACCAACCATGGTGCCCGCAGGATGCCGAATAGGTGTTACCGAAAGAGATGCCACTAGTTTCAGAGACTGTATGAGAGGACAGGGAGGTTATTGAAGGTCTTTCGGCTGATGTTGGGAATTGATGCTGTGGATGATAATTTAGAACCAGAGGCCACTGGAGTGAAAGGTGACAGTCTACACCTCCGGCCTCTGCGGTTCTTTGGCCATTTCTGACCCTTCTGCGCTGTATACTGCAGGTCTGTAACTCTGTACCTCACATGTTTTTGGCCACTTTTTTCCTCATTGTCATATAGTGCAGACGTGGCTGCCATTTCTGGACACATTCTGCATCACTTGCATCAATCAGTGAGTGTTGGTAGCAGTGGTTTGGCTAGTTGTGGTCCTCTCCTCCTCTGTGCTTCCTGCACTTTCTCTCTACTCAATACTAAAGTGAACACTGGCTGAGGGTGAACATGCAAGGACCTACCTCTCTAGTCCATACATTGTAGATATCATAATGTCTCAGAATAATATTACTTACACATTCAATTGCAGTTTAATTGTAGACATTACATCTGTATGAGGAAGCCTGAATCAGTAAGTCCTGCATGAGGTTATGGCCAAATATTGGGGGATGTGGCCGTTATCATACACCGGTGCATGAGCATCAGCGTATGAATCATCTCCCCCATTGTTCTTGTGCAGATTTAGAGATGATAGAAAGATTCCATTCTAGGAGTCATCCATGAAGACATCATATTAATGGTTGCATCACCATAATTCTCACGTCTACATGAGCTTCAGACCATCAATGAAGCCATGAAACTATTTCAGTGGTCAAGTCCAGAGGTCGTCCACAAAACCTCAAGCACTTAGCGAAGTCAAACCTTACAAAAAGTTTTCTCATCCACCTTCATCCCCAATGTCTTTATTCCATTGTAGAGATCCCCCCAATGATGAACATTGAAACTTCTGACCCTAATCTCCATACCAGGAGTTATCATGTCGTCCTATTTGTTGACAGATTGCTGATGTGTCTATGAAGTAATATTGATATAGAAAAAGTCCCTCACTGATTGCCGGGTGCGGCTCGTTAAAGCTTCCTTCCATTAGCCAATGATAATAATCAGAAGTTCTGTAATTAAGAGTCTTAATAACTGATCAAAGGTCATTCCTGTCATCTACTCAAATTATTATTCATGTTCTTTATTTGTTCAGCTCAATTCTCTTAAAGTGAACTGATGGAAATAAGACAAACCGTCTCTCAGTAAGGGGATGTATGAGGGGATATAGAATCCATCCCTATCCCTATCCCTATCACTGTCACATCTCCAGCCTTTGCCGAAACCTTAAAGGGAGAAACAATAAACTATGGACATACAGATGTGCGTTGGCCATTGGACTGGGGAGCTGAGAATCACCTACCATTATTGTCTATATGTCCCCAGCCGGTGACCCAGCACTCCAAGCCATTGGGGAGGGGGATGGAGGCGGAGGGCAGGCAGATGGGGATGATGTGACTGGTGAAGGTGACCGGACTCTCCAGCTTAACCAGAGCAATGTCCCATTCATCTGCTGTGGTTGTGTAGTTTGGATGGTTCATCACAGACTGTATCCTCCTCCGGACACTGTGCGGATTCTCCAGGGAGAGTTTATAGGCTCCAAGCTGCACCTCGTAGTGAAGAAGAGGGAAAAGTCTGGAGAGAAATCCAGAGACATGATATTAGTTACATTTCACATCTGAAGTATTGTAGATCGGAATATTTAGAGCAGCAGGTGATCAGCTCCATCAATGTTACTGTCACGTGCATGGGCTTCATCGTAACGAAGGGACAGTAAATGATGTGCAGTCATGGACTGGGACTACAGACCATACAACAAGGACTACAGCAATTCAAGGTTTCCTAGTGTCACTCTAGGGATGGACAGAAGTTTCTTTGCTCACCTCCTCACTTTAGTCTACTTCTGCAGTATCTGTGCTCCCTGGCTGTGCAGATTTCTCCATTTATTCTCTAGAATTGTTTACAGGATGGTTTCATAAAGGATAGGGCCTGCTTCTCCCTGCTCACTCTGGAGGGAGGAGGGGTAGCCATGTGATGCTGCTCTCAGGAAAACAGGAGTGTGGATCACATCTATTCTGTGGATGCAGAAGTATCTGCCATAGAAAATTGGGAAAGAAGGTTTCCCCTATTCGCATCAGTCCCTCCGTCCCAGTATTTAATCCTGAAAACTCTCTCTGTTTCTGTCTACACCTCGAGCTGTGTCATAGACTCCTCTGCAGCCTCCTCCCCACATTCTGCTCTCCAGATGCTTTCCACATAGCAGAAAAGCTGTGAATTCTTGATGCTCACACAGCACAGACTATAACATTCATGTAACCATTTCACTGCTGGTTTTAACCACTTGTTACATACTCCAGGTTCTTCCATGTGATGTAAGCTGCCAGGTCAGTCACTATATGTATTTGTTTCTGCATTATGCTGAGCTCAGCGGATTTACTTGTAGAAATATCACTTTACAGACTGATAAATTACCTAATGAGAGAACACGGAGAGTGCATTGGGGGAACTGTGGGCAGTCTAATTTTGACTCAGCTTCAGGGCAAGGACAGGAAGAGGTTGCCCACTTCACTGCTGCTGAAGAGGATTTCTGACAAGTAGTTTAGAACAGGAAATGCAATAACTCTGGAAAGAAAAGGGCGAGCAGCACAATATGGGCATTGTTCTGTTTTTTTTAAAGGAGAAATCACAAATGACAATTGGGAAAAAATCATTATGACATTGGAAATATTATTAGGACATGCATTCAATATCTAATGGTCTGACCACTGTAACCCCCACATGTCTGGAGAAACAAGAAGAGTTCTCTGTGTATTATTTTTTTTCTGGGATTAAAGTCTGAGATTAGTAATTTAGGACAGAAATGAATGATAAGTTTTGGGTAGAAGACTTACTGTTCAAAGCAATGAGCAGCACTCAGGACCCACTGGCCAGAGATCAAGGACCCACCACAGAAATGATAGCCCTGATACTGCATGCTGGCCTGCCAGGGCCACTCTCCATCCACTGCATCTGTACCACCGACTATCCGGTTGGCGAAGACTGGAGACCCACAGGTCGGCTGTGATCTGGTGGTGGCTGAGGCTGAAAGACAGAAGGAGCTGATCAATACCCATTGGGGCTCATTTACTACTGGGGGTCGGCGGAGCGCATTTTCGTTGTGTTTCCTGACGATTTCTGTTTTGTGCCGCATTTAACAGGGGTTTTTGGCGCACACGATCAGATTTTTGTGCATCGCCGATTTGCACGCACCAGAAACTGGGGAGGGGGGGGGGCCACGGACAAGCCGATGGATTTGGACTACGCACGGGATTTAACTTACAAGCTCCGGGAAGAAGAAGGTGAACTCTGGCAGACCACGGCGGGAATCGACGGATGCAGAAACTCGGGCGCACGAGCTTCATGAATTGCGCCTTCAGCCTCGTCGGACCGTCCGAATTGGGGATCGTAACATCCCTCTATTGTTCAGCAGCTCCTCTAGACCTTCCATTATTATTGAGGCAACAAAACTGCAGAAAAAAAACCCTCTCTCGCCTGCAGATTAAACAAGACTATTACGACCCATTGATTATACAATGACTAAGCCTCCTTTCCATAAGACTGGATCCGGCTTTTTAATGGGGATCCTGGTATGTGTATGTGATCTGCTTTCTAGTAGATAGAGGTTATTTGTGTGATGGATAAGTCCATAGCTCAGCATCCAGAACCGCACCTCGTGCTGCTACTGGACATAGGAGATAGAGATGAAGGGAGTGGGTTCACTAAGGATTGAGGGTAGAAATTATCGAATCATTTGATATTGGATTTGCTGAAGATTCACCAAATTTTTACAAGACTCGATTCACGTCCAAATCTAATTGGTTCCGAACCGATGTCGCTTGAATTGTCTTGGAAATTACAATATAACCCAATATCATCCTCTAACATTATGATTTTCCGTAAAACTTTTTTTCCTTGATTCATCACAAATTTCTTTCATGTTCCCTTGTTCCTCCCTAAACTCTGGTATGAATGACAGTATCATATACAAGGTATACAACATATATTCAAGATTTATAAAACATATATACAAGAAAGATACAAGATTTATAAAAGATTTGTCTGAATTTGTCAGATTGAGATGGACTCTATGAACAAAGAATAAAGTTCATCCCTACTTAAGGGTAATGTGTAAAATCACTGTACTATCCCTTTAAGTAAGATATTTGTATGGATATATAAACATGAGCACCAGATTTGAGCTCAGAGACGACACATGACTTGATATCCAGCCATCTGACTCTTGCTTATGATGGTGAGGTGTCAGTCAGGACTCAGCTTCAGGGCAAGGACAGGAAGAGGTTAGTTTTTGTCCACTTCATTGCTGCTGAAGAGGATTTCTGACAAGTAGCTTAGAACAGGAAATGCCATACCCTACTTAAGGGTAATGTTAAATCGTTGGACTATCCCGTTAAGTAAGATATTCGTATGGATATATAAACGTGAGCACCAGATTTGAGCTCAGAGAGGACACATGACTTGAGATCCAGCCATCTGACTCTTGATTATGATGCTGAGGAGTCAGAACTCCATAAATGTGGCTGATCTTCTGCTGTTTCCCAACATTTCAGGTTATATCTCATTGTATGGCAACAAAAAACACAGTAGCAAAGTTTTATAGTGAGTGAAGACTTGGGCGAGAGACAGACGTGTACATACAGTGCTGGAGGAGCTTAGACCTTCACTGACTCCTCTAATAATAGTTCCTACACCGCAATTCCCAGACTTCTTCTCTACTATCCAGAAATATGTAAGGAGACAGCAGAAAAGGTTCTTTCTAAATGAACGAAGTTGGGGACAACAACAAGTATTGAAGACTATTTCCAGCAGGTGTCTTCTCCAGACCTTATGGTGGGAATACGTGACGTAGGGATGATGTGTAGTAGCTGCAGTCACCCCCCAGATGCTACATACAGGGTGATATCTCCTTACCCACATGTAGGACCACCAACACATAGAGCAGGGTCCTCAGCATCTCCTCCTCAGCAGATGATCTCCTCCGTCTCTTCTGTGTAGTTGTCTTCAGGCAGATCCTCAGAAATAGGAGGTGTCTCAGGACACAAAGCTTTGGTCTACAAGGAAACTTTGATGTACTCTTTTATGGTGTTTTACAATTCTCATGTAGAATTTTACATCTTTAGTATTTCTCATCTTCATTTCTGCGAGTAAATAAATAACTTATATTCCCAAAGCAAAGTCCACTGAACACGCCCAACCGTGATCTTTCCTTGGGTGGACCATAAATGGTCAATGGTGCGGGGTGAGCTCCTCTATAGGACTATAACCACCTCTTACCTAATTAATGACCATTATTCCCCTTCATAGGGAAAAACAATGTCCAGTCTCATTCAGGGTGCTGTCAAACGTCGCGTTTACCGCATGCGTTTAAAAACGCATTGCAATAGCTGGAGAGTGATTTGCCTAATTAAACAGCTGCTAACACCTGTGTTTACAAAACGCAACCGTTAACGCATTGTTAACGCATGCGTTAACATCGTGGTTAACGCATGCGTTTTGTAAACACAAGTGTTAAGAGGTGTTTAATTAGGCAAATCACTCTCCAGCTATTCCAATGCGTTTTTTAACGCATGCGGTAAACGCGACGTGTGACCGCACCCTGATATATTCATCTGATCGTCATCAGTCAATTTAATCAATGAAGAATTGAATGCATGTGTGTTCTCCTCCAGTCATTGGGGCAGATTTACTTACCCGGCCCATTCGCGATCCAGCGGCGCGTTCTCTGCACAGGATTCGGGTCCGGCTGGGATTTAAGAAGGTAGTTCCTCCGCCGTCCACCAGGTGGCGCTGCTGCGCCGAAAATAATCTTAACGCCCCGGAATGCACCATCCCATAGCAGGTGAAGGTAAGCGCTTCCCAAGCGACACATTTCGGTTTTTAAATGCGGCGGTTTTTCCGAATACGTCGGGTTTTCGTTCGGCCACGCCCCCCCCCCCATTTCTGTCGCGCGCATGCCGGCCCCGATGCGCCACAATCCGACCGCGTGCGCCAAAAACCCGGGGCAATTCATGTACAAGCGGCGCAAATCGGAAATAATCGGGTAACACGTCGGGAAAACGCGAATCGGGCCGTTAGTAAATGACCCCCATTGTGTTTTCCTCTGATCAGGGCAGTATAAGTGTAACACACAACAGGTTACAAGGCACCAACAATGTCCTGCCGCGTAGAGTCTGTACAGATTGCGGAGAAGAACATGAGCTGAAAAGTTTTCTGGGGTGAAGCCAGAGAGAAGAACGACTCATCCAAGATTCAATTGGCTGAAACTTCACAAAACATTCTGTAAGACTTGTACCTATAAAACACTGATTATATATTATAAAGCTCCAAACTCATTTCGTAAGTTTTTTACAAGCCCCCATCTCTATTAAAATACAAATCAAAACACAGAACAACACAACACATAGTACAACACACAACACAACACACAGTATAGTCCAATACACACAGTACAACACAACACACAGTACAACACAGCACACAGTATAGTCCAATACACACAGTACAACACACTGTACAACACAACACACAGTACAACACAGCACACAGTATAGTCCAATACACACAGTACAACACACAGTACAACACACAGTACAGCACAACACATAGTACAACACACAGTACAACACAACACAAGACATAGTACAACACAGCACACAGTACAACACACAGTACAACACACAGTATAGTCCAATACACACAATACAACACAACACACAGTACAACACAGAGTACAGCACACAGTACAACACACAGTACAACACACAGTACAGCACAACACATAGTACAACACACAGTACAACACAACACACAGTACAACACAGCACACAGTACAACACACAGTATAGTCCAATACACACAATACAACACAACACACAGTACAACACACAGTAGAGTCCAATACACACAATACAACACAGCACACAGTACAACACACAGTACAACACACAGTATAGTCCAATACACACAATACAACACAACACATAGTACAACACACAGTACAACACAACACACAGTACAAAACACAGTACAACACAAGACATAGTACAACACAGCACACAGTACAAAACACAGTATAGTCCAATACACACAATACAACACAACACATAGTACAACACACAGTACAACACAACACACAGTACAAAACACAGTACAACACAAGACATAGTACAACACAGCACACAGTACAACACACAGTATAGTCCAATACACACAATACAACACAACACACAGTACACCACACAGTACAGCACACAGTACAGCACAACACATAGTACAACACACAGTACAACACAACACACAGTACAACACACAGTACAGCACACAGTACAGCACAACTCATAGTACAACACACAGTACAACACAACACACAGTACAAAACACAGTACAACACAAGACATAGTACAACACAGCACACAGTACAACACACAGTACAACACACAGTATAGTCCAATACACACAATACAACACAACACATAGTACAACACACAGTACAACACAACACACAGTACAAAACACAGTACAACACAAGACATAGTACAACACAGCACACAGTACAAAACACAGTATAGTCCAATACACACAATACAACACAACACATAGTACAACACACAGTACAACACAACACACAGTACAAAACACAGTACAACACAAGACATAGTACAACACAGCACACAGTACAACACACAGTATAGTCCAATACACACAATACAACACAACAGACAGTACACCACACAGTACAGCACACAGTACAGCACAACACATAGTACAACACACAGTACAACACAACACACAGTACAACACACAGTACAGCACACAGTACAGCACAACTCATAGTACAACACACAGTACAACACAACACACAGTACAAAACACAGTACAACACAAGACATAGTACAACACAGCACACAGTACAACACACAGTACAACACACAGTATAGTCCAATACACACAATACAACACAACACACAGTACAACACACAGTATAGTCCAATACACACAATACAACACAACACACAGTACAACACACAGTATAGTCCAATACACACAATACAACACAACACACAGTACAACACAGCACACAGTATAGTCCAATACACACAGTACAACACACTGTACAACACAACACACAACACACAGTACAGCACACAGTATAGTCCAATACACACAGTACAACACACAGTATAGTCCAATACACACAATACAACACAACACACAACACAACACACAACACACAGTACAGCACAACACATAGTACAACACACAGTACAACACACAGTACAACACACAGTATAGTCCAATACACACAATACAACACAACACACAGTACAACACACAGTACAGCACACAGTACAACACACAGTACAACACGCAGTCCAACACACAGTATAGTCCAATACACACAATACAACACACAGTACAACCAATGCTCAATTACATTTTGCTCCGTCCTTTGCTTGGCAGTAAAGTAAATTGCTGCTGATTTGAAAAACAAACTTGTGCTAAACACTTTTTGCATAACTGAGACGACAAACGCTCAACGCGAAATCACTCACTAGACACAGACCCGTCCACCGAAGGTTCATGAAGCCATTTACAGGATGGAATCTGCGCGGAACGTTTTACCCTAACCATTGGATGCCGATGCCCAAACCTGAGGCCGAGTGATGGGTAAATCCCCCTGACCTACTCAGATAACACGATGAGTGAAACGAGTCGTCTGCACCCTCATCATGTGACAGGAGGATGACTCTTCTGACCCTGTCATCTAATGACGATAACATGAATGTACAGATTCTATACTGTAATGGAGATATATTGTCCTCCAACAATGAGATGTCCCTATTTATCCCATCCCCTTACGATAAGGAGATGTCTCTGTCATGACCTCTGATGATAGTGAGATGTTCCTGTTGATCCTCTGGTAATAAGGTGATGACTTCCTCTAACACTTTAAATCTATTGTTGACGATTAGATCAGAAGTCCAGCAGTCGGCACGTATATAACACCCGGTATAATGACACATTATTAGGGTTGAAGGACTTTCTAGAGTCACCGAGATCTTATTTGACTCTACACAAATGTGTAACTGAAGCTCAGCAGATATTTGCATCTGCCCAAGTCCAAGCTCCGAGCTTCGCACTTCCATATGACACGAAGCTCTCGGCGTTATGGCTTCTGCAGAGCTCATCCTCCTCATAGTTGGTCTAACCCTTGAATTTGTGGTGGGGATGGCCCTAAACATGAATATCCTGCTTGTTTATGTAGGAAACCTAAGAGATGGACTTCCCCTGATTGTGTCTGAGAAGGTCTACATGGCCAAGGCTCTGGTCAATGTCTCTCTAAACTGCATAGTGATCACAGAAAGTTTTTTATATGTTTTTTGTCCCCTTTTTTTCTTAACAACAGAAGGTTTTCTCTGGATTATAATATTTACAATGTTTTTAATCTCGTACAGTTATTGGTTGATGGCCTTGCTCTGTGTCTACTACTGCACCGCTATCACCAGCTTTGGTCTCCGCACCTTGGTTTGGCTGAAGACGTGTCTCTCGTCTCACATGCTGCACATCCTCTTTGGGTTAGGACTTTATTCTCTTGCTATAAGTTGTCCGGTATTTTGGTTCTGCGACGTAAATCCCTCCTCGAACGCAACATTGCAATCTCTACTCATCTGTATGGCGTACAGCCAGAATGTAGAATACAGAGCAGTATCCTCCGTCCTTAGCTGCTTCCTGCCTTTCACTATAGCTTTCATCTCCACCGTCATCACCTCATGGTCCCTTATACATCACATGTGGACAATGAAGAAGAATAACGGAGGATTTTCTAGTTCTAAGTTCCAAACCCAACTCAAAGCTACAAGGACCATGATCCTGTTTCTCCTCGTTGCCGTCATCTTCAGTGCAGCACAGATGTATTTCAATTCCCTCCAGTCAGGTTCCTCTGATACTGGCATAATAAACATAGCCTGGTTATTAATCCTATTCTTTCCAATAATAGAAGCCGCAATAATCGTCCAAAGCAACAGCAAACTCAAGAAGACTCTACCCGGCAATTACTTTAGAAGAAAAAGACAGAACCAAGAGGCTGAGATCTAAAATCCAGAGATGATACAATTATCAAAACATTTTTAAGTAGTTTTATAAAATTCATGTTTTGTAGATCGATGATGGATTTTTACTTGTTGTTGCTCAGAAACGGCACTGGGAGCGTTGAGTCTTATTTATGATATGAAACGACTTTCTGCATTTATTTAGGAAATAGAACAGGAATCGTAACGACCAAGATTAAGACAAATAATAGAAGTTCATGAGTTCATCAGACATTATTAGTAACATCTTCTCTATCAACACAGGAAATTTTACAGAAAATCTGATTTGCTTCATCTCGCTGGCCGGTGGTGCTCATTGGTGGTTCATTGTTGGCTCATTGTTGGTTCATTGTTGATTCATTGTTGGTTCATTGTTGGCTCATTGTTGGTTCAATGTTGGTTCATTGTTGGCTCATTGTTGGTTCATTGTTGGCTCATTGGTGGCTCATTGTTGGTTCATTGTTGGCTCATTGTTGGCTCATTCTTGGTTCATTATTGGCTCATTGTTGGCTCATTGTTGGCTCATTGTTGGTTCATTGTTGGTTCATTGTTGGATCATTGTTGGTTCATTGTTGGCTCATTGTTGGTTCATTGTTGGCTCATTGTTGGTTCAATGTTGGTTCATTGTTGGCTCATTGTTGGTTCATTGTTGGCTCATTGGTGGCTCATTGTTGGTTCATTGTTGGCTCATTGTTGGCTCATTCTTGGTTCATTATTGGCTCATTGTTGGCTCATTGTTGGCTCATTGTTGGTTCATTGTTGGCTCATTCTTGGTTCATTGTTGGTTCATTGTTGGATCATTGTTGGTTCATTGTTGGCTCATTGGTGGTTCATTGTTGGCTCATTCTTGGTTCATTGTTGGTTCATTGTTGGCTCATTGGTGGTTCATTGTTGGCTCATTGGTGGTTCATTGTTGGCTCATTGTGGGTTCATTGTTGGCTCATTGTTGGCTCATTGTTGGCTCATTGTTGGTTCATTGTTGGCTCATTGTTGGTTCATTGTTGGCACATTGTTGGCTCATTGTTGGCTCATTGTTGGTTCATTGTTGGCTCATTGTTGGCTCATTATTGGTTCATTGTTGGTTCATTGTTGGCTCATTGTTGGCTCATTGTTGGTTCATTGTTGGCTCTTTGTTGGCTCATTGTTGGCTCATTGTTGGTTCATTGTTGGCTGTTGGGGAGAAGGTCTTGTCTTGTGACATTTACTCTGTCTATACTGACTGCCTATAACACTTTGCTAACTACATCTTTTCTATCCCTGAGAGTTTTGCCTCACATTATCCCAATTTTATCAATGTTCATGATTCACCAATCTTGCAGCTGTTGTTTTTGATGATTTTTGGCATCTTGTCCTGGTCTCTTATTGCAGAGCTGCTGCCCCAACAAGTTATGGGATAAACAAGAGACTAGTGATTACATGTCATCAAACATCTGTAGGAGTTTTGTGCAGACATTAAAAGCTTTCGGTTTCCTTATGTGTTGCATCAACGTCTTCTTCCGATACATTTCTCGATTCTGTAAGTCTTAAATGTGGTTTCTGCAGGTCTGAGACTGATTTATACCTCATGTAAAAGGCGTAGATTCCCCACACTCTTTAGTATTCAGCTGAGTGCAAAAGAGGGAAAGGTCATCTCCATGTTACGGTCATCAACTTCAGTGAGGAGTCAACCATTTAGCTTTTATTTTTTAAAGACCAATAGTTTAGGTTTCCAGATTTATAATTAATTCAAAAAGACTGTGGGGGACATTTATCATACGCCTGTGCTCGTGTGCCTGCATATGATATGCCCGCATTTTTTAAAAATTAATATATATAAAAAAATTACAGAATTACATACAGTTTAAGGAAAATTACAGAGTCACAGCTCAAACAGGGTACAACCTATCATCATAACATAATTGTATCTGCTTCTTCTTAGCCTGATACACACTGGTATAATATCATTTCCCCTTTGTTTACCCTCCCCTGCCCTTCCCTGGTGGTTTGACGATTAACTTAACATATCAACCTAAACAGGCGGAACTAGAGAGAAAAGCTACTAATATTTTCCCAGACCTATATTAACCCATTCCTTGTATGACCCTTCCTCTAGTTTTTATTAGTCTCTATCAGGGCATGAGCCAGACTTTCCTTGTCTTTTCTATTTCCGTGCCCTTTCCTTCCCCTTCCATTTGCTATGCACAAAGTAGGAGATCCATCCGACCTTCCCACTCTTGCGTCCATGATGAGGTTTTATTCTTCCAGTAAAATAGGATTCATTTTCTTGCCATCAGCAATCCCTTCAATAGGTAGAGCACACCACACGGCGAGCCGGTCACTCACCACACGGCGAGCCGGTCACTCCCACTTTTGGGTAACTTTTTCAGTTATTGGGATGTTGCAGTTGAATATTGACACCAGCCTGACCTATAACCTTATTCCAATAGATATGGAGTTCTGGGCACCGCCAAGGCATGTGGACCAAATCTGCATCTATCAGGCTGCATTTGGGACATTTTTCGGCACTTGTTTTTTTTTAAATGGTTTAATCACTTTGGTGAGTAGTGGGCTCCATGCATAATGAATATCTGAGAGATAGTGTGGGACACATTTGGGGTAATTCTTTTAACCATTGAAAGTGAATCGATTCCATTCTCCCATAGATAGATCAGGAATCGCTGTTTTCCATTTTTCAAATCCTTCTTTAGCCGGGGGGGGTTAGTGTAACCAAATGTTGTTACCAATATTTTGTACACCCACGACATTGAGCCCCTCTTTCCTAATCTATAGTCAAAGAGGGAGCTCAACGGGTGCTCTTCTATGTGCACATGGACTCTGTGTGCACCTGGACTCATGCCTGGACTCTATGTGCACCTGGACTGTCTGTGCACCTGGACTGTTCACATGGATTCATCCCTTGAGTGTCTGTGAACCTGGATTCAGGCTTGGACTCGAGCATGGACTGTCTATGCACCTGAACTGTCTGAGCACCTGGAATCATGTCTGGCCTGTCTGTGCACCTGAACTGTCTGAGCACCTGGAATCATGTCTGGACTGTCTGTGCACCTGAACTGTCTGTGCACCTGAATTTGTCCCTTGCCTGTCGGTGCAACTGGACTGTCTGAACACCTGGACTAAGGCCTGGACTGTCTGTGCACCTGGACTCGAGTCTGGACTGTCTGTGCATCTGGACTGTCTGTGCACCTGGGCTCATGCCTGGACTGTCTGTGCACCTGGACTCGAGTCTGGACTGTCTGTGCACCTGGACTCGAGTCTGGACTGTCTGTGCACCTGGACTCGAGTCTGGACTGTCTGTGCACCTGGACTTGAGTCTGGACTGTCTGTGCACCTGGACTATCTGTGCACCTGGGCTCATGCCTGGACTCTCTATACACCTGGACTGTCTGTGCACCTGAACTCATGCCTGGACTATCTGTGGGCAACCAGGCCATCACCCCAGCACAGAGTTTGCCAGACTCAGGGCTTCCTCCAGCGGTCCAATACAGCCCAGGACGCACCACGCTCAGAGCCATTTTAAAGCAACATCCTTGGCTGCCAGGACTATAGGAGGAACGAGAAAGTGTGGACAGAGATTATTGTTGGAGCTCCTGCTCTGGGAACCCTGATTGTTCCTCTTCAAGGGACCCTGAATCCAAGTTCTCCATCATCTTTCTATTGTATTGGTGACCTCAGGACTCCATTACGATTGAAACCTGTGATACAGCAGGGATCAGTAAGTTGCTGCTTACATTGTCATGTTGGCACTTTGCAACATATAGGTGGTTTTTGGTTGTAGCTTGGGCACTCTATCTCCAAAAGATTCACCATCACTGGCCTTGGGTCTTCGGAAGAGCCGAGGCTTTCATAGCGACGGATTACCACTCCCTGATGACGTCGTGGGGAACAACGATCCTTGCCAAGATTGCTGCACCCATGCAGTGGGTTAACACCCATGATCAGTGCTTGCACATACTTCGGGTGTTACTGGTAAGCCTTTGCTGCAATATGCAGTAAAGACGTACCGGCTATGGAGAGGGCTCAGCTCGTAATCCCTCTCCATGCACCCGCACCGGCATGTGAAGAACTATTATGTCACATGTCGGTAACCAGCTCTCCTGCCACAACTCTGCAGATTTAACAACAAAAAATTCCTTGCTTCATCAACTCCACCACCATCTTAACATAAACTTAATACTGTTCTCTTTCTCTAGAAATGCCGATCCACACAGTAGCAATTAAAGACACAGTGCCCCACAGTAGCCAATATAGTGAAGCACCACCACAGTAGCCAATATAGTAAAGTGTAACCACAGTAGCCAATATAGTTAAGCGTAACCACAGTAGCCAATACAGTTAAGCGCCACCACAGTAGCCAATATAATTAAGTGCCACCACAGTAGCCAATATAGTTAAGTGCCACCACAGTAGCCAATATAGTTAAGCGTCACCACAGTAGCCAATATAGTAAAGCGTAACCACAGTAGTCAATATAGTAAAGTGTAACCACAGTAGCCAATATAGTAAAGCGTAACCACAGTAGCCAATATAGTAAAGCGTAACCACAGTAGCCAATATAGTAAAGTGTAACCACAGTAGCCAATATAGTAAAGCATAACCACAGTAGCCAATATAGTAAAGCGTAACCACAGTAGCCAATATAGTAAAGTGTAACCACAGTAGCCAATATAGTTAAGCGCCACCACAGTAGCCAATATAGTAAAGTGTAACCACAGTAGCCAATATAGTAAAGCGTAACCACAGTAGCCAATATTTTTTTTTTTTTTTTTTATTATCAAACGAAGTCATGAATTAACACAGTATATGGGCACAACCAGCAATTTACATAGTCGTATTTCAGGTATTCACTTTACATATAACAAAAAGCCGTACATTAAACATTCTACAATTGCAGTGTCTACCAAGAGCCTTGTTAATACTACATAGGTTTCTGATTCCTTCCTCCGGTATAAATTCTTTCTTATCAGCTGGCCTGAATACAAACAACTCCTAAACGGAAAGAAGGAACAGCTTATTGGGTCTTCCTTACCCTGTTAGGCTCTTATAGCTATTTACGATAGGTTGTCCCACTTAAGTACTCCGTACAAATAAACGGAATTGTGACTGTCCTGACATCATTCCACAGACAATATTAATATCCATAGTAACCCCCCACCACCACCCCACCCATTGGTCCCCCGGCAGAAGAGAAAAGAAAGAAAAAAATAAATAAATAAATAACATAGAGAGAGAGAGAAAGGGAGAAGATGGGTGCTACTCATTTCCCTTCTATTCTTCCCAGAGCTTAATTTTCCTTTCCCCCTTATTCCCTTTTCTGAGCCATAGTACTTCGTAATTTTTTACTTGCAGAGATAACTTGAACCAGGCGTCCACTCCAGGGTAATCGCTAGCTCCCCATTTCCGAGCTATACATACAAGTGCGACATTGAGCAGTTTAATGATAAGGTTTTTATGTCTATTAACCCCCACCCCCTCTTCTACCAGCCTCAGCACTGCCGTCTGGATAGATGGAGTCAAGTCAATTTGCAGTACATCCGAAATTCGTTGAAAGACCTCTCTCCAGAATTTGAGGATCCCTGGACATTGCCAGGCCAGATGGAGGAAGTCTGCGCCCGTAGAGGCGCATTTCCAGCATCTGGAGTCACTTCTTATATTTTCAACACCAGTGGGGTGTAATATGTTTGGTAGATAAAAAAAAAGTGTATTAATCTATGATTCCAATTGATGGACCCAATCTTAGTGTTTCTATATATAGTGCTCCATTCTGATTCGCTCATCTCACCTACCGCTATCTCCCATTTCTTCCTATACCAGTGAATCCTTGTCTTTGTGAAACTATTTCGTATAAACTTATATATCTTTGACAACATTTTTTTGTGATTCGTTGCTTCCCTTATCAAGCTTAGACATTCATGTGTTTCCCCCTGAATGTGAGGGGAGTGTAAGTAACCCTTCATCGCGTGTGTTAGTTGGTGATATCGAATCCAATTGCCCTCATTCAACCCGTAAATTCTCTTAAGCTCCAGGAAGGACAACATCTGACCTTCTTTCATTAGTTGTGACACGTATCTTAACCCTACCCTCCACCAAAACTTCCAGTCCGAGATCCTCCTAAGTTCTGTGAGATGAGGATTACACCATAGTGGGGTTTCTTGCAAAAAGCCCTTGATTTGGAGTATCTTTTTGAAGCGCTTCCATGACTTGACCAAAGTTCTCACTGATATCCACCCTTTATAGGATGACTCTCTCAAGAGAGAGCTCTCTCAAACAACTCAATAATTGACTCCGTTTGTCCCTTTGATATGTGGACCAATTTGACTAACAGGTAGTCGTTCTTCCATTTCACCAATCGGTCCATTTGGGCAGCTAAATAGTACCCCTGGAAGAAGGGGAGGCCAAGCCCCCCTTCCCCCACCGGTCCATAAAGATGTTCCGTTTTTATCCGGACCTTTTTTCTTCCCCAGATAAGTCTGTTCAATATTGATTCAATTAAATGGAAAAAGGAATCATCCAGCCAAATCGGCGAGGCAGCTAGTACATACAGTATCTGGGGAAGGAGAATCATCTTAATTAGTCCTATTTTTTCCGCTCTGGAAAGGGGTAGCCCCTTCCAGCTTCCTGTTCTCCTTTTTAGGGATTCTATTAAAGGATCTAGATTTTGTCTGTAGAACTCCTTCAAATTATTCGAAATTTTTATGCCCAGGTAGCTGAAATTATCCGTACAGGCCAATCCACTTTCCTCACTACCCCATTTCCTAGCCTCCTCGTCCAAAGGCATTAGGCTGGATTTGTTCCAATTGATCTTTAAGCCTGCCCACTTACCAAATCCTTCTACTATCTGAATGGCCCTAGGAATTGACCTGGGAGAATTACGTACATACATAATTATGTCGTCTGCATATAAGCAGACCTTATCCCTAAGCCCCCCGCTACCTCCCCCCTCAATGCCCTTCTCGTTTCTAATTTTAAGTGCAAGCGGTTCGATGTATAGGGCAAATAACATGGGGGACAGCGGGCATCCTTGTCTGGTACCTCTAGATAGTAAAAACGTATCCGATTCTCTATCCCCCACCCGTATCCTCACTCTCGGGGCAGTATACATGCATTTTACTAAATTAATAAATCCATCCCCCAGGTTAAACCTCTCCATTACGGCCCAAAGGAAATTCCACTCCACCCTGTCAAACGCTTTTCCAGCGTCTAGCGACAGGGTGGAGCGGAAGTCCCCCTCCCCCATTTCGATGGCCGCATGTAGCCTCCGGACACAGTCCACTGTCCTCCTCCCTGGAATAAAACCTTTTTGATCGGAGAGGAATCACTCTCTGCAACCTCAAAGCTAAAACTTTGGAAATAATTTTTAGGTCAGTATTGAGGAGGAAGATGGGGCGATACGAAGACATCTCCAATGGGTCTTTATCTTTCTTGGGGATCAATGCAATACCCGCCTCTGCCATCGATCTCGAAACCGCTCCCCCTCTACCAATTGCCCTAAACACCTCCAGAAGCTTGGGTAAGAGCGAATCTGCGTATTTTTTATACAAACTGAATGGGATCCCATCAGGGCCGGGGGATGAGTCTCGACTACAGGCTCAAGGAGATAGGCGCGTTCAGGACACTCACTTCTTCCTGGGAGACCTGGGGAATTGTAGTGCCCTCTAAATAGTTCCTGATCTCTACAGTACACTCCATCTGTTCAGATGTGTACAGCTCCTCGTAAAAGCTCCTCAAGGAGGAAAGAATCTTGTCTGGGTCTTTGGTTATTTTACCATCTGCACACCTAATAGCACTAATGAGGGGCCTATTCCCTGGGTTTTGGATCATACTTGCTAAGTGTTTTCCGGGTTACCCCCCTTCCACAAAGTGTTTCTGAGCGCCAAAAAAAGCTTTATGCTGAGCCTTCTTTTGCAAGAAATCTTGTAACTTTCCACTAGCTTCGACTACTCTACTCCTAGAACCCTCTGTACTACTTTCAAACAGGGCCTGTTCTGCCTCCCCTAGTTCCTTCCTCAGGCTTTGCTCCTGTTGACCAAACCGGATTTTTGCTTGTATGATATTTTTAATGTATAGGCCCTTTAAAAATACCTTAAGGGAGTCCCAGACATTTAGACAGTTATACTCCCAAAACTGATCAATTTCCCTGCTGAGATCAATTGATGAATGGAGGACTGTTATCCAGTGGGGGTTCAGTTTAAATCTTCTAGGGCCCTGGCTGGTGGAGTGCAAAATTATCATCACCGGCGCATGGTCGGAGATAACAATATTCTCGTACACCATTTTCCGTATCATCTTAAAGAAAGTTGTATTGGACAAACATAGATCTATGCGTGACAGCGGTTGATATGTCCTACTCATACATGAGAAGGCCCTTTTATTCCCATATAGTTCCCTCCAGACATCCAGCCACCCCACTTCCTCACAGAAGTATGAAAATCTACTACGATTCGTGGTGCCTGTGCATATGTTATGTGATGTGCTCATCCTGTCTTTCCCGTCATCAAAAGTAAGATTAATAATAATAATCATCAGTGGGCAATTACCATGCCTCTCGACAAAGGAGACAAGGGAATGGAACACAGTAAAGGACGCTGGAGGGGGATTATACAAAAAAGCCAGTATCATTTTCATCCCCTTCAGCAGGCCCAACAGGAACACGAATCTTCCTTCCCTGTCGATCTTTTGTTGTAACAATACAAAGTCTATTTCCCGGTGGATAAGGACTGATACCCCCTTTGAATAAGTGAGTGATATTCTGAGCCAATTCACCTCCTTTTAAATCTATGTACCTTATCTATAGTCAGATGGGTTTCAAGAAGACAAACGATAGCGGGAAGGTGTCTTGTTATAACATCAAAAATCTGACAACGCTTCAACTTGTCGCTGGCCCCTCTTATATTCCATGAAAAAATTCTCACCTCGTTAGCCATCTGGCCATCCTAAAGGTAACTCACCCATACTGCATCCACCTAACCCCCCTAACCTCCCCCAAAAAAAGAAAAAAAAACCCTCTGCCGGAGGACCCCCTCCCCCCTTAACCCACCCTTTGACCCGCTTACTACTCCACAGGTCTCAAAAAACCCACAAGCGCCATCCTCCACCTCCCTCCCACAGGACCCCCACGTCTAACTTCCTCAGAAAAAAATAATAGATGTTTGCGCTCCCTAGCATTAAAGACCCTGCTGGTCCATCCAACTTGCCACCTCCTCTGCAGATGTAAAGAACCATACCTTCCAGGGCCGGATTATAGGCGGGGCTCCCGGGGCTCGAGCCCCGGGGCCACCACCATCTTGCCCCCCCTAGGGGCCCCCACCAGATCGCACCTCCCGTGCCCCCCCTCATGAGCCGAACGCCGCCCTCCGCCCCCGAGCATAGGTGAGCGCCTCCCCGGCGATCCAGCTCCTGCATAAAGTGCCCGCCCACTCATCCTGCTGCATGGGGAGCCGCCCCCCGCCACTCCGCCCCCCCTCCGGCACAGGTGACAAGCAACCCCGCTCGCTCCCCGCTCCGCTCAATCCCGGCTTAACACCCCTCCCCTGGCTCCCCGCCCCCTGCTCCGCTCACTCTCTCCCTGCTCCGCTCAATCCCGGCTTCACGCTCCGCTCGCCCACCACCCACCGCTCCCCGCTCGCTCACCACCCCCGCTCCCCGCTTGCTCACCACCCCCCGCTCCCCGCTCCGCTCGCTCACCACCCCCCGCTCCCCTCGCTCACCACCCCCCGCTCCCCGCTCAGCTCGCTCACCACGCCCTGCTCCCCGCTCAGCTCGCTCACCACCCCCCG
This sequence comes from Engystomops pustulosus, assembly GCF_040894005.1. Taxonomy (NCBI): domain Eukaryota; kingdom Metazoa; phylum Chordata; class Amphibia; order Anura; family Leptodactylidae; genus Engystomops; species Engystomops pustulosus. The sequence goes on from NC_092418.1 coordinate 4,858,021, forward strand.
CTCCCCGCTCAGCTCGCTCACCACCCCCCGCTCCCCGCTCAGCTCGCTCACCACCCTTTGCTCCCCGCTCAGCTCGCTCACCACCCCCCGCTCAGCTCGCTCACCACCCCCCGCTCAGCTCGCTCACCACCCCCCGCTCCCCGCTCAGCTCGCTCCCCGCTCAACACCCCCCCGTCCCCCGCACGAAACATGCACCTGCCACCCCCCCCCCCCCCCCTCCCGGCCGAGTAAGCAACCGACCAACTCCCCCCCCCCCCTGGCAAGACCCCCCACCCGCCGAACAAACAGGTAAGTATATACATAAGTGTTTTTCTGTGTGTGTGTATATATGTATATACAGTGTATATGTGTATATGTGTATATACAGTGTATATGTGTATATGTGTATATACAGTGTATATGTGTATATATGTATATACAGTGTATATGTGTATATATGTATATACAGTGTATATGTGTATATATGTATATACAGTGTATATGTATATACAGTGTATATATTCATCTACTGTGTATATGTGTATATACTGTGTATTTATGCATCTACTGTGTATATATGTATATACTGTGTATTTATGCATCTACTGTGTATATATGTATGTGTGTATATATGTATATACAGTGTATATATGCATCTACTGTGTATATATGTATATACTGTGTATATATGCATCTACTGTGTATATATGTATATACTATGTATATATTCATCTACTGTGTATATGTGTATATACTGTGTATTTATGCATCTACTGTGTATTTATGCATCTACTGTGTATATATTCATCTACTGTGTATATATGTATATACTGTGTATTTATGCATCTACTGTGTATATATGTATATACTGTGTATAGATGCATCTACTGTGTATATATGTATATACTGTGTATAGATGCATCTACTGTGTATATATGTATATACTGTGTATAGATGCATATGCTGTGTTTATACATGCATATATTTATATAAGCATATATGTGTGTACATTTATATATATGTGAATGATGTGGTTTTTGTATATACTGTGTATATGGAATATATGTATATACTCTATATATATACATATGTACATATATATATGTTTTGTGCTGTCGCCGCTGTATGTAGCTGTGTTACTGGGGATGAGACGGCTGTATGTAGCTGTGTTACTGGGGATGAGGCGGCTGTATGTAGCGGTGTTACTGGGAGCGAGGCGGCTGTATGTAGCTCTGTTACTGGGGGCGAGGCGACTGTACGTAGCTGTGTTACTGGGGGCGAGGCGGCTGTATGTAGCTGTGTTATTGGGGTGAGGCGGCTGTATGTAGCGGTGTTACTGGGGGCGAGGCGGCTGTATGTAGCTGTGTTACTGGGGGCGAGGCGGCTGTATGTAGCTGTGTTACTGGGGATGAGGCGGCTGTATGTAGCTGTGTTACTGGGGATGAGGCGGCTGTATGTAGCGGTGTTACTGGGGGCGAGGCGGCTCTATGTAGCGGTGTTACTGGGGATGAGGCGGCTGTATGTAGCTGTGTTACTGGGGGCGAGGCGGCTGTATGTAGCGGTGTTATTGGGGAGGAGGCGGCTGTATGTAGCTGTGTTACTGGGGGTGAGGCGGCTGTATGTAGAGGTGTTATTGGGGATGAGGCGGCTGTATGTAACTGTGTTACTGGGGATGAGGCGGCTGTATGTAGCTCAGTTACTCGGGGGCGAGGCGGCTGTATGTAGCTGTGTTACTTGGGGGGGAGGCGGCTGTATGTAGCTGTGTTACTGGGGATGAAGCGGCTGTATGTAGCTGTGTTACTGGGGGCGAGGCGGCTGTATGTAGCTGTGTTACTGGGGTGAGGCGGCTGTATGTAGCTGTGTTACTGGGGTGAGATGGCTGTATGTAGCTGTGTTACTGGGGATGAGGCGGCTGTATGTAGCTGTGTTACTGGGGATGAGGCGGCTGTATGTAGCTGTGTTACTGGGGATGAGGCGGCTGTATGTAGCTCAGTTACTCGGGGGCGAGGCGGCTGTATGTAGCTGTGTTACTTGGGGGGGAGGCGGCTGTATGTAGCTGTGTTACTGGGGATGAAGCGGCTGTATGTAGCTGTGTTACTGGGGGCGAGGCGGCTGTATGTAGCTGTGTTACTGGGGTGAGGCGGCTGTATGTAGCAGTGTTACTGGGGTGAGGCGGCTGTATGTAGCTGTGTTACTGGGGTGAGGCGGCTGTATGTAGCTGTGTTACTGCTGGGATAGTGGAAAGGAAGCAGGAGGACGTGTGTGTACGCTACACTTAGTGGGGGCCTCCACCAGATTTTGCGCCCAAGGGCCCCCACCAACCTTAATCCGGCCCTGATACCTTCTCTTTATAGATGATTCTCAGCTTAGTGGGGAACAATAAAGCATATTGTAGCTTAGCTTCTAACAACCTTTTTTTTTATCCCTTTAAAGCTCGCTCTCAACACCTGTGTATCTTTGGAAAAGTCAGGGTAAATAGAGATCTTAGCCTCCTTCAGTGTCATTGCGGCTTTCCCTCGGCTCTGCTGCAGAACATAATCACGATCCCGTGAACTAAATAATTTGACCAATACTGTTCTGGGGTATGCCCCCGGCGGGGTTTTTTAAAAAGGGATTCGGTGGGCCCTCTCCACCCCGAACATTGAGGAGAAACCCTCTCTGCCGAAGGTATTAATCAGCCACTCCTCTACACTACTTGACATATCACGTTGGTTCACGTTGCCCGTCTGGACCTGTCCTCGAAATCGGTTAAACGGTCCTGCAATCTCCTGTTTTCTATTTTATTGTTTACAATTTCCTGCTTCATTTCCTTTATTTGAGACTCCAGCGTCTTACAGCACCCCTCGAGATTCTTTGTGCTGTCTCTAAGCTTATTGAATTCTTCTCTGATTTGTAAGAGATCAGTTTGCAGGGAACTGATTTGTGCGTTTATCTCGCCAATTGCCTTTTTGGAGTCATCTACCGCTAGTTTGGTTTCTTTAACAGCTGTTAATATCTCTGTAAGGGTAGTTTTCAATTCAGGAGAGATCTCTTCTGACTGTGACGGTACTGACCTAACTCCCCCCTCCTCCCGTTCCTCTGTCTCTTTCTGTGTGTTTCTCGTCTTAGTGGGAGAGGTCTTCCACAGCTTATCAATACCACTACCTCCACCTGATTTACGTTGAACATTTTTTGGACCCATCCTCGGGTCAATACAAGGCAGGCAAAGAAAAAACAAAAAAAAAAAGAGAAAAAAGAAAAAACCTCTTATACAAGGCTATCTAGATCAAGAAAACAGGGCTATTGTGGTCTTACTTAGCTCTAAACACCAGATATACAATGCATCAACCGTGCTGCCAGGAGGAAAAAAGAACACAGAGTGACATACGTGGGGGGGCATTAAATGGTCATAAGTTCAGACCCTAGATTGAACTCGACTGCCGTGTCCCCACAATTAACTGTAACACATGCCGTGTAGCACATCAAACACAGTACCTCTGCTAAGCCCAAGAGCCGTAAAGGACTGTTATAATATCCAGGCCGCCACAGTCTGGGCAGTAAGTCTGCAGTGTCCAAAAAAACATCCAATATCCTAATAAGTCCGGTGCTCTTCGGCTATCCGCCCCTGAGTCCGGCAACAGCCCAACGCGTCCTGCAGTCTTGACCTAGGCTTATTAACAGGCAGCTGGTGAGGTCAGCACGGGCTCTAATGATGACAAAATAGCAGCACTTCCCCACTTGGGGGTTCCCCCCGGAGCCACCGGAGAGACCCAGGTGGGGGTCGCTGCCCAAACAACCCGCCGTGCCCACAACAAAGTATAAAGTAGAGAGTCAGCGCCTCACCAGTCTACACCCGACGGTCCTCTAGCAGGGGCAGCGCCGTGACCGGTCTGCGTCCGTTCCTCCTGTCGACTCCCCAGCCGAAGCGGACTGTGCTGCGGACTTCCTGTTACTGTGGTGGACCACCGGCCCTCCGGTGCATCCGAAACAGTGGATGTAGATAACACCGCGTCTTCGGTACTCCGGTGCTCCAGTACTCCCCTTCACCGCGGTGCCGTCTCCACCTTCTAGTGGGGTAATATCGTCTTCCGCCTCGGAGATCTAATAGTGCCGAGTAGTCCGGCAGCGTCGGGGCTCCACACCTCTCAGCGACACACGTCGGCGGCTCCGCAAATCAGTCCTCCGGGAGCGCTACAGCCGTGGAGGAGCGGCTTGACGCGCGTCTTACGTCATTCCGCTTCCGCATAGGATCCACTCTCTCCCCACAGTAGCCAATATAGTAAAGTGTAACCACAGTAGTCAATATAGTTAAGTGTAACCACAGTAGCCAATATAGTTAAGTGTAACCACAGTAGCCAATATAGTGAAGCGTAACGACAGTAGCCAATATAGTAAAGTGTAACCACAGTAGTCAATACAGTAAAGTGTAACCACAGTAGCCAATATAGTAAAGTGTAACCACAGTAGTCAATATAGTAAAGTGTAACCACAGTAGTCAATATAGTAAAGTGTAACCACAGTAGCCAATATAGTAAAGTGTAACCACAGTAGTCAATATAGTAAAGTGTAACCACAGTAGTCAATATAGTAAAGCGTAACCACAGTAGTCAATATAGTAAAGCGTAACCACAGTAGCCAATATAGTAAAATGTAACCACAGTAGTCAATATAGTAAAGTGTAACCACAGTAGTCAATATAGTAAAGTGTAACCACAGTAGCCAATATAGTAAAGCGTAACCACAGTAGCCAATATAGTAAAGCGTAACCACAGTAGCCAATATAGTAAAGTTTAACCACAGTAGCCAATATAGTAAAGTGTAACCACAGTAGTCAATATAGTAAAGCGTAACCACAGTAGCCAATATAGTAAAGTGTAACCACAGTAGTCAATATAGTAAAGTGTAACCACAGTAGTCAATATAGTAAAGTGTAACCACAGTAGCCAATACAGTAAAGTGTAACCACAGTAGCCAATATAGTAAAGTTTAACCACAGTAGCCAAAATAGTAAAGTGTAACCACGGTAGCCAATACAGTAAAGTGTAACCACAGTAGTCAATATATTAAAGTGTAACCACAGTAGCCAGAATAGTAAAGTGTAACCACAGTAGCCAATATAGTAAAGCGTAACCACAGTAGCCAATATAGTAAAGTGTAACCACAGTAGTCAATATAGTAAAGTGTAACCACAGTAGTCAATATAGTAAAGCGTAACCACAGTAGCCAATATAGTAAAGTGTAACCACAGTAGTCAATATAGTAAAGTGTAACCACAGTAGTCAATATAGTAAAGCGTAACCACAGTAGTCAATATAGTAAAGTGTAACCACAGTAGTCAATATAGTAAAGCGTAACCACAGTAGCCAAAATAGTAAAGTGTAACCACAGTAGCCAATACAGTAAAGTGTAACCACAGTAGCCAAAATAGTAAAGTGTAACCACAGTAGCCAATACAGTAAAGTGTAACCACAGTAGCCAATATACTAAAGCGTAACCACAGTAGCCAATATAGTAAAGTGTAACCACAGTAGTCAATATAGTAAAGTGTAACCACAGTAGTCAATATAGTAAAGCGTAACCACAGTAGCCAATATAGTAAAGTGTAACCACAGTAGCCAATATAGTAAAGTGTAACCACAGTAGCCAATATAGTAAAGTGTAACCACAGTAGCCAATATAGTAAAGCGTAACCACAGTAGCCAATATAGTAAAGCGTAACCACAGTAGCCAATATAGTAAAGTTTAACCACAGTAGCCTATATAGTAAAGTGTAACCACAGTAGTCAATATAGTAAAGCGTAACCACAGTAGCCAATATAGTAAAGTGTAACCACAGTAGTCAATATAGTAAAGTGTAACCACAGTAGTCAATATAGTAAAGTGTAACCACAGTAGCCAATACAGTAAAGTGTAACCACAGTAGCCAATATAGTAAAGTTTAACCACAGTAGCCAAAATAGTAAAGTGTAACCACGGTAGCCAATACAGTAAAGTGTAACCACAGTAGTCAATATATTAAAGTGTAACCACAGTAGCCAAAATAGTAAAGTGTAACCACAGTAGCCAATATAGTAAAGCATAACCACAGTAGCCAATATAGTAAAGTGTAACCACAGTAGTCAATATAGTAAAGTGTAACCACAGTAGTCAATATAGTAAAGCGTAACCACAGTAGCCAATATAGTAAAGTGTAACCACAGTAGTCAATATAGTAAAGTGTAACCACAGTAGTCAATATAGTAAAGCGTAACCACAGTAGTCAATATAGTAAAGTGTAACCACAGTAGTCAATATAGTAAAGCGTAACCACAGTAGCCAAAATAGTAAAGTGTAACCACAGTAGCCAATACAGTAAAGTGTAACCACAGTAGCCAAAATAGTAAAGTGTAACCACAGTAGCCAATACAGTAAAGTGTAACCACAGTAGCCAATATACTAAAGCGTAACCACAGTAGCCAATATAGTAAAGTGTAACCACAGTAGTCAATATAGTAAAGTGTAACCACAGTAGTCAATATAGTAAAGCGTAACCACAGTAGCCAATATAGTAAAGTGTAACCACAGTAGCCAATATAGTAAAGTGTAACCACAGTAGCCAATATAGTAAAGTGTAACCACAGTAGCCAATATAGTAAAGTGTAACCACAGTAGCCAATATAGTAAAGTGTAACTACAGTAGCCAATATAGTAAGGTGTAACCACAGTAGCCAATACAGTAAAGTGTAACCACAGTAGCCAATACAGTAAAGTGTAACCACAGAAGCCAATTATGTCACAGGAATCCACATAGGAGCCAATGATCAAAGGCAAAAAATGATTTACCTGCTCACTACCTACAGCTTCTTATTAACCCTTCTCACACTTCATGACTCCTGCTCTCCTCACGCCAATTTCTTTATACGTAACTGTTCCCGCTCTCACCTCTGAAGTGGTGGGGGCACTGGGGCTTGTGCCCCAGTGCCCTCCCTGAAATTTGCCCCTGACCAAAATGGTTGTAAAAGATCCCACAGTGTAAGCTCAATGATGTGCGTCCAGATCTAATTGGTCAAACTGTTGTTGCTCTACTTGTCCTAGAATTTGGTGTATTATTCCCTTTAATGCACTAAAGCACGGACTTTCATTTTTTAAAATAAATAACATCTATCCTGGTTTGTTGTTTTTTTACTTCTTTTGAGACTAAGTGAAGTCCAGCAGATGGAAACTAACTGAGGGCATCAGATGTCCATCAACTTCGATGGACAACTCAATTGATCCGTCAGACGTCCCTTATTATTGCAAATAAAAGAATCATCAGAAGTGAATGAAAAAACTATTGGATTTTGATTTGGTGCCTGAAAAAAGCCGGATCACAATACTACACAATACACAACACTACACAATACACAACACTACACAATACACAACACTACACAATACACAATACACAATATACACAATACACAATACTACACAATATACAATACTACACAATACACAACACTACACAATACACAACACTACACAATACACAACACTACACAATACACAATACACAATATACACAATACTACAATATACACAATATACAATACTACACAATATTATACAATACACAATACTACACAACACTGCACAATACACAACACTACACAATACACAATACTACAATATATACAATACTACACAATACAATGCACTATGCAATAGACAATAGTACACAATATTACACAATACACAATATTACACAATACTACACAATACTACACAATACTACACACTACTACACAATACTACACACTACTACACCATACTACAATACTACACACTACTACACAATACACAATATTACACAATACACAATACTACAATATACACAATACTACACAATACTGCACAATATTACACAATACACAATACTACACAATATACACAATACTACACAATACACAGCACTATGCAATACACAATACTACACAATACACAATACTACAATATACACAATACTACACAATACTACACAATATTACACAATACACAGCACTATGCAATACACAATACTACACAATACACAATACTACACAATATTACACAATACACAATACTACACAATACTACACAATATTACACAATACACAATATTACACAATACACAATACTACAATATACACAATACTACACAATACTTCACAATATTACACAATACACAATACTACACAATATACACAATACTACACAATACAGAGCACTATGCAATACACAATACTACACAATACACAATACTACAATATACACAATACTACACAATATTACACAATACACAATACTACACAATACTACACAATATTACACAATACACAGCACTATGCAATACACAATACTACACAATACACAATACTACACAATACTGCACAATATTACACAATATTACACAATACACAATACTACACAGTACTACACAAGACACAATATTACACAATACACAATACTACAAAATATTACACAATGCACAATACTACACACTACTACACAATATTACACAATACTACACAATACTACACAATATTACACAATACACAATATTACACAATACACAATACTACAATATACACAATACTACACAATACTGCACAATATTACACAATACACAATACTACACAATATACACAATACTACACAATACACAGCACTATGCAATACATAATACTACACAATACACAATACTACAGTATACACAATACTACACAATACTACACAATATTACACAATACACAATACTACACAATATTACACAATACACAGCACTATGCAATACACAATACTACACAATACACAATACTACAATATACACAATACTACACAATATTACACAATACACAATACTACACAATACTACACAATATTACACAATACACAGCACTATGCAATACACAATACTACACAATACACAATACTACACATTATTACACAATACACAATACTACACAATACTACACAATATTACACAATACACAATATTACACAATACACAATACTACAATATACACAATACTACACAATACTTCACAATATTACACAATACACAATACTACACAATATACACAATACTACACAATACACAGCACTATGCAATACACAATACTACACAATACACAATACTACAATATACACAATACTACACAATATTACACAATACACAATACTACACAATACTACACAATATTACAGAATACACAGCACTATGCAATACACAATACTACACAATACACAATACTACACAATACTGCACAATATTACACAATATTACACAATACACAATACTACACAGTACTACACAATACACAATATTACACAATACACAATACTACAAAATATTACACAATGCACAATACTACACACTACTACACAATATTACACAATACTACACAATACTACACAATATTACACAATACACAATATTACACAATACACAATACTACAATATACACAATACTACACAATACTGCACAATATTACACAATACACAATACTACACAATATACACAATACTACACAATACACAGCACTATGCAATACATAATACTACACAATACACAATACTACAGTATACACAATACTACACAATATTACACAATACACAATACTACACAATATTACACAATACACAGCACTATGCAATACACAATACTACACAATACTCAATACTACACACTACTACACAATACTACACAATATTACACAATACACAATACTACACAGTACTACACAATACACAATACTACACAATACACAATACTACACACTACTGCACAATACTACACAATATTACACAATACACAATACTACAAAATATTACACAATGCACAATACTACACACTACTACACAATACTACACAATATTACACAAAGCACAATACTACACACTACTACACAATATTACACAATACACAATACTACACAATATTACACAATACACAGCACTATGCAATACACAATACTACACAATACTCAATACTACACAATACTACACAATACTACACAATATTACACAATACACAATACTACACAGTACTACACAATACACAATACTACACAATACACAATACTACACACTACTGCACAATACTACACAATATTACACAATACACAATACTACAAAATATTACACAATGCACAATACTACACACTACTACACAATACTACACAATATTACACAAAGCACAATACTACACACTACTACACAATATTACACAATACACAATACTACACAATATTACACAATGCACAGCACTATGCAATACACAATACTACACAATACTCAATACTACACACTACTACACAATACTACACAATATTACACAATACACAATACTACACAGTACTACACAATACACAATACTACACAATACACAATACTACACACTACTGCACAATACTACACAATATTACACAATACACAATACTACAAAATATTACACAATGCACAATACTACACACTACTACACAATACTACACAATATTACACAAAGCACAATACTACACACTACTACACAATATTACACAATACACAATACTACACAATATTACACAATACACAGCACTATGCAATACACAATACTACACAATACTCAATACTACACACTACTACACAATACTACACAATATTACACAATACACAATACTACACAATATTACACAATACACAATACTAAACAATATACACAATACTACACAATACACAATACTACACAATACTGCACAATACTGCACAATACTACAAAATGCTCGGTTACATCTGGTTACATTATTTGACATGTCCATGGATTTTATTCTGTGCATTGCTGTGCTTTTCTCTACTACTCTCTAGAATGTGAATGGATCCCGAGCCAGGGGCCGGATACTGTGGGCCCCTCCTTATATTGTCTACACTTTTCTGTTTCTTTTTTTTTCATTTTTTTACATGACAGTAAAGTAAATTTCTGCTAATTTGCAAAACAAACTTGCGCTTAAGACTTTTTGCATAACTCATCCATCAAATACTAAGTTACTGATTCTAACACAGACCCGTCCAGGGAAGGTCCATGGTGCCATTTACAGGATGGAACATTCTTATAATCTTTGGGGTGTTAGACAATGGGAAATCCTTGAAACCCTGAATATTGGAAGACGATACCCAAAACCTGAGGTGACAGCTGAACCCCCCTGACCTAGTCAGATGATGAGATGACTCTGATGAGAAGACTCTGATGAGAAGACTCTGATGAGAAGACTCTGATGAGAAGACTCTGATGACTCTGTCTTCTCGTGGCAAGGTGATACTAATGAACTAATAAGCATGGACAATCGGATGTCTCTTCTGACCCTTTCCTTATGATTAGGCGACCCACAATAATAAACCTCTGATCCTCTGGTAATAATGAGGTGACTTCTTCTGCCCCATTCTACACAGCTAAGCCAATGAGCAGAAACAGGACCAAGGAGCAGGAACAGGACCAAAGGAAGTGAAGACTATTTTGTCCAAAATAATGGACCAACACTCACAAAATCCATAAGATTTGTACATAATTAACAATAATGAAGGAAAGTGTTACCATTCCAGGACGTAGATGAGGTGTGGAGCGGTCAGCAGGTATATAACGCCCTGTATAAAGGGTCGTCTAGGATCTACAGTCACAGAGAGATTATTGGGTTGAGTGGTTTCTGATGTAAATGTGTAACTGAAGCTCAGCAGATATTTGCATCTGCCCAAGTCCAAGCTCCGAGCTTCTCACTTCCATAAGACACAAAGCTCTCGGCGCCATGGCTTCTGCAGAGCTCATCCTCCTCATAGTTGGTGTAACCATTGAATTTGTGGTGGGGATGGCCCTAAACATGAATATCCTGCTCGTATATGTAGGAAACCTAAGAGATGGACTTCCACTGATTGTGTCTGAGAAGGTCTACATGGCCAAGGCTCTGGTCAATCTCTCTCTGAACGTCATAATGTTCACAGAAACTTTCTTGTATGCGTTTTGTTCCCATTTACTAATAACAATAGGAAGTTTTCTGTGGATTATAATAATTACAATGTGTTTAATCTCGTACAGTTATTGGTTGATGGCCTTGCTCTGTGTCTACTACTGCACCACTATCACCAGCTTTGGTCACCGCACCTTGGTTTGGCTGAAGAAGTGTCTCTCGTCTCACCTGCTCCACATCCTCTTTGGATTAGGACTTTATTCTCTTGCCATAAGTTGTCCATTATTTTGGTTCTGTGGCGCAAACCCCTCCATGAACGCAACATTGCAATCTCTGCTCATCCACATGGCGTACAGTCAGAATGTAGAATACAGAGCAGTATCCTCCGTCCTTGGATGCTTCCTACCCTTCACTATAGCTTTCATCTCCACCGTCATCACCTCATGGTCTCTTATACATCACATGTGGACAATGAAGAAGAATAACGGAGGATTTTCTAGTTCTAAGTTCCAAACCCAACTCAAAGCTACAAAGACCATGATCCTGTTTCTCCTCGTTGCCGTCATCTTCAGTGCAGCACAGATGTTGTTCAGCTCCATCCTCTCAGACACCTTTGACCTGGTTCTGATCATAGCCTGGATTTTTGTCCTTATATTCCCAATAATAGAAGCCACAATCATCATTCAAAGTAACAGCAAACTCAAGAAGACCCTTCCCGGAAAGTTCTTTAAGATAAGATAAGATAAGATAAGATAATCCTTTATTAGTCCCACAGTGGGGAAATTCACAGCGTTACAGCAGCAGAGAGGGTACAGAGAGTGAAGTACAAACTATGACAACAATAATATCAGGGATAAATGAACAAAAATAAAAGGGGGATAAAAAGACATAAAAGAGACAAGCAATGATCGGCAGTTTGATGTTTAGTCTGTGGATGGGACCTGCAGGGACTGGTTAGATGGGGGGCGCAGGTTACTTCTGTTTGGGCCTTGTTTGTTGAACAGCCTGATGGCAGCGGGGAGGAATTACTTACGATAACGCTCCCTCTCACATTTGGGGTGAAGCAGTCGGTCACTGAAGGTGCTCCCCAATGCCATCACAGTCTCATGCAAGGGATGGGAGCTATTCTCCAGAATAGACTTCAACTTACCCAGTGTCTTCCTCTCAGCTACCACCTGCACTGTGTCAAGAGGACCCCCCAGGACAGAACTGGCTTTCCTAATCAGTTTGTCCAGTCTGCTCCTCTCCCTCGCTGAGATGCTGCTTCCCCAACAGACTATGCCAAAGAAGAAGGCTGGTGCCACTACAGAGTTGAAGAAGGTCTTAAGAAGAGCCCCCCGCACTCCGAATGCCCTCAGCCTCCTCAGCAGGTGTAGCCGGCTCTGACCCCTCCTGTGAAGTGCGTTTATGTTCTCTGTCCACTCCAGTTTATTGTTGAGGAGGACACCCAAGTACTTATAGGACTTCACTGCCTCAATGTCCGTCCCATGGATGACCACCGGTTGAGAAGGAGGACTGTGCTTACGAAAGTCCATCACCATCTCCTTGGTCTTCCCAGCATTAATCCTAAAGTGGTTTCGCTGGCACCAGTCCACAAATTTCCGGATCAGTTCTTTGTACTCCCTGTCGTTCTCACCTGTAATGAGGCCTACTATTGCAGAGTCATCAGAGAACTTCTGGAGGTAGCGGCTACATGAATTGTACCTGAAGTCTGCTGTGTACAATGTGAAGAGGAAGGGAGCCAGAACTGTACCTTGAGGTGCACCTGTACTACTCATCACAGTATCCGACACACAATCCTGGGCTCTCACATATTGAGGTCGGTTTGTGAGGTAGTCTAGGATCCAACTAGAGAGATGGTGGTCCACTCCAGCCAGATCCAGTTTGTCTCTTAGTAGCCCTGGCTGTATGGTATTGAAAGCACTGGAGAAATCAAAGAACATTATTCTCACAGTGTTCCCAGGTTTCTCCAAGTGAGAAAGAGTTCGGTGTAGAAGGTGGATGATGGCATCATCTACACCAATGCCTGGCCGATAAGCAAACTGTAGGGCGTCCATAGATGAGCTCACTAGAGGGCGGAGATGTGTGAGAACCAACCTCTCGAAGACCTTCATCAAATGGGATGTTAATGCCACTGGTCTGTAGCTGTTGAGGTCCGATGGGTGAAGTGTTTTTGGAACTGGTACCACACAAGATGTTTTCCACAGTTGTGGTACCCTTCCCAACTCCAGGCTCATGTTGAACATATGTGCAATGATACCACAAAGCTGATCACCACAGGTCTTGATTAATCTTGCACTGATACCACCTGGTCCTGCAGCCTTGCCCACTTTGAGTCTTTTCAGCTCTTTTCTCACCTGGGCACTTGTAAGGATCAAATTGTAGCCTGATGACTGACAGCTGTGACTGATCTGTGGATGAGGGCTAACAGCAGGGGATCTAGTGGGGCAAACATTGAGTGTGGAGGAGACAATAGAATGGTTTCCTGATGACATGGACTCATGTTGTCTCAGGAGGGAAGCCTGTGAGGTGTGAGAGGCAGGTGTGTGATCAAACCTATTGAAGAATAGATTAAGTTCATTAACCTACTCCTTATCTGCTGTAACCTGAGAGACAGGCTGTCTGTGATCAGATATTGATTTGAGGCTTTTCCACACCCCACTGATGTTTTTCTGTTGCATCTGCTCCTCTATCTTCCTCTTGTATCTGGATTTCCCCTCCCTTATCTGTCGCCTCAGCTCCTTTTGAACAATCCTCAGGTTTTCCCTGTCACCTAATCTAAAAAATCTCTTTTTCTCTTTAAGAAGAGCTTTAGTAGGAAAAGATGGAACCAAGAGGCTGAGACCTAAAATCTAGAGCTATCACAACTATGTTTAAGTTAAAAAATTAAAGTAAAGCATAAAAGTAAAAAAATAATGTTCCTTTTTTTTTGTAAACAATGATGGATTTTGACTTGTTCTCCGAAACTTTACTGAGAGCCTTGAGTGTTTTTATGATATGATTTCCTTCATCCATCGGGAGATTACTCTGCACATACAACAAGGACCATTATTCCAGAGAAAAAGTTGACCCAGTTCTTCAGACAGACAATAGAATCGCATCGTACCAGAAACATCTTCTCTATCAACATTTTACAGAAAATCTGCTTTGCTTCTTCTCGCTGGCCGGTGGTGCTCATGTTGGGATATTGTAGCTCTTGTGTCTTATGATTTTTGGCATCTTATGCTGGTCCTTTAGTCTAGAACTTCTGCCGCCACATGTTCCTGTATAAAACGAGAGACTGGTGATTACTGTGTCATAGAACATCATAGAACAGATACTAAAAGCTTTCCGTTTCCATACCAGTTGCATATGGGTCAACATCTTCTTCCTGTATATTTCTCGATTCTCTAAGCTCTTTAGCAATTTAATGTGGTTTCTAAAAATTTCCGAAGATCTGAGCCACCCGTGTCCTCTGGGTGAGATAACTGGAGGTCATGTACAAGGTGTAGACCCTTGGAAAAGAGGGAAAGGTTCATATTGTGATCTTCTTATGGCCATCACCTTCAGCTAACCCTAACATTTAGGATTGTGCCTTATACTTCCCTGAGGCGGATGTTGTTGTGGCCTTTTGTGCATTGTTGTAATTTTGAAAAATGAAAAATAAAATCTTTTTTTTTTTTTTTTAAAAACCTTCATCTCAAATTTGTTAAAAAAAAATTGGATGGAATTAGAAAAAGACGACAATATTTTTGAAATGTTTAGACATCTCCTTTAATTCTTCTGGCTGGTACATTATGTATATTATTATATCTCCGTATAATTACTCTCACATTTCATAAATCAATGTACATCCAATTTCAGACATGAAGCCTCCACTATATCTAAAAATACATTTAGGACATAAAATGTTACAAAAGGAGAACAAGTTGATGTGACTTGTGGTGATGGTCAGTAAAGATGTATATTCATTCTGGATTCCAGATGTATTCTTCCAAAAGTTCAGTTTTGTGTGACCGTGTTTAATCTTTACCATTTGTCTGTTATATTTGTAATGGCTCGCTGGATGGGGCAATATCAACCAAATGATCTCCAGTTGGCTTGCTTACGTTGCATGTGTAGCTCTGTTTGCTAATACTAGAAAATGGGGGTCATTTACTAAAGGCCTGATTCGCGTTTTCCCGACGTGTTACCCAAATATTTCCGATTTGTGCCGATTTTCCTTGTATTGCCCCGGGATTTTGGCGCACGCGATCAGATTTTGGCGCATCCGCGCTGGCATGCACGCGACGGAAATCGGGGGGCGTGGCCGAACGAAAACCCGACGGATTCGGAAAAACCGCCCCATTTAAAAAACAAAAACTGTCGCGGAGCTTGCACTTACCTTCACCAGGAATAGTCCGGTGTACTTGAGTGCATTCCGATGCTCTTCAGCGCAGCAGCGACATCTGGTGGACGGCCTTAATGAATCCCGGCCGGACCCGAATCCACCGGAGAGAACGCGCCGCTGGATCGCGAATGGGCCGGGTAAGTAAATCTGCCCCTATGTGTCTATTTGCACTGGATGCTTTCATTTATTTCTTATCTTATGCCGCCACCTAGTGTCCTTATGTGGTATTACATCTGTCAGGTGCTGTTCCTGAGTAGTAGATGGTTAATGTTCACACTGTTTATATTAAATGTAGATCATTTCTGCAGCACAAAGTGCTCATTGATTTGTAAACCCAGACTTTGCAGTGAGATTCCACCATAGTTTATAAAAGGAAGTGATTTTCCATCTTTCTGCATGAGAGAGTGTGCTGAGATAGTCAGCCTGCCGCCTCCCTTTAGAGGGACACCCCTCTGCCAGACCAGCAGCGATGTGCCCCAAATTCCACAGATACAGAAGCAGCCTCAGCTACTATCCAGCTACTAACTATAGATCCAACCAATCCACTGCCTCTAGGAATCCTGCAGGAAGGAGCTCTTATAACCTGTTACCTGCTGCTTTGATGGACTCTCTGCCTAAGAAAGAGACTGTGAGTTTACCATCTTATATCACTGTCTCCACGTGTGATCCCTGGCTGCTCTGGCCTCATGGGCCTCCCCTTCACCATATGCCCCAGGGATTTTTTTTTTTTATTATTTTGACAATACAGAATTAAAACAGGACAAACAATGTGTGCCAGTGGCAGCTTTTACAAGTAAAACTTACAATCAGTATCGAAATTTTTTAATCATATTGTTTGTTTATCGACAATGTTATTTGCGCGTCCCCAGTGGCGTAACTACCGCCGTAGCAGCCGTAGCGGTTGCTACGGGGCCCGTGAGCATCAGGGGCCCGGACAGCGGCACAATCACAATGTCTGGAGATTGTGCTGTATTTCCGTACCCGGTTCGACCGCCGCCCGGGCCCTGCTACACGCCATATTAAGGTTAATACAATGGCCCGTCCCCCTCTTTGTCAAGCCCGCCCAGTGTTTCCGTCCCGTCCCCAGCGCACAGACTGCCTAGCCAGCTCGTTGATCCCGCGGCTTTTATACTGGTCCCACAGCTGCCCGCCCAACCCTCCACACTTCTACTATGGCTGCCCGGCCAATACCCTGGTCCCGCAGCTGCCCGCCCGTCCTCAGCGCTGCTCCCACGGGTGCCCGGCGGACATGCCGCTCCCACGTGTCCCCGGCGGACATGCTGCTCCCGCGGCCGCCCGGCCGTTTCCTCGGTCCTCTCAACGTTGCCCTGAAAGCTGCTCCCCCGCCCCGACAGGCTCCCTCGTCCCGCGGCCGCCCTGCAGGCTCCCTGGTCCCGCGGCCGCCCTGCAGGCTCCCTGGTCCCGTGGCCGCCCTGCAGGCTCCCTGGTCCCGCGGCCGCCCTGCAGGCTCCCTGGTCCCGTGGCCGCCCTGCAGGCTCCCTGGTCACGCGGTCGCCGGCCCTCCACACTGCTCCCACGGCTGCCCACCAGGTTGCTGCCGCCCGGCCAGCACACTTCCTAGGCTTGCAGGATGCCTCCTAACCGACCCACCCCACTGCAAGATATGTAAGTCCCTGTATATGTATGTATAGTTAATGAATGTATGCTATATGTGTGTATTTGCTTAATGTGTGTATTTGCTGTATATACTGTGTGTTTTTGCTGTATATGCTGCATGTATGTGTGTATATGCTGCATGTATGTGTGTATATGCTGCATGTATGTGTGTATATGCTGTATATACTGTGTGTATATGCTGTATATACTGTGTGTATATGCTGTATATACTGTGTGTATATTCTGTATATACTGTGTGCATATGCTGTATATACTGTGTGTATATTCTGTATATACTGTGTGCATATGCTGTATATACTGTGTGCATGTGCTCTATATACTGTGTGTATGTGCTCTATATACTGTGTGTATGAGTGTAAACGCTGTATATACTGTGTATGAGTGTAAACGCTGTATATACTGTATGTGTGATTATATGCTGTATGTATATGCATTTTGTGTGTATATACTGTATATAGATTCAGTATGTGTATATGGTGTCTATGTACTACATGTTTGTGTATACACAATGGGGGTCATTTACTAAGGGCCCGATTCGCGTTTTCCCGTCGTGTGACCCGAATATTTCTGATTTGCGCCGATTTTCCCTGTATTGCCCCGGGTTTTTGGCGCACGTGATCGGATTGTTGCGCATCGGCGCCGGCATGCACGCAACGGAAATCGGGGGGAGTGGCCGAATGAAAACCCAACGGATTCGGAGAAACCGTTGCATTGAAAAAAAGAAGTGTTGCGGGACACGCACTTACCTTCACCAAGTATAGCATCGTGAACTCCGGCGGACCTCGGCGGACTTCAGCGCAGCAGCGACACGTGGTGGACGTCGGAGGAACTTCCTTAGTGAATCCCAGGAAGACCCAAATCCACCGCAGAGAAAGCGCCGCTGAATCGCGAATGGACCGGGTAAGTAAATCTGCCCCATTGGGTGTATACCGTAGGTAAAAGAATATGATGTATCTATGCTATATGTATGTATATAAACAGTATGCATGCAACTTTGATGCATATATACTGTATGTATATACAGTGAGTTTGTATATACTGTATGTATTAGTGTATAGATCTATATATGAGTACATAAATGTGTGCATATGAGTGTATATGTATGTATGTGCGTACGGGTATATAAAAGTGAGTGTAGAATGCTATGTTGTGTATTTAAGTGTATAAACGTGTATGTATGAATATTTTTAAGGGGGCCCCATGCAATAATCTGCTATGGGGCCCTGCCTCTCCTAGTTACGCCACTGCGCGTCCCTCTCTGTACATTTGAATATGGGTGCGCCAGAATCAGTACTGGGAACAGTACGGGTACCAGGATAGGCCACCAAGCCAGAATAAAAAACATAAACAGAAAATAAGATATTAACGAAAAAGAAAAGGTCAAACACATCAATAACAATAAGAACAGGGTCGAGGGCTGATATGTGGACTAAGGTCTATCCCGGAAAGTCTGCACTTTGTAGCTGTACATTCCATTGGGATCTAAATGGGTCACATTTATTATTTAGTAGAGATTTTGCTTTTTTATAAACGGTCAGTTTTGTGGACATTAAGATGTGAGAATTTTAGGAGGGAACTTTTTAAGGTCTATCAGAAGGTCTATCAGAATGTAACGTGCCGAGACGGTTTATCAGGCCGTATTCTTCCTTCCATATGGGTCTGACAGGACCATAACGTATGGGCGAGTGTCCCCCTATGGCCACACAGTCTCCAGCATCCTGGGGGGGGGGGGGATCTTGTGTAGGGGGTAGGAGTAAAGTACCAGTGCATGAGGTCTTAGCTCTTGCATGAGAGGTAGAGTGCGCTATTGATTGACTAATGGAGATCGGCGCGCCCCGTGCTTTTTCCATGTTGTCTTATACGGAAGTTTGGACTTTTCTCCTCTATTGCCTAAATGTGAGTAAAGAAAAGAAGTCCCTTTTATTCGAGGTGTTTTATCCTACAAAATGTAGTCAATGCTTGTTAATCAGGGGGTCAGTAGTCTTGTAATTCAACGTGGGTTTGCGAATTTTGAGATAATTGGAGATTTCCCCTGGAGGTAGCTGAAATGTATTATTCAAGGTGGAAAAGGGGGTCACTAATATTTCTGCTAGAGACTCAATGGGGCAGATTTACTTACCCGGTCCATTCGCGATCCAGCGGCGCCTTCTCTGCGGTCGATTCGGGTCCGGCCGGGATTCACTAAGGTAGTTCCTCCTCCATCCACCTGCTGCGCTGAAGAGCATCGGAACGCCCTGGAATACACCGAGCCCGGCTGAGTGAAGGTAAGCGCGTGTCCAGCGACACATTTTTTTTTTAAAATGCCGCGGTTTTTCCGAATCCGTCGGGTTTTCGTTCAGCCATGCCCCCCGATTTCCGTCGCGTGCATGCCGATGCGCCACAATCCGATCGCGTGCGCCAAAAACCCGGGGCACTTCATGGAAAATCGGCGCAAATCGGAAATATTCGGGTAACACGTCTGGAAAACGCGAATCGGGCCCTTAGTAAATGACCCCCAATGTTTAGCAGTTTCCAAGAGAGCAAGTTTGTGTTCTGGATGTTATATCCGAGAACAGAGAAAGACACTTCTTTTGAGGGTAAACACATCGGGGGGAATTTATAATTGCTCCTTTTCTCCTGCGCCAGAAAAATGACGTATTGCGCCAAAATAACAGTCTAAAAAACCTTCCGACACCTTTATACTTTTAGACCATTTCTTGGCCGTTTTCCGACTTGTCTGACACAGGGGGCGTGATTTTGGAGGAAGGAGGCGTGGTCATATGGAAATTAGCCAAAAAATCAAGGAGGTTGTGCCAAAATGTGGCACACAGTTTATACCAGCTAAAAGCAGGTCTAAAAATAGAACTCGACAGTCCAGATTCAGTATCACAATGTGGAATCTGGTGCAGTACAAGACTAGTGGCGCCACATTCATGAATCTCCCCCAATTCTCTTGTTTATTATTTAGGATCAGCTCTTATCCACATTTACAGGGGGAGCCCTCCACTACATTGCTGCCTTGCCCTGTTCTTGCCTCCCCTTGATGGTGCTGATGGCTATGGGCAAGGTTTGTTGTCCTGGATCACGCCCTGGTGGGTAAATGTTGCATATTCCAGACTAAACATTGCACCAGTTTTCAGTGCAAACTGCTTGCGCAGGTGTATAGGAAGTGTCTGCACCCCGTCTGTGCCGCACATGGCCCTTTTGTGTCGCGGCTGCACTATTCTTCACGCGCCACAAATCTCTGCACTGGAGGGGGCGTCCGGTGCTCAGTCGGACCGCGCGACACATTTATCATGCAAAGTCCAACAGAAGTGTGTTGCACGCCCCATGTTAAAGGTGCACCAAAAAAAAAGTGGTGCCCTCTGTCGGGGCAGTGCCGGGGGGGCGGGGGGGGGGTTGGAGGTTGGGGTCACCAGATGCATGAAGAACTTGCACCAGAAAATCCAGAATCTGGTGCCCCCTACACTATACACAGCTAACTACACATAGTACACACTGCACATAGTACACCCTGCACAAAGTACACCCTGCACATAGTACAGACTGTACATAGTACACACTGCACATAGTGCACCCCCTGCACATAGTACACACACTGCACATAGTACACCCTGCACATACAGTAGTGTACACCCTGCACATAGTACACACTGCCCATAGTACACACCCTGCACATAGTACACACCCTGCACAAAGTACACCCTGCACATAGTACCCACTGCACATAGTGCACCCCCTACACATAGTACACACCCTGCGCATAGTATACACTGCACATAGTACACACCCTGCACATAGTACACACTGCACATAGTACACACTGCACATAGTACACACTGCACATAGTACACACCCTGCACATAATACAGACTGCACATAATACACACCCTTCACATACTATACACACTGCACATAGTATACACCCTGCACATAGTACACACTGCACATAGTACACACTGCACATAGTACACACCCTGTACATAGTACACCCTGCACATAGTACACACTGCACATAGTACACCCTGCGCATAGTACACCCTGCGCATAGTACACCCTGCACATAGTACACACTGCACATAGTACACCCTGCGCATAGTACACCCTGCACATGGTACACCCTGCACAGGACACTGCACATAGTACACACCCTGCACATAGTACACACTGCACAGGACACTGTACATAGTACACCCCCTTCACATAGTACACACTGCACATGGTAGACACCCTGCACATGGTACACACCCTGCACATAGTATAACCTGCACATAGTACACCCCCTGCACATAGTACATCCCCTGCACATAGTACACACCCTGCACATAGTACACTCCCTGCACATAGTACACACCCTGCGCATAGTATACACTGCACATAGTACACACCCTGCACATAGTACACACTGAACATAGTACACACTGCACATAGTACACACTGCACATAGTACACCCTGCACATAGTACACCCTGCACATAGTACACACCGCACATAGTACACACCCTGCACATAATACAGACTGCACATAATACACACCCTGCACATAGTATACACCCTGCACATAGTATACACCCTGCACATAGTATACACCCTGCAGGGGGGGGGGGGAGGTTGGGGTCACCAGATGCATGAAGAACTTGCGCCAGAAAATCCAGAATCTGGTGCCCCCTACACTATACACAGCTAACTACACATAGTACACACTGCACATAGTACACCCTGCACAAAGTACACCCTGCACATAGTACAGACTGTACATAGTACACAATGCACATAGTGCACCCCCTGCACATAGTACACACACTGCACATAGTACACCATGCACATACAGTAGTGTACACCCTGCACATAGTACACACTGCCCATAGTACACACCCTGCACATAGTACACACCCTGCACAAAGTACACCCTGCACATAGTACCCACTGCACATAGTGCACCCCCTACACATAGTACACACCCTGCGCATAGTATACACTGCACATAGTACACACCCTGCACATAGTACACACTGCACATAGTACACACTACACATAGTACACCCTGCACATAGTACACCCTGCACATAGTACACACCGCACATAGTACACACCCTGCACATAATACAGACTGCACATAATACAAACCCTGCACATAGTATACACACTGCACATAGTATACACCCTGCACATAGTACACACTGCACATAGTACACACTGCACATAGTACACACCCTGCACATAGTACACCCTGCACATAGTACACACTGCACATAGTACACCCTGCGCATAGTACACCCTGCGCATAGTACACCCTGCACATGGTACACACTGCACATAGTACACCATGCGCATAGTACACCCTGCACATGGTACACCCTGCACAGGACACTGCACATAGTACACACCCTGCACATAGTACACACTGCACAGGACACTGTACATAGTACACCCCCTTCACATAGTATACACTGCACATGGTAGACACCCTGCACATGGTACACACCCTGCACATAGTACACCCTGCACATAGTACACCCCCTGCACATAGTACACACCCTGCACATAGTACACACCCTGCACATAGTACACACCCTGCACATAGTACACACCCTGCGCATAGAACACACCCTGCACATAGTACACACCCTGCGCATAGTATACACTGAACATAGTACACACCCTGCACATAGTACACACTGCACATAGTACACACTGCACATAGTACACACTGCACATAGTACATCCCCTGCACATAGTACACACCCTGCACATAGTACACTCCCTGCACATAGTACACACCCTGCACATAGTACACACCCTGCACATAGTACACACCCTGCGCATAGTATACACTGCACATAGTACACACCCTGCACATAGTACACACTGCACATAGTACACACTGCACATAGTACACACTGCACATAGTACACCCTGCACATAGTACACCCTGCACATAGTACACACCGCACATAGTACACACCCTGCACATAATACAGACTGCACATAATACACACCCTGCACATAGTATACACCCTGCACATAGTATACACCCTGCATATAGTATACACCCTGCACAAAGTATACACCCTGCACATAGTACACACCCTGCACATAGTACACCCTGCACATAGTACACACTGCACATAGTACACCCTGCGCATAGTACACCCTGCGCATAGTACACCCTGCACATGGTACACACTGCACATAGTACACCCTGCACATAGTACACCCTGCACATGGTACACCCTGCACAGGACACTGCACATAGTACACACCCTGCACATAGTACACACTGCACAGGACACTGTACATAGTACACCCCCTTCACATAGTACACACTGCACATGGTAGACACCCTGCACATGGTACACACCCTGCACATAGTATACCCTGCACATAGTACACCCCCTGCACATAGTACATCCCCTGCACATAGTACACACCCTGCACATAGTACACTCCCTGCACATAGTACACACCCTGCACATAGTACACACCCTTCACATAGTACACTCCCTGCACATAGTACACCCACTGCACATAGTACACCCACTGCACATAGTACACAGGACACTGCACATAGTACACACTGCACATAGTACACACCCTGCACATAGTACACAATGCACATAGTACACACTGCACATAGTACACACCCTGCACATAGTACACACACTAAACATAGTACACACCCTGCACATACTACACCCTGCACATAGTACACACCCTGCACATAGTACATAGTACAGAGGAGCGGGGAAGCGACACTTGCGGGTTATCGGACGCACGATCTTAGTGATTGCCCGCACAGCGCATTATACACGAACAATGCACTTACAT
Source organism: Engystomops pustulosus (assembly GCF_040894005.1). NCBI lineage: Eukaryota > Metazoa > Chordata > Amphibia > Anura > Leptodactylidae > Engystomops > Engystomops pustulosus. Next base: position 4,882,727 of record NC_092418.1, read on the forward strand.
GCACCAGGAAGAAGAAGGTGAACTCCGGGGACCTGAGCGGGGAAGTGACACATGCAGGATATCGGGCGCAGGATCTTAGTGACTCCCCGCACAGCGCATTATACATGAACAATGCACTTACATGCACCAGGAAGAAGAAGGTGAACTCCGGGGACCTGAGCGGGGAAGTGACACATGCAGGATATCGGGCGCAGGATCTTAGTGACTCCCCGCACAGCGCATTATACACGAACAATGCACTTACATGCACCAGGAAGAAGAAGGTGAACTCCGGGGACCTGAGCGGGGAAGTGACACATGCAGGATATCGGACGCAGGATCTTAGTGACTCCCCGCACAGCGCATTATACACGGACAATGCACTTACATGCACCAGGAGGAAGAGGGTGAACTCCAGGGACCTGAGCGGGGAAGTGACACATGCAGGATATCGGGTGCAGGATCTTAGTGACTCCCCGCACAGCGCATTATACACGGACAATGCACTTACATGCACCAGGAAGAAGAAGGTGAACTCCGGGGACCTGAGCGGGGAAGTGAAACATGCAGGATATCGGGTGCAGGATCTTAGTGACTCCCCGCACAGCGCATTATACACGAACAATGCACTTACATGCACCAGGAAGAAGAAGGTGAACTCCAGGACCTGAGCGGGGAAGTGACACATGCAGGATATCGGGCGCAGGACCTTAGTGACTCCCCGCACAGCGCATTATACACGGACAATGCACTTACATGCACCAGGAAGAAGAAGGTGAACTCCGGGGACCTGAGCGGGGAAAGCGACACATGCAGGATATCGGGCGCAGGATCTTAGTGACTCCCCGCACAGCGCATTATACACAGACAATGCACTTACATGCACCAGGAAGAAGAAGGTGAACTCCGGGGACCTGAGCGGGGAAGCGACACATGCAGGATATTGGGTGCAGGATCTTAGTGACTCCCCGCACAGTGCATTATACACGGACAATGCACTTACATGCACCAGGAAGAAGAAGGTGAACTCCGGGGACCTGAGCGGGGAAGCGAAATATGCAGGATATCGGGGGCAGGATCTTAGTGACTCCCCGCACAGCGCATTATACACGGACAATGCACTTACATGCACAAGGAAGAAGAAGGTGAACTCCGGGGACCTGAGCAGGGAAGCGACACATGCAGGATATCGGGCGCAGGATCTTAGTGACTCCCCGCACAGCGCATTATACACGGACAATGCACTTACATGCACCAGGAAGAAGAAGGTGAACTCCGGGGACCTGAGTGGGGAAGCGACACTTGCAGGATATCGGGTGCAGGATCTTAGTGACTCCCCGCACAGCGCATTATACACGGACAATGCACTTACATGCACCAGGAAGAAGAAGGTGAACTCCAGGGACCTGAGCGGGGAAGTGACACATGCAGGATATCTGGTGCAGGATCTTTGTGACTCCCCGCACAGCACATTATACACGGACAATGCACTTACATGCACCAGGAAGAAGAAGGTGAACTCCAGGGACCTGAGCGGGGAAGCGACACATGCAGGATATCGGGTGCAGGATCTTAGTGACTCCCCGCACAGCGCATTATACACGGACAATGCACTTACATGCACCAGGAAGAAGAAGGTGAACTCCAGGGACCTGAGCGGGGAAGCGACACATGCAGGATATCGGGCGCAGGATCTTAGTGACTCCCCGCACAGCGCAGTATACACATACAATGCACTTACATGCACCAGGAAGAAGAAGGTGAACTCCGGGGACCTGAGCGGGGAAGTGACACATGCAGGATATCGGGCGCAGGATCTTAGTGACTCCCTGCACAGCGCATTATACACGGACAATGCACTTACATGCACCAGGAAGAAGAAGGTGAACTCCGGGGACCTGAGCGGGGAAGTGACACATGCAGGATATCGGGCGCAGGATCTTAGTGACTCCCTGCACAGCACATTATACACGGACAATGCACTTACATGCACCAGGAAGAAGAAGGTGAACTCCGGGGACCTGAGCGGGGAAGCGACACATGCAGGATATCGGGTGCACGATCTTAGTGACCCCCCGCACAGCGCATTATACATGGACAATGCACTTACATGCACCAGGAAGAAGAAGGTGAACTCCTGGGACCTGAGCGGGGAAGTGACACATGCAGGATATCGGGTGCAGGATCTTAGTGACTCCCCGCACAGCGCATTATACACGGTCAATGCACTTACATGCACCAGGAAGAAGAAGGTGAACTCCAGGGACCTGAGCGGGGAGCGACACATGCAGGATATCGGGCGCAGGATCTTAGTGACTCCCCGCACAGCGCATTATACATGGACAATGCACTTACATGCACCAGGAAGAAGAAGGTGAACTCCTGGGACCTGAGCGGGGAAGTGACACATGCAGGATATCGGGGACACGATCTTAGTGACTCCCCGCACAGCGCATTATACACGGACAATGCACTTACATGCACCAGGAAGAAGAAGGTGAACTCCAGGGACCTGAGCGGGGTGCGACACATGCAGGATATCGGGTGCAGGATCTTAGTGACTCCCCGCACAGCGCATTATACACGGACAATGCACTTACATGCACCAGGAAGAAGAAGGTGAACTCCGGGGACCTGAGCGGGGAAGTGACACATGCAGGATATCGGGTGCCGGATCTTAGTGACTCCCCGCACAGCACATTATACACGGTCAATGCACTTACATGCACCAGGAAGAAGAAGGTGAACTCCGGGGACCTGAGCGGGGAAGTGACACATGCAGGATATCGGGCGCAGGATCTTAGTGACTCCCTGCACAGCACATTATACACGGACAATGCACTTACATGCACCAGGAAGAAGAAGGTGAACTCCGGGGACCTGAGCGGGGAAGTGACACATGCAGGATATCGGGTGCAGGATCTTAGTGACTCCCCGCACAGCGCATTATACATGGACAATGCACTTACATGCACCAGGAAGAAGAAGGTGAACTCCGGGGACCTGAGCGGGGAGCGACACATGCAGGATATCGGGTGCAGGATCTTAGTGACTCCCCGCACAGCGCATTATACACGGACAATGCACTTACATGCACCAGGAAGAAGAAGGTGAACTCCAGGGACCTGAGCGGGGAGCGACACATGCAGGATATCGGGCGCAGGATCTTAGTGACTCCCTGCACAGCGCATTATACACAGACAATGCACTTACATGCACCAGGAAGAAGAAGGAGAACTCCAGGGACCAGAGCGGGGAAGTGACACATGCAGGATATCGGGAGCAGGATCCTAGTGACTCCCCGCACAGCGCATTATACACGGACAATGCACTTACATGCACCAGGAAGAAGAAGGAGAACTCCAGGGACCTGAGCGGGGAAGTGACACATGCAGGATATCGGGTGCAGGATCTTAGTGACTCCCCGCACAGCGCATTATACACGGACAATGCACTTACATGCACCAGGAAGAAGAAGGTGAACTCCGGGGACCTGAGCGGGGAAGCGACACATGCAGGATATCGGGTGCATGATCTTAGTGACTCCCCGCACAGCGCATTATACACGGACAATGCACTTACATGCACCAGGAAGAAGAAGGTGAACTCCAGGGACCTGAGCGGGGAAGTGACACATGCAGGATATCGGGTGCAGGATCTTAGTGACTCCCCGCACAGCGCATTATACACGGACAATGCACTTACATGCACCAGGAAGAAGAAGGTGAACTCCGGGGACCTGAGCGGGGAAGCGACACATGTAGGATATCGGGCGCAGGATCTTAGTGACTCCCCGCACAGCGCAGTATACACGGACAATGCACTTACATGCACCAGGAAGAAGAAGGTGAACTCCGGGGACCTGAGCGGGGAGCGACACATGCAGGATATCAGGTGCAGGATCTTAGTGACTCCCCGCACAGCGCATTATACATGGACAATGCACTTACATGCACCAGGAAGAAGAAGGTGAACTCCAGGGACCTGAGCGGGGAGCGACACATGCAGGATATCGGGCGCAGGATCTTAGTGACTCCCTGCACAGCGCATTATACACGGACAATGCACTTACATGCACCAGGAAGAAGAAGGTGAACTCCAGGGACCTGAGCGGGGAAGCGACACATGCAGGATATCGGGTGCAGGATCTTAGTGACTCCCCACACAGCGCATTATACATGGACAATGCACTTACATGCACCAGGAAGAAGAAGGTGAACTCCAGGGACCAGAGCGGGGAAGTGACACATGCAGGATATCGGGTGCAGGATCCTAGTGACTCCCCGCACAGCGCATTATACACGGACAATGCACTTACATGCACCAGGAAGAAGAAGGTGAACTCCAGGGACCTGAGCGGGGAGCGACACATGCAGGATATCGGGCGCAGGATCTTAGTAACTCCCCGCACAGCACATTATACACGGACAATGCACTTACATGCACCAGGAAGAAGAAGGTGAACTCCGGGGACCTGAGCGGGGAAGCGACACATGCAGGATATCGGGCGCACGATCTTAGTGACTCCCTGCACAGCACCTTATACACGGACAATGCACTTACATGCACCAGGAAGAAGAAGGTGAACTCCAGGGACCTGAGCGGAGAAGCGACACATGCAGGATATCGAGCGCAGGATCTTAGTGACTCCCTGCACAGCGCATTATACACGGACAATGCACTTACATGCACCAGGAAGAAGAAGGTGAACTCCAGGGACCTGAGCGGGGAAGCGACACATGCAGGATATCGGGTGCAGGATCTTAGTGACTCCCCACACAGCGCATTATACATGGACAATGCACTTACATGCACCAGGAAGAAGAAGGTGAACTCCGGGGACCTGAGCGGGGAAGCGACACATGCAGGATATCGGGCGCAGGATCTTAGTGACTCCCCACACAGCGCATTATACACGGACAATGCACTTACATGCACCAGGAAGAAGAAGGTGAACTCCAGGGACCTGAGCGGAGAAGTGACACATGCAGGATATCGGGCACAGGATCTTAGTGACTCCCCGCACAGCGCATTATACACGGACAATGCACTTACATGCACAAGGAAGAAGAAGGTGAACTCCGGGGACCTGAGCAGGGAAGCGACACATGCAGGATATCGGGCGCAGGATCTTAGTGACTCCCCGCACAGCGCATTATACACGGACAATGCACTTACATGCACCAGGAAGAAGAAGGTGAACTCCGGGGACCTGAGTGGGGAAGCGACACTTGCAGGATATCGGGTGCAGGATCTTAGTGACTCCCCGCACAGCGCATTATACACGGACAATGCACTTACATGCACCAGGAAGAAGAAGGTGAACTCCAGGGACCTGAGCGGGGAAGTGACACATGCAGGATATCTGGTGCAGGATCTTTGTGACTCCCCGCACAGCACATTATACACGGACAATGCACTTACATGCACCAGGAAGAAGAAGGTGAACTCCAGGGACCTGAGCGGGGAAGCGACACATGCAGGATATCGGGTGCAGGATCTTAGTGACTCCCCGCACAGCGCATTATACACGGACAATGCACTTTCTATGAACTCCGCGGGACTGGGTCAGTAAATGTGCCCCAATGTTCCTGTGGATATGAGATAAAGATCTTTGATGTAAATATTTACCTAATTGTGCGAATATCTCCCCGGTCTCGTACTCGTTCATGATGGAGCAGCCCCGGTTTTCCACCAGAGTGAGTGCATCGGTGAGGGGGTAGGTGATCCTCTCTGTGGTGTTTCCTCCATCACTCAGCTTCACATCAGCGTAGATCTTATACTCGGCGGCGTCCAGGACGTACTTACAGGTGTTAATGAAGGAGGATTTTCCGCTACCTAGGTAACCAAAGAGCTGCAGGAGGACCCGCCCGTAGCCCTTGTTGTCCCGGTCCTGCAGACTGAAGTTTTTGATGAACGCGGTCATTTCGGGAATACTCTGCATGGTGGACAATTACTGCCGTGTCCTCACAGATGAAGTGAGAGGAGGAAACGTCTGATGCTGATCTGGAAAGTAAAAGCGAAACCAAATGAAGGAGAAAACTCTCCCGCCCCCCAGACCCCTCCCAAGACAATTACTGGAAATCATGAGCCTTATGATAAGTGCAACAGCCACAATACAGACCACAAGCATAATGTATACAATGTATAAGTCTCTCTATAGTAATGGGGGACGTGGATCTTTATTTCTACGAGTCAAACTGTCTAATTTTTGCGACTTTTGCTGTCGTTTTTTCCAGTGCACCTTGTGCCTTATGTATCTTTGTTTTCAAGATGTTCCGTGCCACTTTTCACTTATGTATCACTTTTTTTGTGACTTTTCAGGCGCCAATCTCCACCTGGTCCAGGGCAGGTGCAAAGGAAGGAGTTATTTCATGGACCCCGTTTTAACATGTAAATTGGAAATATTTCACAGGCTTTAAATGTTTCAACTTTTGTATAGTAACCTGTTGGTTTAAAAGTGTTGGTGACTTCTAAGGGGCGGGGTCACACGTTGCGTTTTAATTGCGTTTTGAAACCTATTACAACAGCTGCGGAGGTGATTAGCCTAATTACATTACTGTTAACATCACGTTTACTATGCGTTTTGTAAATGCAAATGTTAACAGTAATGTAATTAGGCAAATCACCTCCGCAGCTGTTGTAATAGGTTTCAAAACGCAATTAAAACGCAACGTGTGACCGCAACCTCATATGTCGTCATCTCCCTGGGGTGTGACTAGAGGGCTTAATAATGCAGGACACGGCCTCAAATCCCAAATTTACAGTAGCGTCCACTGCTGTATATAACCCCTCACATGGCTTGTGTCCTCTCCTGTATATAACCCCCTCACATGGCTTGTGTCCTCTCCTGTATATAACCCCCTCACATGGCTTGTGTCCACTCCTGTATATAACCCCCTCACATGTCTTGTATCCTCTCCTGTATATAACCCCCTCACATGGCTTGTGTCCTCTCCTGTATATAACTCCTCACATGGCTTTTATCCTCTCCTGTATATAACCCCCTCACATGGCTTGTGTCCTCTCCTGTATATAACCTCCTCACGTGGCTTGTGTCCTCTCCTGTATATAACCCCTCACGTGGCTTGTGTTCTCTCCTGTATATAACCCCTCACGTGGCTCGTATCCTCTCCTGTATATAACCCCCTCACATGGCTTGTATCCTCTCCTGTATATAACCCCTCACATGGCTTTTATCCTCTCCTGTATATAACCCCCTCACATGGCTTGTGTCCTCTCCTGTATATAACCCCCTCACATGGCTTGTATCCTCTCCTGTATATACCCCCTCACATGGCTTTTATCCTCTCCTGTATATAACCCCCTCACATGGCTTTTATCCTTTCCTGTATATAACCCCCTCACGTGGCTTGTGTCCTCTCCTGTATATAACCTCCTCACGTGGCTTGTGTCCTCTCCTGTATATAACCCCTCACGTGGCTTGTGTTCTCTCCTGTATATAACCCCTCACGTGGCTCGTATCCTCTCCTGTATATAACCCCCTCACATGGCTTGTATCCTCTCCTGTATATAACCCCTCACATGGCTTGTATCCTCTCCTATATATAACCCCTCACATGGCTTGTATCCTCTCCTGTATATAACTCCTCACATGGCTTGTATCCTCTCCTGTATATAACCCCTCACATGGCTTGTATCCTCTCCTGTATATACCCCCTCACATGGCTTTTATCCTCTCCTGTATATAACCCCCTCACATGGCTTTTATCCTCTCCTGTATATAACCCCCTCACGTGGCTTGTGTCCTCTCCTGTATATAACCTCCTCACGTGGCTTGTGTCCTCTCCTGTATATAACCCCTCACGTGGCTTGTGTTCTCTCCTGTATATAACCCCTCACGTGGCTCGTATCCTCTCCTGTATATAACCCCCTCACATGGCTTGTATCCTCTCCTGTATATAACCCCTCACATGGCTTGTATCCTCTCCTGTATATAACCCCTCACATGGCTTGTATCCTCTCCTGTATATAACCCCTCACATGGCTTGTATCCTCTCCTGTATATAACCCCTCACATGGCTTGTATCCTCTCCTGTATATAACCCCTCACATGGCTTGTATCCTCTCCTGTTTATAACCCCTCACATGGCTTGTGTCCTCTCCTGTATATAACCCCTCACATGGCTTGTATCCTCTCCTGTATATAACTCCTCACATGGCTTGTATCCTCTCCTGTATTTAACCCCTCACATAGCTTGTATCCTCTCCTGTATATAACTCCTCACGTGGCTTGTATCCCCTCCTGTATATAACCCCTCACATGGCTTGTGTCCTCTCCTGTATATAACCCCTCACATGGCTTGTATCCTCTCCTGTATATAACCCCTCACATGGCTTGTATCCTCTCCTGTATATAACCCCCTCACATGGCTTGTATCCTCTCCTGTATATAACCCCTCACATGGCTTGTGTCCTCTCCTGTATATAAACCCTCACATGGCTTGTATCCTCTCCTGTATATAACCCCCTCACATGGCTTGTGTCCTCTCCTGTATATAATCCCTCACATTGCTTGTGTCCTCTCCTGTATATAACCTCTCACATGGCTTGTATCCTCTCCTGTATATAACCCCTCACGTGGCTTGTGTCCTCTCCTGCATATAACCCCTCACGTGGCTTGTGTTCTCTCCTGTATCTAACCCCTCACGTGGCTCATGTCCTCTCCTGTATATAACCCCTCACATGGCTTGTGTCCTCTCCTGTATATAACCCCTCAAGTGGCTTGTGTTCTATCCTGTATATAACCCCTCAACTGGCTTGTATCCTCTCTTGTATATAACTCCTCACATGGCTTGTATGCTCTCCTGTATATAACCCCCTCACATGGCTTATATCCTCTCCTGTATATAACCCCTCACATGGCTTGTACCCTCTCCTGTATATAACTCCTCACATGGCTTGTATCCTCTCCTGTATATAACCCCCTCACATGGCTTATATTCTCTCCTGTATATAACCCCTCACATGGCTTGTATCCTCTCCTATATATAACTCCTCACATGGCTTGTATCCTCTCCTGTATATAACCCCTCACATGGCTTGTGTCCTCTCCTGTATATAACCCCTCACATGGCTTGTATCCTCTCCTGTATATAACCTCTCACATGGCGTGTGTCCTCTCCTGTATATAACCCCTCACATGGCTTGTATCCTCTCCTGTATATAACCCCCTTACATGGCTTGTATCCTCTCCTGTATATAACCCCCTCACATGGCTTGTATCCTCTCCTGTATATAACCCCTCACAGTGCTTGTATCCTCTCCTGTATATAACCTCTCACATGGCTTGTGTCCTCTCCTGTATATAACCCCCTCACATGGCTTGTGTCCTCTCCTGTATATAACCTCTCACATGGCTTGTATCCTCTCCTGTATATAACCCCTCACATGGCTTGTGTCCTCTCCTGCATATAACCCCTCACGTGGCTTGTGTTCTCTCCTGTATATAACCCCTCACGTGGCTCATGTCCTCTCCTGTATATAACCCCTCACATGGCTTGTGTCCTCTCCTGTATATAACTCCTCAAGTGGCTTGTGTTCTCTCCTGTATATAACCCCTCAACTGGCTTGTATCCTCTCCTGTATATAACTCCTCACATGGCTTGTATCCTCTCCTGTATATAACCCCTCACATGGCTTATATCCTCTCCTGTATATAACTCCTCACATGGCTTGTATCCTCTCCTGTATATAACCCCCTCACATGGCTTGTGTCCTCTCCTGTATATAACCCCCTCACATGGCTTGTATCCTCTCCTGCATATAACCCCTCACATGGCTTGTATCCACTCCTGTATATAACCCTCACAGGGCTTGTATCCTCTCCTGTATATAACTCCTCACATGGCTTTTATCCTCTCCTGTATATAACCCCTCACATGGCTTGTGTCCTCTCCTGTATATAACCCCTCACATGGCTTGTGTCCTCTCCCATATATAACCCCTTACATGGCTTGTATCCTCTCCTGTATATAACTCCTCACATGGCTTGTATCCTCTCCTGTATATAACCCCCTCACATGGCTTGTTTCCTCTCCTGTAAATAACCCCCTCACATGGCTTGTGTCCTCTCCCGTATATAACCCCTCAAATGGCTTGTATTCTCTCCTGTATATAACCCCTCACATGGCTTGTGTCCTCTCCCGTATTTAACCCCTCAAATGGCTTGTATTCTCTCCTGTATATAACCCCTCACATGGCTTGTGTCCTCTCCTGTATATAACCCCTCAAATGGCTTGTATTCTCTCCTGTATATACCCCCTCACTTGTATATCTCCATGTATATCACATGTATATCTCTCCTGTATATAACCCCCTCACATGGCTTGTGTCCTCTCCTGTATATAACCTCCTCACATGGCTTGTATCCTCTCCTGTATATAACCCCCTCACATGGCTTGTATCCTCTCCGGTATATAACCCCCTCACATGGCTTGTATCCTCTCCACTATATAACCCCCTCACATGGCTTGTATCCTCTCCTCTATATAACCCCCTCACATGGCTTGTATCCTCTCCGGTATATAACCCCCTCACATGGCTTGTATCCTCTCCTGTATATAACCCCCTCACCTGGCTTGTATCCTCTCCTGTATATAATCCCTCACATTGCTTATATTCTCTCCTGTATATAACCTCTCACATGGCTTGTATCCTCTCCTGTATATAACCCCTCACGTGGCTTGTGTTCTCTCCTGTATATAACCCCTCACGTGGCTCATGTCCTCTCCTGTATATAACCCCTCACATGGCTTGTGTTCTCTCCTGTATATAACCCCTCAACTGGCTTGTATCCTCTCTTGTATATAACTCCTCACATGGCTTGTATGCTCTCCTGTAAATGACCCCCTCACATGGCTTATATCCTCTCCTGTATATAACCCCTCACATGGCTTGTATCCTCTCCGGTATATAACCCCCTCACATGGCTTGTATCCTCTCCTGTATATAACCCCTCACATGGCTTGTATCCTCTCCTGTATATAACCTCTCACATGGCGTGTGTCCTCTCCTGTATATAACCCCTCACATGGCTTGTATCCTCTCCTGTATATAACCCCCTCACATGGCTTGTATCCTCTCCTGTATATAACCCCTCACATGGCTTGTGTCCTCTCCTGTATATAAACCCTCACATGGCTTGTATCCTCTCCTGTATATAGCCCCCTCACATGGCTTGTGTATCTCCTCTATACAACCCCTCACATGGCTTATATTCTCTCCTGTATATAACCCCCTCACATGGCTTGTATCCTCTCCTGTATATACCCCCTCACATGGCTTGTGTCCTCTCCTGTATATAACCTCTCACATGGCTTGTGTCCTCTCCTGTATATAACACCCTCACGTGGCTCGTGTCCTCTCCTGTATATAACCCCTTACGTGGCTCGTGTCCATGTGGATTTGAGACATTTGCCACAAAAAGTCTCAAAAGTAGCCAAATTTTGAGCCTCAGGATAGGAAACACTACACATGTATCACAATTAAAAAGACATGATCATACATAGGGCCAGATGTATCACTCGTTTTTTTCTGTTGTTTTTACGCATTTTCATTCAGGAGAGGTGTCCTCTCCTGTATATAACCCCTCACATGGCTTGTATCCTCTCCTGTATATAACCCCTCACATAGCTTGTATCCTCTCCTGTATATAACTCCTCACGTGGCTTGTATCCCCTCCTGTATATAACCCCTCACATGGCTTGTATCCTCTCCTGTATATAACCCCTCACATGGCTTGTATCCTCTCCTGTATATAACCCCTCACATGGCTTGTGTCCTCTCCTGTATATAAACCCTCACATGGCTTGTATCCTCTCCTGTATATAGCCCCCTCACATGGCTTGTGTCCTCTCCTGTATATAATCCCTCACATTGCTTGTGTCCTCTCCTGTATATAACCTCTCACATGGCTTGTATCCTCTCCTGTATATAACCCCTCACGTGGCTGGTGTTCTCTCCTGTATATAACCCCTCACGTGGCTCATGTCCTCTCCTGTATATAACCCCTCACATGGCTTGTGTTCTCTCCTGTATATAACCCCTCAAGTGGCTTGTGTTCTATCCTGTATATAACCCCTCAACTGGCTTGTATCCTCTCTTGTATATAACTCCTCACATGGCTTGTATCCTCTCCTGTATATAACTCCTCACATGGCTTGTATCCTCTCCTGTATATAACCCCCTCACATGGCTTATATTCTCTCCTGTATATAACCCCTCACATGGCTTGTATCCTCTCCTGTATATAACCCCTCACATAGCTTGTATCCTCTCCTGTATATAACTCCTCACGTGGCTTGTATCCCCTCCTGTATATAAACCCTCACATGGCTTGTGTCCTCTCCTGTATATAACCCCTCACATGGCTTGTATCCTCTCCCGTATATAACCCCTCACATGGCTTGTATCCTCTCCTGTATATAACCCCCTCACATGGCTTGTATCCTCTCCTGTATATAACCCCTCACATGGCTTGTGTCCTCTCCTGTATATAAACCCTCACATGGCTTGTATCCTCTCCTGTATATAGCCCCCTCACATGGCTTGTGTCCTCTCCTGTATATAATCCCTCACATTGCTTGTGTTCTCTCCTGTATATAACCTCTCACATGGCTTGTATCCTCTCCTGTATATAACCCCTCACGTGGCTTGTGTTCTCTCCTGTATATAACCCCTCACGTGGCTCATGTCCTCTCCTGTATATAACCCCTCACATGGCTTGTGTTCTCTCCTGTATATAACCCCTCAAGTGGCTTGTGTTCTATCCTGTATATAACCCCTCAACTGGCTTGTATCCTCTCTTGTATATAACTCCTCACATGGCTTGTATGCTCTCCTGTAAATGACCCCCTCACATGGCTTATATCCTCTCCTGTATATAACCCCTCACATGGCTTGTATCCTCTCCTGTATATAACTCCTCACATGGCTTGTATCCTCTCCTGTATATAACCCCCTCACATGGCTTATATTCTCTCCTGTATATAACCCCTCACATGGCTTGTATCCTCTCCTGTATATAACTCCTCACATGGCTTGTATCCTCTCCTGTATATAACCCCTCACATGGCTTGTGTCCTCTCCTGTATATAACCCCTCACATGGCTTGTATCCTCTCCTGTATATAACCCCTCACATGGCGTGTGTCCTCTCCTGTATATAACCCCTCACATGGCTTGTATCCTCTCCTGTATATAACCCCCTTACATGGCTTGTATCCTCTCCTGTATATAACTCCTCACATGGCTTGTATCCTCTCCTGTATATAACCCCCTCACATGGCTTGTTTCCTCTCCTGTATATAACCCCCTCACATGGCTTGTGTCCTCTCCCGTATATAACCCCTCAAATGGCTTGTATTCTCTCCTGTATATAACCCCTCACATGGCTTGTGTCCTCTCCCGTATATAACCCCTCAAATGGCTTGTTTTCTCTCCTGTATATAACCCCTCACATGGCTTGTGTCCTCTCCTGTATGTAACCCCTCAAATGGCTTGTATTCTCTCCTGTATATACCCCCTCACATGGCTTGTGTCCTCTCCTGTATATAACCTCCTCACATGGCTTGTATCCTCTCCTGTATATAACCCCCTCACATGGCTTGTATCCTCTCCTCTATATAACCCCCTCACATGGCTTGTATCCTCTCCGGTATATAACCCCCTCACATGGCTTGTATCCTCTCCTGTATATAACCCCCTCACCTGGCTTGTATCCTCTCCTGTATATAACCCCTCACATGGCTTGTATCCTCTCCTGTATACAACCCCTCACATGGCTTATATTCTCTCCTGTATATAACCCCCTCACATGGCTTGTATCCTCTCCTGTATATACCCCCTCACATGGCTTGTATCCTCTCCTGTATATAACTCCTCACATGGCTTGTATCCTCTCCTGTATATAACCCCCTTACATGGCTCATGTCCTCTCCTGTATATAACCTCTCACATGGCTTGTATCCTCTCCTGTATACAACCCCTCACATGGCTTATATTCTCTCCTGTATATAACCCCCTCACATGGCTTGTATCCTCTCCTGTATATACCCCCTCACATGGCTTGTGTCCTCTCCTGTATATAACCTCTCACATGACTTGTGTCCTCTCCTGTATATAACACCCTCACGTGGCTCGTGTCCTCTCCTGTATATAACCCCTTACGTGGCTCGTGTCCATGTGGATTTGAGACATTTGCCACAAAAAGTCTCAAAAGTAGCCAAATTTTGAGCCTCAGGATAGGAAACACTACACATGTATCACAATTAAAAAGACATGATCATACATAGGGCCAGATGTATCACTCGTTTTTTTCTGTTGTTTTTACGCATTTTCATTCAGGCGCAAAAACGGGCGCAAAACCATTCCAGCCCGAAGGTGGCGTAAACAGAGAAGCAACACTGAGCTCTTGTGCAGAGCAGTTTATCCCCAGCAGCAGAACTCAGCCAGACACTACAGACACCACAGACACTACAGACACCACAGACACCACAGACACCACAGACACCACAGACACCACAGACACCACAGACACCACAGACACCACAGACACCACAGACACTACAGACACTACAGACACCACAGACACCACAGACACCACAGACACTACAGACACTACAGACACTACAGACACTACAGACACTACAGACACTACAGACACTACAGACACTACAGACACTACAGACACCAGACACTACAGACACCACAGACACTACAGACACCACACACACTGCAGACACTACAGATACTACAGATACTACAGACACCACAGACACTTGAGACACTAAACGCACTGCAGACACTACAGACACTACACACACTGCAGACACTACACACACTACAGACACTACAGACATTACAGACACTACAGACACTACAGACACTACAGACACTACAGACACCACAGACACCGACAGACACTAGAGACACTACAGACATTGCAGACACTACAGACACTACACACACTACAGACACTACAGATACTACAGATACTACAGACAATACAGACACTACACACACTACAGAAACTGCAGACACCATAGACACCACAGACACTACAGACAGTACACACACTACACACACTACGGACACTACAGACACCACAGACACCGACAGACACTACAGACACTACAGACACCACAGACACCGACAGACACTAGAGACACTACAGACATTGCAGACACTACACACACTACAGACACTACAGACACTACAGATACTACAGACACTACAGACACTACACACACTACAGAAACAGCAGACACCATAGACACCACAGACACTACAAACACTATAGACACTACACACTACAGACACTACAGACACCACAGACACCACAGTCACTACAGACACTATACACACTACAGCCACCACAGATACCACAGACACCACAGACATTGCAGACACCGCAGACACCACAGACACCACTGACACCACAGACACTACAGACACCGCTGACACTACACACACTACAGACACCGCTGACACTACACACACTACAGACACTACACACACTACAGACACCACAGACACCGCTGACACTACAGACACTACAGACACTGCAGACACCACAGACACTGCAGACATTACAGACACTACAGACCTTACAGACACCGACAAACACTACAGACACTGCAGATACTACAGACACTACACACACTACAGACACCACAGACACTACAGACACTACACACACTACAGACACTACAGACACTACAGACAATACACACACCACAGACACTACAGACACCACAGACACTACAGACACTACAGACAGTACACACACTACACACACTACGGACACTACAGACACCACAGACACCGACAGACACTACAGACACCACAGACACCGACAGACACTAGAGACACTACAGACATTGCAGACACTACAGACACTACAGACACCACAGACACCGACAGACACTACAGACACCACAGACACCGACAGACACTAGAGACACTACAGACATTGCAGACACTACAGACACTACAGACACCACAGACACCGCTGACACTACAGACACTACAGACACTGCAGACACCACAGACACTGCAGACATTACAGACACTACAGACCTTACAGACACCAACAGACACTACAGACACTGCAGATACTACAGACACTACACACACTACAGACACCACAGACACTACAGACACTACACACACTACAGACACTACAGACACTACAGACACTACAGACAATACACACACCACAGACACTACAGACACCACAGACACTACAGACACTACACACACTACACACACCACAGACACTGCAGACACTACACACACCACAGACACTACAGACACTATACACACTGCAGACACTACAGACACTGCAGACACTACCTGCAGCCTCGGTTTACAGTTCATGACCTTCTATTTACAAAACAATCTGCAAAAATCTCAGCTCTGAGCAGGAAAGAAGAGAAGTGAGTGGGAGCTGCAGATAGTACAAAGAAGTGTCACGTGTAGCAGGATAGAAGAAAAGTGAGTGGGAGCTGCAGATAGTACAGAGAAGTGTCCCCGTGTAGCAGGATAGAAGAGAAGTGAGTGGGAGCTGCAGACAGGACAGAGAAGTGTCCCTGTGTAGCAGGATAGAACAGGAGTGAGTGGGAGCTGCAGACAGGACAGAGAAGTGTCCCCCGTGTAGCAGGATAGAAGAGAAGTGAGTGGGAGCTGCAGACAGGACAGAGAAGTGTCCTGTGTAGCAGGATAGAAGAGAAGTGTGTGGGAGCTGCTGACAGGACAGAGAAGCGTCTCACATGTAGCAGGATAGAAGAGAAGTGAGTGGAAGCTGCAGACAATACAGAGAATTGTCTCCCATGTAGCAGGAGAAGTTTGCAGGATTTTGCAGACAGTACTGAGAAGTGCCCCCGTGTAGCAGGATAGAAGAGAAATTAGTGGGAGCTGCAGATATTCCAGAGAAGTGTCCCCGTGTAGCAGGATAGAAGAGAAGTGAGTGGGAGCTGCAGTAGGAAAAGAGAAGTGTCCCCCGTGTAGCAGGATAGAAGAGAAGTGACTGGGAGCTGCAGATAGTACAGAAAAGTGTCCTGTGTAGCAGGATAGAAGAGAAGTGAGTGGGAGCTGCAGATAGTACAGAGAAGTGCCCCCCGTGTAGCAGGATAGAAGAGAAGTGAGTGGGAGCTGCAGATAGTACAGAGAAGTGTCTCCTGTGTAGCAGGATAGAAGAGAAGAGTGTGGGAGCTGCAGATAGTACAGAGAAGTGTCCCCGTGTAGCAGGATGACCACACTGGTGTCTGAGGAGTATACTGTGCAGAATTACAGGGGGGCGGCAGGAGACCAGCACTGGGGGATCCCCTCCAGGAGAAGCCACTGCTGAGGAGGTCACTGGGTGCAGGGTGTCACACACCTGGGTGCTGCTGTGGCGGTCATTCTCATGCTGGGGTGCGGGAGAGAAGCAGAGAGGAGTTTGTAGGACGATCACACGTAAGAGCCCGAATCTAACATTGCGCCTAAACTGCGCAGGATAGAAGAGAAGAGTGTGGGAGCTGCAGATAGTACAGAGAAGTGTCCCCTATGTAGCAGGATAGAAGAGAAGTGTGTGGGAGCTGCAGACAGGACAGAGAAGCGTCTCACATGTAGCAGGATAGAAGAGAAGTGAGTGGAAGATGCAGACAATACAGAGAATTGTCTCCCATGTAGCAGGAGAAGTTTGCAGGATTTTGCAGACAGTACAGAGAAGTGTCCCACATAGCAGGATAGAAAAGAAGTGAGTAGGAGCAGCAGACAGTACAGAGAAGTGCCCCCATGTAGCAGGATAGAAGAGAAATTAGTGGGAGCTGCAAATATTACAGAGAAGTGTCCCCGTGTAGCAGGATAGAAGAGAAGTGAGTGGGAACTGCAGACAGGACAGAGAAGTGTCCTGTGTAGCAGGATAGAAGAGAAGTGAGTGGGAGCTGCAGTAGGAAAAGAGAAGTGTCCCCCGTGTAGCAGGATAGAAGAGAAGTGAGTGGGAGCTGCAGATAGTACAGAGAAGTGTCCTGTGTAGCAGGATAGAAGAGAAGTGAGTGGGAGCTGCAGATAGTACAGAGAAGTGTCCCCCGTGTAGCAGGATAGAAAAGAAGAGTGTGGGAGCTGCAGATAGTACAGAGAAGTGTCCCTGTGTAGCAGGATAGAAGAGAAGAGTGTGGGAGCTGCAGATAGTATAGAGAAGTGCCCCCGTGTAGCAGGATAGAAGAGAAGTGAGTGGGAGCTGCAGACAGGACAGAGAAGTGTCCCCGTGTAGCAGGATAGAAGAGAAGAGTGTGGGAGCTGCAGATAGTATTGAGAAGTGTCCCCCGTGTAGCAGGATGACCCCACTGGTGTCTGAGGGGGATACTGTGCAGAATTACAGGGGGGCGGCAGGAGACCAGCACTGGGGGATCCCCTCCAGGAGAAGCCACTGCTGAGGAGGTCACTGGGTGCTTTGTGTCACACACCTGGGTGCTGCTGTGGGGGTCATTCTCATGCTGGGGTGCGGGAGAGAAGCAGAGAGGAGTTTGTAGGACGATCACATGTAAGAGCCCGAATCTAACATTGCGCCTAAACTGGAAGTGATTAATAAGAGGCAGAAACTCATCACAGATAGATGTAACGTGTGATTTGTCTTAATATATAGATAATTACCTATTGTCGCGATATGGCGATCTCCTCGGCAGACAGCGATGCCAACAGCTGAAGTCGTGTTTCATGATAACCACGCTGAAAGATACAGACGGAAGCCGGCGTGTATAGCTGATGACTAACTAATAGGGAGATCAGGGACTACTGGATAATAATAATAATGCTATGGATGAAGTTCCTTGGAGCTACATAAATTAATAATTCTGCCAATCTGCTTGTCTATTTGTTTTCTTACCCCCAACCGCCACCTCAGGTTGAAGGGCACCAATTCCCGTAGATGGCTTGTTGCAATGTTTCACTCCCTGGGACACCTTGTAGCAGGAGTCCACACCGCCATACCCCTCGGCATGGCCCATCCTTCAGGGGAAAACTAGCCGCCATGTTCTCCCCCCCCCCTTGTAGCTCCCCCAACTCCAAGGACCTTCTCCCTCGCCCTGCCACAGCACATTTGCCTTGATTCCCCCTTGCTCCCTAACACTGCAAGTGCCCGTTCAATGCCTCCTTGAATGCCCAAAGCCCATAGATCAATGCCCACCCCATCTGCCAGCCAATATTCCCTGTTACCATCTTCCAGCTCCTGATGCCGAATGCCCAGCCCGCCATTCCTCACAACTCAGTTAAGCTTCACTCTGGCCCTATTCAGAGGACTTATAGAACGTGCGAGCCGCCATTCATGCCTGTAAACCATGCAACACCCCGGCCAATGCATAGGCTAGGTGGTTGTTGCAAAGAGCGCCCTCTCCATGTTAGAAGCTGTTATGGGGCTTGCCATCTCTCTAGGAGATCTCCAAAAGTGGAGAACTTAGTAATTGCAGACGTGAGTCACTGCCTGGTAAGGCAAGAGTTAACATGTGAAATGTTATTAACCAATGACATCCTTTGTACCATTGTAAAGTAATGTGGAAGCTGGTTGGAGGGTGCTGCCACCTGACTAAGGGAGTATAAAAACCCCTGGCGGGCGGGAGCACATGGTCAATCAGAGCAGAGAGTCAGACCTCGTGGACTAAGCTCCTGCAGTTTAGTTATCAAAGTACGCAGAGGAGTGTGCAGTACCTACCTGTGCTGCACCAGCAAGTGTCCTAGGACCAGGAAGCAGAGGTGTCTCCGGCTGCTGCCGGCCACCCTGGGCCAGTCAGGAGACTAAGCCCCTGAGAAGAGGTCCACCATCCGGACTCGGACTGAGCAATCCTACCTGCGGGCCGGCTATCTCCTAGCAGCTTTTCTTCCTGTTGAACCTGCTGTCAATGTTAAAGCCGTTGCCTGCTGTTTAAAATTGAATAAAGAACTGTAAGTTGATTTGCACAACGCGCCTCCGTGTAATGCCTGGACCAGGCTGCTTCACCATCACAGGCTCCCCATCCTCCATTGTCCAGGGACTCCCATGTACACCTCAGGGGTTGCCCCTGGGAAAAACCATTGCATCAGCCTCTCCCTCCATATGTCTTGCACACACCACCTGCTGGAGAGCTGCCAGGCTGTAGGACAGCCCTCCGTTCCCCGTACCAAGCACAGTGACATCAGCCCTAGGCTATTCTGAGCCCTGACTGTCTACAACCACCGAAGGTTAGGCCCCGGTGGAAGATGTTGCAACCACGTCGCACCATACAATGACCAGAGCTGGAAACTCGACCCTCAATTTCAGCAGGTTTTGCTGAATATCCTGTATCAGCTCCCAAACTGGGCAAACCCCTAAATCATTGCCTCCCATGTGAAATTCGACCACATCCGGACATCTGTCTAACTGTACGAACCTAGAGAACTCCGGCAACACGTTTTACCATTTCATCCCCCTAAAACCAAGCCATCGCAGCATTACCTCTGTCCTGTAGAACCCCAACTGCCTCCCCTCAGGACACATCCCCAAAACACATACAAATGACGAAAATCTGCACCAATTGGCTCCCTGCTCCTGTAAAAAACAAAATCAACAATTGACCAGTTCAAGAAAAAACTTTCCACCCTCTTCACTAGAGATGACTCGGGTACTCGTTATTCGAGACAAACTTTTCCCGATGCTCGAGTGCTCGTCTCGAATAACGAGCCCCATTGAAGTCAATGGAAGACTCGAGCATTTTTCAAGGGGACCAAGGCTCTGCACAGGGAAGCTTGGCCAAACACCTGGGAACCTCAGAAAAGGATGGAAACACCACGGAAATGGACAGGAAACAGCAGGGGCAGCATGCATGGATGCCTCTGAGGCTGCCTAATCGCACCATTATGCCAAAATTATGGGCAACAGCATGGCCATGACAGAGTGACCGAATGAGGCTAGATAGCATCTAAAACATCCAATAATTGACCCTGACACTATAGGGCACGGCATGCAGAGGCAGTGGCAGCAGCGGCAAATACCCCAAATGGACTCAGGCTTCAAACCAACTTAAAAAATTCCTTTTGGCGAGGATAACGTGTAGCACTGTATGTATCAGTATTTTGCCTGGTTAAGGAGGCAGAGAGGAGCCAAAGGAGGTGAGCAAAAGGTTGACGGTATATTTAGTCGATAACACAGCATGGTGTGCTGTATATCCTCTCGCGCTCCAGCGTCTGGGGTATAGAGAGTTGAAAGTTGCACATGGAGACATTGGTGGAAGCTGTGGAGGATCGTGGAGGCGAAATGGACATGAAACAGCAGGGGCAGCATGCATGGATGCCTCTGAGGCTGCCTAATCTTGGGATGGAGCTGGCGGTCCGCTGCCAGGCGAGCTTTTGCCTGTCCAAGCCCCTGTCTCTCGGCTCCTCCCCACCCAAAATGGGCCTGAGGGCGAGAAGCGTTTACTTTGAAAAAATTATAATTTTCAAAGCAGAAGGGGGCTACAAACAGCACTTCTAAGAACTTTTGGATAAGATCAAGTGTAGTAGTGTTCTTATAAGTTTGGGTTATGGCGGTGAGAAGAATGTAAACAGATGCACAAGAAGCGCTGAAATAATATCGGTAAATGATAAAAGTTTGCCAGTATATTTTGTGGATAACACAGCAGGGTGGCGACAAAGTTAACAAGTTTGATGTGGAAGCCATGAAAACAACCCAAAATTCTGCTTGACACAGCTCGTTAGAAAAGGGGACCATGTATGGAGGCAGCTATATGGACAACTTTTGGAGGCAGCTATGGAGATGACGTGTGGAGGTAGCAATGAAGACGACGTGTGGAGGCAGCTATGGAGACAATTAAATTTGGATAGTGCCTGTATGTGGCGACCAAAAAAGTTTTCAAACCAGAGGAGCAGGTAGGTGGTCCTCCAGAAAAATTTAATAGATTGAGTGCCTGTATGTGGCACTCCCAAAAATTGTTTTAAACAGAGGACCGGGTAGGTGGCCCTCCAGAAAAATTAAATACTTTGAGTACTATAGCAAGAGCCAGTTGGCCCTGGCAAAAAATAGCCAGTTTCCTCTGCTGTAGTGTACAAAGAGGAGGAGAAGGAGGACAATGAGGAGGAGGAGTGCATACATTATTCAGGTTGAGCTTCTTTCACCTCGTGGAGAATGGAAATCCTGAGAAATCCAGGCTTTATTCATCTTGATAAGCGTCAGCCTGTCAGCGCTGTCAGTCGACAGGCGTGTACGCTTATCGGTGATGATGCCACCAGCTGCACTGAAAACCCGCTCGGACAACACGCTAGCGGCAGGGCAGGCAAGAACCTCCAAGGCGTACAGCGCCAGTTCGTGCCACATGTCCAGCTTTGAAACCCAGTAGTTGTAGGGAGCTGTGTGATCATTTAGGACGATGGTATGGTCAGCTACGTACTCCCTCACCATCTTTCTGTAAAGATCAGCCCTACTCTGCCGAGACTGGGGACAGGTGACAGTGTCTTGCTGGGGTGACATAAAACTGGCAAAGGCCTTGTAAAGCATACCCCTGCCAGTGCTGGACAAGCTGCCTGCTCGCCTACTCTCCCTCGCTACTTGTCCCGCAGAACTACGCCCTCTGCCGCTAGCGCTGTCAGAAGGGAAATACTGTTTCAGCTTGTGCACCAGGGCCTGCTGGTATTCATGCATTCTCACACTCCTTTCCTCTCCAGGGATGAGAGTGGAAAGATTTTGCTTGTACCGTGGGTCCAGGAGAGTAAATACCCAGTAATCGGTGCTGGAATAAATTCTTTGAACGCGAGGGTCACGGGATAGGCAGCCTAGCATGAAATCTGCCATATGCGCCAGAGTACCAACGCACAAGAATTCACTCCCCTCACTGGCCTGACTCTCCATTTCCTCCTCCTCCAACTCCTCCAACTCCTATTCTTCTGCCCATACACGCTGAACAGTGAAGGACTGAACAATGGTCCCCTCTTCTGTCTCGCCAACATTCTCCTCCTCTTCCTCCTCATCCTCCTCCACCTCCTCCGATATGTGCTGAGAAACAGACCTGAAGGTGCTTTGGCTATCAACAAGGGAATCTTCTTCCCCCGTCTCTTGTGACGAGCGCAAAGCTTCCGACTTCATGCTGATCAGAGAGTTTTTCAACAGGCCAAGCAACGGGATGGTGAGGCTGATGATGGCGGCATCGCCACTGACCATCTGTGTTGACTCCTCAAAGTTACTCAGCACCTGACAGATATCAGACATCCACGTCCACTCCTCATTGTAGACTTGAGGAAGCTGACTGACCTGACTACCAGTTCTGGTGGAAGTTGACATCTGGCAGTCTACAATCGCTCTGCGCTGCTAGTAAACTCTGGATAACATGGTTAATGTTGAATTCCACCTCGTGGGCACGTCGCACAACAGTCGGTGAGCGGGCAGTTGGAGGCGGCGCTGCGCTGCCCTGAGAGTGGCAACATCTGTGCTGGACTTCCTGAAATGCGCACAGATGCGGCGCACCTTCGTGAGCAAATCAGACAGATTGGGGTATGTCTTGAGGAAACGCTGAACTATGAGATTTAACATATGGGCCAGGCATGGCACATGTGTCAGTCTGCCGAGTTGCAGAGCCGCCACCAGGTTACGGCTGTTGTCACACACAACCATGCCTGGCTTCAGGTTCAGCGGTGCCAGCCACAGATCAGTCTGCGCCGTGATGCCCTGTAATAGTTCTTGGGCGGTGTGCCTTTTATCGCCTAGGCTCAGCAGCTTGAGCACCGCCTGCTGTCGCTTAGCGACGGCACTGCTGCTGTGCCTAGAGCTACCGACTGATGGCGTTATGCCCACGGATGGTAATTCGGAGGAGGAGGAGGTGGAGGAGGGGTGGGAGGAGGAGGAGGCATAGTAGGCCTGAGAGACCTGGACCGAGGTAGGCCCCGCAATCCTCGGCGTCGGCAGTATATGAGCAGCCCCAGGGTCAGACTCGGTCCCAGCCTCCACCAAGTTAACCCAATGTGCCGTCAGCGATATATAGTGGCCCTGCCCGGCAGCACTCGTCCACGTGTCCGTGGTCAGGTGGACCTTGTCAGAAACGGCGTTCGGATGATGTTGTCTGACACGTGCTGGTGCAGGGCTGGGACGGCACATCGGGAAAAGTATTGGTGGCTGGGGACCAAATACCGAGGGGCGGCCGCCGCCATGAGGTTGCGAAAGGCCTCGGTCTCTAGCAGCCTATAGGGCAGCATCTCCAGGCTAAGTAGTTTGGAAATGTGGACGTTGAGGGCTTGGGCGTGTGGGTGGGTTGCGCTATACTTCCTTTTGCGCTCCAGTGTCTGGGGTATGGAGAGCTGAACGCTGGTGGATGTTGTGGAGGATTGTGGAGGCGAAGGTGTGGTTTTCGCATGGGAGGTGTTTGGGCCGGGGTCCTGGGCAGGGGGCTGACTAGCAGATGACACAGGGGAAGGAGCAGTGGTGTGCCCGGCCGGAGGTGAACGGGCTTGGTGCCCCTGAGTGGGGTGTTTAGCATTCATATGCCTGCGCATACTGGTGGGGGTTAAGCTAGTAGTGGTGGAACTCCTGCTGATCCTGTTGTAGCACAGGTTACACACCACTGTCCGTCGGTCATCAGGTGTTTCTTTAAAGAACCTCCGGACTTCTGAAAATCTAGCCCTCGCCACGGGAGCTTGACTACGTGAAACATTTGGCGCTGATGCACCAGCTCTGGCCCTGCCTCTCCGTCTGGCCCCACCACTGCCTCTTCCAACCTGTTCTGGTATAGGACTCGCCTCCGTCTCAGAAGCACTGTGTTCACCCCGCCTCTCAACCAAGCTTGGGTCTGTCACCTCATCATCCTCCGATCCCTCCGTCTGCTCCCCCCTCAGACTTCCTGCCCTGACAACAACTTCACCACTGTCTGACAACCGTGTCTCCTCATCGTCGGACACCTCTTTACACATTTCTTCCACTACGTCAATAATGTCGTCATCATCACCCACAGACTGCGACTGGTGGAAAACCTGGGCATCGGAAAAGAGGTCAGCAGCAACCGGACAAGTGGTTTGTGACTGTGGGAAGGGTCCAGAAAACAGTTCCTCAGAAGATGATTGCTATGTCTAGTTTAACCAACACTGACAGCACACAAATGGATCTTGTGCCTGTGACTTTCATTTTGGGGTCAAAAAAAAAAAAAATCGTCAGACTGTGCCTAATTCTATCAAACCCCCAACAAATTGTCCCACTTAGCTAGCTGTGTGTCACTAATAGCCAAAATGAACGTGCGCAACTCCCTCTCCCTGCAAAAGTAAAGCAGTAGCTGCACTACTAGTGCCAGCAAGCCCAGCCACAAGCAAACAAAAAAATAAATAAAATATATAACGTTATTGTAGCCCTAAGAAGGGCTGTTGGGTTCTTGTAGAATCACTCCTGCCTAACAGTAAGCTAATAGAACACCCTAACGCTTTCCCTGACCAGCAGCAGCTCTCTCCCTAGCGGCATCCAGAGACAGAATGATCCGAGCAGCGCGGGCAGCGGCTAGTCTATCCCAGGGTCACCTGATCTGGCCAGCCAACCACTGCTATCCACGTGTAAGGGTACCACGTCATGCTGGGTGGAGTGCAGAGTCTCCTGGCTTGTGATTGGCTCTGTTTCTGGCCGCCAAAAAGCTAAACACCGCGAGATGCCATTTTCTCGAGCTGGCAAAGTATTCGTCCGAGCAACAAGCAGTAGCGAGTATTCTAATGCACAGACGAGTATGTTCGCTCATCTCTAATAGTACACACTGCACATAGTACACACTCTGCACATAGTACACACTCTGCACATAGTACACACTGCACATAGTACACACTCTGCACATAGTACACACTCTGCACATAGTTCACACTCTGCACATAGTTCACACTGCACATAGTACACACTCTGCACATAGTACACACCCTGCACATAGTACACACCCTGCACATAGTACACACCCTGCACATAGTACACACCCTGCACATAGTACACACCCTGCACATAGTACACACTGCACATAGTACACACTGCACATAGTACTTACCCTGCACATAATACTTACCCTGCACATAGTACTTACCCTGCACATAGTACACCCTGCACATAGTACAAACTACACATAGTACACACTGCACATAGTACACACTGCTCTGAGTACACACTCTGCACATAGTACACCCTGCACATAGTACACACACTGCACATAGTACACACTGCTCTGAGTACAAACTCTGCACATAGTACACACTACACATAGTACACACTGCACATAGCACACACACTGCACATAGTACACACTGCTCTGAGTACACACGCTGCACATAGTACACCCTGCACATAGTACACCCTGCACATAGTACACCCTGCACATAGTACACCCTGCACATAGTACACACCCTGCACATAGTACACACCCTGCACATAGTACACACTGCACATAGTACACCCCCTGCACATAGTACACAACCTGCACATAGTACACACTACACATAGTACACCCTGCACAGAGTACACCCCCTGTACATAGTACACACCGCACCTAGTGCAGCTTGCACATAGTACACACCCTGCACATAGTACACACCCTGCACATAGTACACACCCTGCACATAGTACACACCCTGCACATAGTACACCCCCTGCACATAGCACCCCCCCTGCACATAGTACACACCCTGCACATAGTACACACCCTGCACATAGTACACACCCTGCACATAGTACACACCCTGCACATAGTACACCCCCTGCACATAGTACACCCCCTGCACATAGTACACCCCCCTGCACATAGTACACACTGCACATAGTACACCCTGCACATAGTACACACCCTGCACATAGTACACCCCCTGCACATAGTACACCCCCTGCACATAGTACACCCTGCACATAGTACACCCTGCACATAGTACACACCCTGCACATAGTACACCCCCCTGCACATAGTACACCCCCTGCACATAGTACACCCTGCACATAGTACACACCCTGCACATAGTACACCCCCTGCACATAGTACACCCCCTGCACATAGTACACCCCCTGCACATAGTACACCCTGCACATAGTACACCCCCTGCACATAGTACACCCCCTGCACATAGTACACACCCTGTACATAGTACACACCCTGCACATAGTACACACTGCACATAGTACACACCCCCTGCACATAGTACACCCCCTGCACATAGTACACCCCCTGCACATAGTACACCCTGCACATAGTACACATAGTACAGATTTGCCCCAGTATTTGCCACATCTAGGAAAATCCTTTCTGATGATTGTAGGAAGATGCAGTGGGGGATGGGTAGCAATGCTCTGCAGATAACGGGTGGTCTACAATGTGACCGCGTTGCGCTGATTGTAAGATCCGTGCAAGATGATAAGGACACAGAGAGTGATAATAAATCCTCCTGGAAACTCCAGGAGATATCAGAGTTTTTGTCAATTTATTTTAGAAAGCATCGATTCTACGTACATGAGGAGGTTGTGCCAAGTGTCCTGTCCACAGGATGGGGAATATTGAGGATGGGGGAGGCCTAACAGATCACAAGAATGGCCCCCCCAGCAATCCAGGTAATGGGGTCCTGATCTCACTAGTGGTGGAGACCCTGCTGCACCATTCAATAGTATGGGAGTTTTAGAAATTGCCGGGCACAGTGCTGGGGTTTCTCCACCACATCCATTTACTGCAAATGAGAGTTCTGGAGATAGCTAAACGCTGTGCTTGGCTTTTTTCTACAGTCCCACATAAATGCTGGAGTGACAGGACTTCTGATCGACCTGCTGCTCCTCCCACTAGTGAGAACTGGACCTGCTGCTCCTCCCACTAGTGAGAACTGGAACTGCTGCTCCGCCCACTAGTGAGAACTGGAACTACTGCTCCACCCACTTGTGAGAACTGGATCTGCTGCTCCTCCCACTAGTGAGAACTGTACCTGCTGCTCCACCCACTAGTGAGAACTGGAACTACTGCTCCACCCACTAGTGAGAACTGGATCTTAATCTTTATCCTCTCCATATTTTGGTATCTTAGGACCCTGAAGGCTCTGCCTCTGCTCCCAGGATTTCCGTACTATAGTATTATCTGGTGACACAGCGACGCTGACCTCTGACCTGTCCCCCATCCTCCAATTACCCCCCTCCCCGTAATATTTTTTGATAATGCAATAACTAAATTGTAGATAAAACAATAGAAAAGTGAGAGAACAATTTTTTCAGGTGTTTATTTTTAAGAGTTTTTACAATTTTCAATTGTTTATTAATTGCAATATTTATTTCTTATGGTTTTATAACAGATCATCAGTTATCATTTATAATAACTTGTACAATATTATAAATCCTCAGATATAATGATACAAGGAGAAGCAATGGCTGATGCCTCAATCATAGACGACTCTATAGATCTGGTAGTATGGAGCTACAGAGCCGGATCGTATACAAGTACAAAGGACCAGAGATAAGAGAAGAGACAGAAACCAGGGGGACCTCCAGTTATCACCATGGGAGGACATTGACGAGTCAACATCTCCATAGATCTGGTAGTATGGAGCTACAGAGCAAGTTCGTATACAAGTACAAAGCACCAGAGATAAGAGAAGAGACAGAAACCAGGGGGGACCTCCAGTTATCACCATGGGAGGACATGGAGGAGTCGTCAATCTCTATAGATCTGGCAGGATGGAGCTACAGAGCCGGATCGTATACAAGTACAAAGGACCAGAGATAAGAGAAGAGACAGAAACCAGGGGGGACCTCCAGTTATCACCATGGGAGGACATGGAGGAGTCGTCAATCTCTATAGATCTGGTAGGATGGAGCTACAGAGCCGGATCGTATACAAGTACAAAGCACCAGAGATAAGAGAAGAGACAGAAACCAGGGGGGACCTCCAGTTATCACCATGGGAGGACATGGAGGAGTCGTCAATCTCTATAGATCTGGTAGGATGGAGCTACAGAGCCGGATCGTATACAAGTACAAAGGACCAGAGATAAGGGAAGAGACAGAAACCAGGGGGACCTCCAGTTATCACCATGGGAGGACATGGAGGAGTTGTCCATCACTTTAGATCTGGCAGGATGGAGTTACAGAGCCGGATCATATACAAGTACAAAGGACCAGAGATAAGAGAAGAGACAGAAACCAGAGGGACCTCCCGTTATCACCATGGCAGGACATTGACGAGTCAACATCTCCATAGATCTGGTAGTATGGAGCTACAGAGCAGGATCGTATACAAGTACAAAGCACCAGAGATAAGAGAAGAGACAGAAACCAGGGGGGACCTCCAGTTATCACAATGGGAGGACATGGAGGAGTCGTCCATCTCTATAGATCTGGTAGGATGGAGCTACAGAGCCGGATCGTATACAAGTACAAAGGACCAGAGATAAGGGAAGAGACAGAAACCAGGGGGACCTCCAGTTATCACCATGGGAGGACATGGAGGAGTTGTCCATCACTTTAGATCTGGCAGGATGGAGTTACAGAGCCGGATCATATACAAGTACAAAGGACCAGAGATAAGAGAAGAGACAGAAACCAGAGGGACCTCCCGTTATCACCATGGCAGGACATTGACGAGTCAACATCTCCATAGATCTGGTAGTATGGAGCTACAGAGCAGGATCGTATACAAGTACAAAGCACCAGAGATAAGAGAAGAGACAGAAACCAGGGGGGACCTCCAGTTATCACCATGGGAGGACATGGAGGAGTCGTCCATCTCTATAGATCTGGTAGGATGGAGCTACAGAGCCGGATCGTATACAAGTACAAAGGACCAGAGATAAGAGAAGAGACAGAATCCAGGGGGACCTCCAGTTATCACCATGGGAGGACATGGAGGAGTTGTCCATCTCTATAGATCTGGTAGGATGGAGCCACAGAGCCGGATTGTATACAAGTCAGAGGACCAGAGATAAGAGAAGAGACAGAAACCAGGGAGACCTCCAGTTATCACCATGGGAGGACATGGAGGAGTCGTTCATCTCTATAGATCTGGTAGTATGGAGCTACAGAGCAGGATCGTATACAAGTACAAAAGACCAGAGATAAGAGAAGAGACAGAAACCAGGGGGACCTTCAGTTATCACCATGGGAGGACATGGAGGAGTCGTCCATCTCTATAGATCTGGCAGGATGGAGCTACAGAGCCGGATCGTATACAAGTACAAAGGACCAGAGATAAGAGAAGAGACAGAAACCAGGGGGGACCTCCAGTTATCACCATGGGAGGACATGGAGGAGTCGTCAATCTCTATAGATCTGGTAGGATGGAGCTACAGAGCCGGATCGTATACAAGTACAAAGCACCAGAGATAAGAGAAGAGACAGAAACCAGGGGGGACCTCCAGTTATCACCATGGGAGGACATGGAGGAGTCGTCAATCTCTATAGATCTGGTAGGATGGAGCTACAGAGCCGGATTGTATACAAGTACAAAGGACCAGAGATAAGGGAAGAGACAGAAACCAGGGGGACCTCCAGTTATCACCATGGGAGGACATGGAGGAGTTGTCCATCACTTTAGATCTGGCAGGATGGAGTTACAGAGCCGGATCATATACAAGTACAAAGGACCAGAGATAAGAGAAGAGACAGAAACCAGAGGGACCTCCCGTTATCACCATGGCAGGACATTGACGAGTCAACATCTCCATAGATCTGGTAGTATGGAGCTACAGAGCAGGATCGTATACAAGTACAAAGCACCAGAGATAAGAGAAGAGACAGAAACCAGGGGGGACCTCCAGTTATCACCATGGGAGGACATGGAGGAGTCGTCCATCTCTATAGATCTGGTAGGATGGAGCTACAGAGCCGGATCGTATACAAGTACAAAGGACCAGAGATAAGAGAAGAGACAGAATCCAGGGGGACCTCCAGTTATCACCATGGGAGGACATGGAGGAGTTGTCCATCTCTATAGATCTGGTAGGATGGAGCCACAGAGCCGGATTGTATACAAGTCAGAGGACCAGAGATAAGAGAAGAGACAGAAACCAGGGAGACCTCCAGTTATCGCCATGGGAGGACATGGAGGAGTCGTCCATCTCTATAGATCTGGTAGTATGGAGCTACAGAGCAGGATCGTATACAAGTACAAAAGACCAGAGATAAGAGAAGAGACAGAAACCAGGGGGACCTTCAGTTATCACCATGGGAGGACATGGAGGAGTCGTCCATCTCTATAGATCTGGCAGGATGGAGCTACAGAGCCGGATCGTATACAAGTACAAAGGACCAGAGATAAGAGAAGAGACAGAAACCAGGGGGACCTCCAGTTATCACCATGGGAGGACCTGGAGGAGTTGTCCATCTCTATAGATCTGGTAGGATGGAGCCACAGAGCAGGATCGTATACAAGTACAAAGGACCAGAGATAAGAGAAGAGACAGAAACCAGGGGGACCTCCAGTTATCACCATGGGAGGACCTGGAGGAGTTGTCCATCTCTATAAATCTGGTAGTATGGAGCTACAAAGAAGGATCGTATACAAGTACAAAGGACCAGAGATAAGAGAAGAGACAGAAACCAGGGGGACCTCCAGTTATCACCATGGGAGGACCTGGAGGAGTCGTCCATCTCTATAAATCTGGTAGTATGGAGCTACAGAGCAGGATCGTATACAAGTACAAAGGACCAGAGATAAGAGAAGAGACAGAAACCAGGGGGACCTGCAGTTATCACCATGGGAGGACCTGGAGGAGTTGTCCATCTCTATAGGATTGTTCCCGCTTTTTTCAAAAGGAAACTTGTCCAATGCTGTCGCTGGTTTCGAGGATTAGAATTGCAGCTCATGTAGTAAGTGACGGATTCCAGGATGTCACACAGAACGGTCAGGATGTCCAGGTGCTTTCTCCGCATAGGAAAATGATCTGAAAGGAGATAGTTCTCCAGGTGGTAGATGTTCTCCATTCCCATTCCCGAAAATGTGTCCTTCAAGGAAGATCTGTTCACCCTCTGGCTCTGGGTTAGGACGATGAAGGGTTTGATCCCTGGGGTGGAGGAATATTTATCATAGAGGCTTCTGATAGGACTATTACCCAACCTTATCTACACATTGGGGGTCATTTATCTTATCTACACATTGGGGGTCATTTATCTTATCTGCACATTGAGGGTCATTTATCTTATTTGGTTTTAAAAGTGGGGGGGGGGGGATTTAACGGAACTTTCTAAGAACTATTCTAGTTGCTTATGGCAACCAATCAAAGCTCAGCTTTCCTTTTATCAACTGCATTGGGAAAATGAAAGCTAAGCTGTAATTGGTTGCCATGAGCAACTAGAACAGTTCTGCTCTCAGACCCTCCTGATGTCTTGATAAATAATCTCATAAGTAGATCAATAATTCTACCCCGGTGTGCGGATAATAATCTTATGCCGCAATCAGGGCCGGATTATAGGCGGGGCTCCCGGGGCTCGAGCCCCGGGGCGCCAAGCATCTTGCCCCCCCGGGGGGCCCCCAGCAGATCGCGACCCCCGGTCCCTGACTCCTCAGCCGCCGCCTCCCTTTGTCATCCGCCCTCGGCACACGTCACCACCTCCACGCATATACCCTTGCATGGCCTGCCCGCCCACCTGTCCCCCCCCGGGCACAAGTTACCGCCTCCCCGCCCTTCAGCTGCATGGCCGAGCCGTCCACCCCCTGCCCGCCCATCCCGCAGCCTTACCCTGCATCCCCCCCGCTGCCACCCCCCCTCCTGCCCAAACAGGCAGTCATCCTCCGCATCCCCCACTCCTCCCCGGAACATTCAGCTGTCCTCCGCTAGCCCGCGCCCCCCCCCCCCCCCGCCGGAACATTCAGCCGTCCTCCACTCCCCGCGCCCCCTTCCCCCAGGAACATTCAGCAGTCCTCCGTTCAACACCCCCCCCCCCCGCCGGAACATTCAGCCGTCCTCCGCCCCCCGCCGGAACATTCAGCCGTCCTCCGCTCCACGCCCCCCCACCCGCAACATTCAACCGTCCTCCGCTCCCCGTGCCCCAACCCCCCCTACCGGAACATTCAGCCGTCCTCCGCTCCACGCCGGAACATTCAGCCATCTACCACTCCCCAGCCGTCCTTCGCGCCGCCCCCCCCCCCCCCCCGCCGGAACATTCAGCCGTCCTCCGCTCACTGGAGGTGAGGCGGCTGTATGTAGCTGTGTTACTGGGGTCGAGGCGGCTGTCTATAGATGTGTTACTGGGGGTGAGGCGGCTGTGTGTAGCTGTGTTACTGGGGGTGAGGCGGCTGTATGTAGCTGTGTTACTGGGGGTGAGGCGGCTGTGTGTAGCTGTGTTACTGGAGATGAGGCAGCTGTAAGTAGCTGTGTTACTGGGGGTGAGGCGGCTGTATGTAGCGGTGTTACTGGGGGTGAGGCGGCTGTATGTAGCTGTGTTACTGGGGATGAGGCGGCTGTATGTAGCTGTGTTACTGGGGGTAAGGAGGCTGTATGTAGCTGTGTTACTGGGGGTGAGGCGGCTGTGTGTAGCTGTGTTACTGGAGATGAGGCAGCTGTAAGTAGCTGTGTTACTGGGGGTGAGGCGGCTGTATGTAGCGGTGTTACTGGGGGTGAGGCGGCTGTATGCAGCTGTGTTACTGGGGGTGAGACGGCTGTATGTAGCTGTGTTACTGGGAGCGAGGCGGCTGTATGTAGCTGTGTTACTGGGGGTGTGGCGGCTGTATGTAGCTGTGTTACTGGGGGCGAGGTGGCTGTATGTAGCTGTGTTACTGGGGGTGAGGCGGCTGTATGTAGCTGTGTTACTGGGGGTGAGGCGGCTGTGTGTAGCTGTGTTACTGGGGGTAAGGAGGCTGTATGTAGCTGTGTTACTGGGAGCGAGGCGGCTGTATGTAGCTGTGTTACTGGGGGTGTGGCGGCTGTATGTAGCTGTGTTACTGGGGGCGAGGTGGCTGTATGTAGCTGTGTTACTGGGGGTGAGGCGGCTGTATGTAGCTGTGTTACTGGGGGTGAGGCGGCTGTGTGTAGCTGTGTTACTGGGGGTAAGGAGGCTGTATGTAGCTGTGTTACTGGGAGCGAGGCGGCTGTATGTAGCTGTGTTACTGGGGGTGTGGCGGCTGTATGTAGCTGTGTTACTGGGGGCGAGGTGACTGTATGTAGCTGTGTTACTGGGGGTGAGGCGGCTGTATGTAGCTGTGTTACTGGGGGTGAGGCGGCTGTGTGTAGCTGTGTTACTGGGGGTAAGGAGGCTGTATGTAGCTGTGTTACTGGGAGCGAGGCGGCTGTATGTAGCTGTGTTACTGGGGGTGTGGCGGCTGTATGTAGCTGTGTTACTGGGGGCGAGGTGACTGTATGTAGCTGTGTTACTGGGGGTGAGGCGGCTGTATGTAGCGGTGTTACTGGGGGTGAGGCGGCTGTATGTAGCTGTGTTACTGGGGATGAGGCGGCTATATGTAGCTGTGTTACTGGGGGTGAGATGGCTGTATGCAGCTGTGTTACTGGGGGTGAGGCGGCTGTATGTAGCGGTGTTACTGGGGGTGAGGCGGCTGTATGTAGCTGTGTTACTGGGGATGAGGCGGCCAGGGGCCCCCACCAACCTTAATCCGGCCCTGGCTGCAATCAATGTTTCGGGGGTAGCACAATGGAGCTTCCAACCAATGAACATTCCCGATTGTCAATCCGATAAACGTGGAATCTGATGGACCTTTATCAAAGCTGGAACAAGTAGTGATGGGTTATCATATCCGGCAGCTCGGTGACTACTTACTGGTGAGATTTTGGGCTTGTGTCAGGAATTCCCTGATGTTCTCCCGCTCTTCACCATTGAGGGTTTGCTGTGAACTGCAATAAAACATGGATAATGAATAATCGGCTTCTGATCCAAGACCTCTAGGACCATTCTGCACATGTATCACACAGATCAGAACCAGTAAGGAGGGAAGACCCTCCTCTATCTAGATTGGATCATTGGGGCCTTCAACATGAACTCTCTTCTACCTGAGCTTCATCTTTCTACCTTCCCAGTTATGGTCCCTTCCGTTTTCTCATCCCATCGTCCCATTGGTAAGGAAATATTTGCAGAGTTTAATTATTTTCTTTGTCTACTCAATTTCTGGCCGATACCTGTAAATCAGAACGGGCACAATGACCTCGGTGGCCTCTTCCTGTAATCTTCTGGTCACCAGGCTGACACGTTCCTCTAAGCTCTTCTCCCACAGCACAATGTTATTCAGGGGCACACAATTACCTTAACGAGAGAAGGAGATAAGATCTGTGCTCCATGTTTTATTCACCACGTCAACAGTGTTCTGTGTGAGAGATATGTCCATATCTATCAGAAGCCCCTCATCCACGGACAACCCTCTAATAAGGAAGGAGACCCCCTTCTATGGGAGAAATCGAGTGGAATGAGGACGAAGCTCCTGATTCTGAAGTTTGAATTTAAATCAATCCTCTTTCAGTGGAAATGTATTTTAGACTGAACATGTGACCCCATGATGTGTAGATTAGAAGAAGTTAATGATAGAACTTACAGAGTTGAGCGTAAATTTCCCATTCCTGAGCAGAACTCATGTTAGTGAAGCCTCGGTTGTCCACAATTGTGATATTCTCTGTGAGCTTGTATCCTCTTCGGTCTATGGTCTTGCCACCCATGGATGTAGCCTCCCCTGCATAGTCATTGAATTTGTCGCCACCCAAGGCAAACAGGCAGGAATTTACGAAGGAGGACTTCCCGTGGCCGGCAAAACCAAAGAGCTGGATGAGAATATGAGTGAAGGAACCAGGAGGCATCTGGTAGCCCCGTATATACTGTGCGAGCTGTGTGACATCAGATCGATTAGTGACTTGGTGGACCTTGGGCTTGGCAGCTGAGAGGAGAAATAGTAATAACCATTATCAGGATGGAGCGGTTCTTCTACATGATGTCCTATCACTTATGGTTAACTGGAGCCGTTACAAGGAATTTACTAAAGGACATAAGGATAATATCAAACTGTATGATGGAACATTTCCTCACCTTGGTCAACTTGTTGTTGGTCAACTTCTAAAATCAACTTTTCTAAAGGTTCCAATGATCGCAAAAAGCCTTGAAGGACATCTTCAGCCTTTACAGAAAGGGAGGTCATTTACTACCACATATAATGTAAAATAAAGTAATTCTGCAGGATAAACAATTGTAATTCCCCGGCAACACTCCAAGGATCCAAAGATCGCTATCAATACAACATACACAATAACCACACTACAAAGTAATGGAAGTGAAGCGGTGGAGACCCGCACTCCTACCTTCACCCCTTTGTCTGGTCTCTGGCTGTATTCCTGTATTATTGACTCCTTGTCGCTAATAAATGCCTCGTGTCCTCCCGCGATGTGATACTTGTTCTCCTTGAGGTTTTGGTCCAGTTTACTCCTCAGGTCTCTTATGATGTCATTACATCTCTGCAGGGAAGATCCTTCACAAGATTTCCAGATTTCGTCTTTTTTCATCAGTAAGTCCGTCTGGTCACCAAATACATGAATCAAGTTTCAATTTGACAAATTTACTATTGATAAGGAATCTATAAAGTTAATGTATCCTACTCTGATTATCCTTATACATCACATGGAGATGGTTTCTTAGCACTAGGCTACACTCACGCGGCCAGAAAGACTTGCCCAACTATAGGACATGAACTATAACTTGCAGCCCGGCCATAAACATGTGTTCACCACATTGTGACCGGGTACCATAGACCTGAATGTAGGTAGAGATCTGCCACTAAGTGATCACGGCCCCCATTACGGTCGTGTGAATGTGGCAACGTGTCATCCATCATAGACTAAGGTGTTATATACACGTGTTGTGTCCATTAAGGGTCTTCTTAAGATTGACAGGAACATAGCTGCCACCATGCAACTGGAAGATCTGCCTTATCTTTTGCCTCCTATATTCAGCTCCATATTGAACCTCTGGGGACATAATAAAACTTCCCACAAGCTAAGTGACCCCTGACGTTTGTCTGTCTTTACTCTTGCCCCATCTTCATTGTTGGGTAGAGAATATTATGAGGGAAGTAATATTATTCGGATGAAATACAGAATGTAAGGGACAATATATAATAGAGTAAAACCAGCCGGTACCTGCAGCTCATCCAGATATTCCTCCAGACTCTTGTCATGCTTTATGTGCAGCTTCTTGAATGCTTCCGTGGCCTCCTCTACTGCAGCCTCGTGGATCTGCTGGAATTCCTGGTGGCAGCTCACATGTTGGGAAAACATCTTCTCTTCGTAAACCTCAATGGATTTTTTTATCGCCTTCTTGTTTTCATTGGTGAACATGCTTGTTACAGAATTTTCTAGAAAACTTATATCCTGCATTTTGACAACATCAAGGTACGATTGGAGAAGTAATGCAAATCCTGTAAGGAACAAGAAAAAATGTATCTGTCCTCAAACTTACTCTAGATACCACCAATGCCCCATCCATCGACTGATCAATCGGGATCCACATGTTTACATCTAACACGGACTATGTCCCAATTGCCCATTTCCTAATCCTGTCACATTGTAACAACAATGGCCAAAGTATATAATAAGGTTAATGACCCACACGAGGGGATTCTGTAATAATTTATTCTGCATCTACCAGTCTCCCCATACAACACAACCTGAAGGGTTCCAGCAGACTCACTAGATCCATTGATGGCCATTGCTCCAGTAAGTCTTTTGGGTGGAACCTCCTCTAGGATAAACTGGCAGAAGTTCTTAGTCTCCTCTACAAATCTGGATTGAAGCTTCTCCTCAGGCTCTTGGTCCATCCTGCTCAGGATTTCCTTGTCTGATGCCGGAACATCAAAAACAAAGCATCTTCTATTTGGAAAAACTCTCCGGATTTTCTCTCGGGCTTTATTCTGCTCCTGTGTCCTTGGTGTCTTTACACCTACAATTTAAGGAAATGGGGACAAGAATGAGAACAAAGGAAAATTCGGATGTTCTCCCTTAATATAGGAAACTACTAATAGAAAGTTCTCCATCTTTGTCTGGATTAGTAAATGTAACATCAATAAGATTGAATAGACCATCTGCATGAAGACCATCGGAGGACTATCCTTGTACCCTGTATTTGGGGATTATACATACGTGTTATAGCCTGCAGGGAGTTTTCCAGGTACTCATCGGCAGTAACCGGGTGACCATTTATCTCTAGTCTGAGAGTGGCGTCTCGTAGAGTCCAGACTAAGAGCGGCAGCACGGGGTCATCACCGCCCATCTGCAAATCTTCTCCGTCCTGTTTGGCAGCAAACTGTG
This sequence comes from Engystomops pustulosus, assembly GCF_040894005.1. Taxonomy (NCBI): domain Eukaryota; kingdom Metazoa; phylum Chordata; class Amphibia; order Anura; family Leptodactylidae; genus Engystomops; species Engystomops pustulosus. The sequence goes on from NC_092418.1 coordinate 4,920,904, forward strand.
TGATGATCTGGTGGATCTCCGTCATGGCGCTGGGTTATTCATTTAAGGAGTCTTAACTGTGAACCGAGGAAAGTATCAGAAACACCTCACATCAGGAATCGGGAAGATGCTTTGGGTGATATTTGTGGAAACATCTAAGAATGTAGGATGCTAATGGCCAGACACAACCTGTCATGGGTGCTCCCGCGTTCCCTGTCTCGGATCGAGGGCGCACCTGTGTCTCTCCGTGTACCTCCGGAGCCTGGCACCACTTACCTCCTCTGGCTCCAGCGGTGACCTCCGCTGCCCCCACCGGCCGATAATTGGCGCTGGCCTGATATAAATTCCTGCCTCTTCCTGTGACCCTTGCCGGATCTTCAAGCCTTCCCCTGAAGAGAAAGCTCCTCTGTGATTCCTGTGTATCCTGTGATTCCTGCGTTTCTGTGTGCCAGTCCGTTCCGGTGTTCCTGACCTGCGTGCCAGCTCCTGCGATTCCTGTCGTGCCTTCCTGCGCTGTTCTCACGCTGTCACTCCGGGTACACACTGTCTCCTGCATCACTACCTCGGCAGCCACCGTGGGCTAGTTGCACCTGTGGAACGACCTGGTGGCACCACGCTGCAGCAAGTCCATCCCGCTTTGTGGCGGGCTCTGGTGCCACTTAGACTCCGGTCCCAGGTCGGCTTGTACCATCTCCCGCGGTGGTTTAGAGGGTCCACACACTCCCAGCCCTGACAGAACCACATAGAAAACAATTAACATTTTGAAGAATTTGTTTTTTTTTCTGCTTGTAGAAGCCATGGTGCCCGGAGAAGAAGGAGCCACAGACCATGGAGTCATGACTGGTCTACATCTATCCAGAATCACATTGGTCCTTCTTTTAGGCTGGTCATAGATGATATCTGTGCTCCTTCTGGTGGTATATAGATGGGCCTATATATACACATCAGGGCAGTACATGTTCTCAGCCTCTCAGCTCTCACTGTTTAGCTGGATAGTCCTGATGTGACTCAATAAAGGATACGACAGCTTCTTCACAGCGTCCTGGTCTATAGCCGTCTTACTATTATAGATGACAGCGCTGCTCATGAGCATGGCCAGGGACAGGATCATACAGTCATTCTCCCGGCTGGCCTGGAAGACATTGGGGAGACTCCATAAGGCCGATGACCTACATGTGTTTGCATTAATCCCATCCCCTCCCAATTTTGATACTGACAACCCTGACTCTATACGCACCCCCCCCCCCACCTCCACCCCACAATCAGGGTATGTTGTGTTATACGAATAATAGAAATTATCTCCATTAATCCTTGTCCTGATTTACCTTTCCTACATCCCCAACACCTTCTGTGTCCAGTAAGACGAGGATGTGACCGGTCCTTATAGGGTGAGGGACACATCGCATCCAGATGCCTTTTGTGTTTGCACTTAATGTATGTCCTACAGAGAAGCCACCTACAGACACATAGAAGGGACACATCACACATCACTGTATATAAATATGATTAGAAACAGTATTTCATCTAAAAATCAAACAGCAAGACGTATTCTCTGGATCCCCATCAGTGGCGCAGCTATAGGGGTCCTATACAAAGGCGCGTCACCACACTAACCCCACAGAAACTTCTCTCCTCTGATATCTGGCAGATATCAAATAACAAATCCTTCTGTCTGCTCTCTACACTGAGATTTATAATAGACAGACTGCCAAAAATGACCAGCCCTCCACCTGCTCTCTGCACTGAGGTTTATAATGCACAGACTGCCAAATATGTCCTCTCTCCACCTGCTCTCTACACTGAGATTTATAATAGACAGACTGCCAAAAATGACCACCCCTCCACCTGCTCTCTGCACTTAGATTTATAATACACAGACTGCCAAATATGTCCTCTCTCCACCTGCTCTCTGCACTGAGATTTATAATACACAGACTGCCAAATATGTCCTCTCTCCACCTGCTCTCTGCACTGAGATTTATAATACACAGACTGCCAAATATGACCCCCTCCACCTGCTCTCTGCACTGAGATTTATAATACACAGACTGCCAAATATGACCCCCTCCACCTGCTCTCTGCACTGAGGTTTATAATACACAGACTGACAAATATGACCCCCTCCACCTGCTCTCTGCACTGAGATTTATAATACACAGACTGACAAATATGACCCCCTCCACCTGCTCTCTGCACTGAGATTTATAATACACAGACTGACAAATATGACCCCCTCCACCTGCTCTCTGCACTGAGATTTATAATACACAGACTGACAAATATGACCCCCTCCACCTGCTCTCTGCACTGAGGTTTATAATACATAGACTGCCAAATATGTCCTCTCTCCACCTGCTCTCTGTACTGCGATTTATAATACACAAACTGACAAATATGTCCTCTCTCCACCTGCTCTCTGTACTGCGATTTATAATACACAGACTGACAAATATGACCCCCTCCACCTGCTCTCTGCACTGAGGTTTATAATACATAGACTGCCAAATATATCACAGCATTGAATTATGTCTCTTACCTTCTGAGTCTCCAGAAAGTTTATTCAGCAGATAGGATTTCCCAGACCGGTAAGGTCCTACGATGGACACCACGACCAGAGGCTGTGAGATGTTCTCCAGAATCATCTTGGCTTCTTCATTAACAGATAAACTTTTGTCTCCAGCATTCTCAATCAGACACAGAGGTTTAAGCAGCTTAGAAATTGGAGCCATAATGACCTGCAAATGCCGGGATAAGGCCTCGGTGTGATATAGGCCTGATTATTGCTCTCTGCTTCTTAGGGCTACACACAAAAAACAAGAAAACATGAATGGAGAGAGAGTGCAGAGAGGGTAACCATGAAGGCTTACAATCTAATAGGAGGGGCAGACATCCAGGTGATATCGCAGTGGTGGAAGGTGACTATATAGTGTTACTATAGCGTTACTATAGCGTTACTATAGGGTGACAGTTTTCCTATAGACTTGGACTTTTAGCTGCTATTGAAGGTTTTGGTGTCAGAGTTTATTGGATGCAACACAAAAAAAGTGAAACAGATTCTCGATGTTTGGTGTCTGACGGTGGCGCATTGAGGCAACGTGTGCACGAGGTCAACGCCGGAGGCTCTTATTCCAAACAGTAGAAATATGAGGGACTGACCCCAAACGTGTCTGATCGGTTACCCCCTCCCGAGTGACGGTTACACACAACCCCCTGGAGTCCGTATTTTCTGCGTAACGCATAAGTGTTAAGACGTGGAAATGATTCTGAGTGTAAAGAGGATGGGGGTCATTTACTAAGGGCCCGATTCGCGTTTTCCCGACGTGTTAGCCGAACATTTCCGATTTGCGCCGATTGTACCTGAATTGCCCCGGGATTTTGGCGCACGCGATCGGATTGTGGCGCATCAGCGCCGGCATGCATGCGACGGAAATCGGGGGGCATGGCCGAACGAAAACCCGACGTATTCGGAAAAACCGCCGCATTTAAAAACCGAAAATGTGTCGCTTAGGAAGCGCTTACCTTCACCTGGTCCAGCTCGGTGTATTCCGGGGCGTTCCGATGCTTTTCAGCACAGCAGCGCCACCTGGTGGACGGCGGAGGAACTACCTTCATAAATCCTGTCCGGACCCAAATCCTGTTCAGAGAACGCGCCGCTGGATCGCGAATGGACCGGGTAAGTAAATCTGCCCCGATGTGTTTCTGCTCCTGCCCAGCTGCTTACACATTGGGGGTCATTTACTAAGGGCCCGATTCGCGTTTTCCCGACGTGTTACCCGAATATTTCCGATTTGCGCCGATTTCCCCTGAATTGCCCCTGGATTTTGGCGCACGGGATCGGAGTGTGGCGCATCGGCGCTGGCATGCACGTGGCGGAAATCGGGGGGCGTGGCCGAACGAAAACCCGACGGATTCGGAAAAACCGCCGCATTTAAAAAAAAATTGGTCGCACGGGCCATACTCACATGCACCACGATGAAGACGATGAACTCCGGGGCACATCGGCGGACTTCAGTGCAGCAGCGACACCTGGTGGACATCGGGCGCATCGAACGCTCGTCAGAGAAGCCGCCGCTGGAACGCGAATGGACCGGGTAAGTAAATGTGCCCCATTGTTGTTGTTGGTTCCTATATCCTTCACTTAAGAAAAGGTGCAGAGTTAACGCAGAGGGAGACACAGGGTTAATGGTGTAAGGAGTAAGTGGGAGGTAGAAGAACGGATAAGGACAAGGCTGCCAGACAAACCTCATCTTCCACCTCTCCCCCACATCGGTAGAATGGAGATGTATCAGACCGCAGGATACACCGATACATAAGGGGGACCCCTGCGCAATGTCCACAGTTTGGCCCCCACATTAACCCCGTGGGAGAGAAGTTCTGTGACTCTACATGGAGCAGCAGAAGAAGCTGCAGTCGCTGTTACAGAAGTCATCGAGGAACTAAATATCGCAGATCAATGCACAAATACTTACATGAAAGTCAAAGTTCTCGGGGAAGACGTCAGAAATGTCAAACTTTTTTGCCTCTTGTGTTTGTTGAGCTTCTGGATCCAGGATCAATTCAGATATAAGAAAGATCTAAGGTTTAACTGTTCTCATCTCGAGCTCCAAGAAGTGAAAGTGAAAGGGGAAAGTGTCTCCAGTTTTACTCTCAGAGAATGTGAAAGAGCAGAACTAGAGGAGCGCAGACATTGGGGGTCATTTACTAAGGGTCCGCAGCCGCGAATCCGTCAGGTTTTTCCCGAATATTTCTGTTTTGCGCTGTATTTCACGGGATTGTGGCGCACGCGATCGATTTTTGGCGCAATCGCGCCGACTTTCACGCGACAGAAATCGGGGGGCGTGGCCACCGGACAACCCGAAGGATTCGGACAAACCGCAGAATTTAAAAAGCCATTTGTGTCGCAAGATCAAGCACTCACATACACCAGAAAAAAGCAGGTGAACTCCAGCGGACCTCGGCGCAGCAGCGACACCTGGTGAATATCGGCGCACGGAGCTTAGTGAATCCCGGCCGGACCCGAATCAACGTCAGAGAACCCGCCGCTGGATCGCGACTGGACCGGGTAAGTAAATGTGCCCCATTATCTCGTCCTATCAAGACTCTGCCTCCAGGTTCTCCGCACACAGAACTTTCTCCCGTGACTCTTCCTCAAGACAATTCCCTTTCTTTCCAAACACATTCCCTGTCTCTACCCCAAAAACTATTCCCGAAGCATTTATGTCTACCACTGTGCGACACATTTAACATGCAAAGGCCAACAGAAGTGTGTCACACGCTCCATGTTAAAGGTGCACCAAAAAAAGTGGTGCAGGATTCACGCAGAACGTGCGCCACGAATCCTGAATCTGGCGCGCCCTGCAATATACACAGGACACTGCACATAGTACACAGGACACTGCACATAGTACACACTGCACATAGTACACAGGACACTGCACATAGTACACAGGACACTGCACATAGTACACACTGCACATAGTACACAGGACACTGCACATAGTACACACTGCATATAGTACATAGGACACTGCACATAGTACACAGGACACTGCATATAGTGCATACTGCACATAGTACACAGGACACTGCATATAGTACACAGGCCACTACACATAGTACACAGGACCCTGCACATAGTACACCCTGCACATAGTACACACTGCACATAGTACACAGGACACTGCACATAGTACACATAGTACACGCTGCACATAGTACACAGGACCCTGCACATAGTACACACTGCACATAGTATACACTGCACATAGTATACACTGCACATAGTACACAGGACCCTGCACATAGTACACACTGAACATAGTACACAGGACACTGCACATAGTACACACTGAACATAGTACACAGGACACTGCACATAGTACACACGACACTGCACATAGTACACACTGAACATAGTACACAGGACCCCTGCACATAGCATACAGGACACTGCACATAGTACACAGGACACTGCACATAGTACACAGGACACTGCACATAGTACACAGGACACTGCACATAGTACACAGGACACTGCACATAGTACACACTGCATATAGTACACAGGACACTGCACATAGTACACAGGCCACTACACATAGTACACAGGCCACTGCACATAGTACACAGGACACTGCACTTAGTACACACACTGCACATAGTACACAGGACCCTGCACATAGTACACACCTTGCACATAGTACACACTCTGCACATAGTATACAATTAGTACTAATAGTGCAGCTGCACACATATACATACAGTGGAGGGAGTATGGTGGCATGTAGCATGAAAATTTAAATCTGTATTTCCCTGAGTTTCCTTCTCGTATTCCACTGTTGTGGTAGACTCCTACATATACATCATGGTTGACTTCAATAAACACAAAACCTATCTACAAAAAAGCCATTCCAACCAAAAAAATTATGAAGTATAATTAATCTTTATTACAAACCAAATGACAAACACTTTAAAAGCAACAGGAACAGGCTGGTCACATAGAAGGGAAAGCGGAGACACTACACAAAATCAGACAAATCTTGCAGGGTGATGCATGGGGATGGGTGCTACCCTCCTAAAGGGAGGTGTGCCTGAGGAAATATGCTATAAATCCAAAAGGGGGGAGTAATCCTAAAATCAATGTACAAAGTTTAAGGTGCATAGTGCCTGTGCATCCCAATGGGGGGCATATCTTAATCTAAAAGCACACATTTCATTATAGCTTATCATGGAACACATAAACAACTCTATTATATGTCCTATTCTGAAGGTAAACAAGTATATTTGTCATGATAGCAGTAAAGTAATCATATTGCACATACCCATTGTAGTGAGTTCGCCTGCCGTCTGACACAGAAGCCCGACGCGCGTTTCGGCGCTAGCCTTCGTCTGGGGGTAATGTGTGACTAGGACACCTGGGTTTTTAAATAAGCAGTGGCCAGTGGTGGAGAGGAAAACCTCTCTATACCTGTCAGGTGGTAAGTATCATTTCCGGTCAGCGCTATTGAGCGCACGCCGCCCCGGGGTTGACACTCCCTCACCCGTATCCAACCCGGAACACGTGACCCGCCACGTGATGGTGACGTCACGCCGGGGCACGTGATGCGGGTAATGGATCAGGTGATCGAGGGGCGTGTCTCCCACCGAGCGTGTGCGCTGCTGATCGGGACCTGACAGGTAGGATGAGCACTGGAAACCGTTGTCATGGGAGCACTTTCTATGAGGAATCATATATGAGAAGACATATCTATTTAGACATAAAATTAGAAGAAGAGGAGGAGGGACGAAGGGGAAGAGTTTAAAAAGGAGTCTTACAGCGTATTTGAACGAAAGACACATATATCATGGGGTTCAATCCAGAGGTGACTACAAACTAAATATGCAAAACATTATTCTTAAAGTGCATGAGAAGTGAATAAATCACTGTGTATATCATTTTTTAAAAAATATATTCGATATAAACCTATATTAAAGTGCATTCTACCTTAAACAATACTCAAGCGCATTCTACCTAACATTTTCGTGCATTCCACATACCATTGTTAGAATGCATAATAATATGTACATGTGCACAACGCTTTTACCGTGCATAAAGTGAATTGTGACATATAAAGAGCATCAAGTGAATTATGGATAAGGGAATTAATAAAATTATTGGGGGTAACCATCATAAGATTACTGTAAATCTATAGTGGAGTGTTCAAAGCAGGTGATATTCAGTAATACTACTTGAAAACATATCTAAACATTAAAACAAATGTGCAAAAAAGTGTACGGAAAACTGCCACCCTAAAAACCTAAAAAATGTGTGTGTGAGGTGATATTGCATATTGGCTCAGGTCGTGATATATCTAAAAAATTGTGATGACTATTTGAATATCCCAGGGATTCAAGAGTGGTCCAAGACAATATGTATGTGTCTTTCCTGGGTAACCGAATCCATGATTATGTCTCTAGCATGCCCAGGTACTGGTTCATGTGAATAGGGGGGCTTCTAGAAGGGGTTGATGGGGCTAATGCAGTGATGCAATGGAGTGTATATTTATTGTCTGCAGTGCCCAACAAAAATTATAAAAGTATATAAGAGAGGAGAAAGGGGAGGGGGAGAGGGGGAGGGGAAAAAAAGAAAGGAAAAAAGAAAAAAAGAAAGAAAGAAAAAACCTAAGGTGGACCGGGAAAAATATATCATGTTAGTCCCAGATCAAAATAATAATTGATCCCTGGGTGTTAAAAGAGGTCTTATGCTTGTAGTCCTATAGCTGGTTTCTCTTGAGTCCAAGTGCTCCTGTTTCATTAGATGATCGTATAGTAGGCCTGCTAGTAGAAAAAAATGATAATAAAATCAAATTAATAACATTTCATCAGACATATAATTTTAAAAATATGTATATACAATTTAAAAACCCAGTGTGAACCGGGTCGGGAATCAGAGGAAGGGTGCATAACTCAGGGTCTCATTCAGGCCCAATGGGCTTAGGGATTTGAGGGTCCAGATCCATTTGGTCTCACATTGGGCCAATTTTTGTGCTACCGGACCTCCCCTGATATTATTCTTGATGTGGTCAATGCCACAGACACGGAGATATTTCGGATTGCATCCGTGTTTGTCTCTAAAATGTTTTGCAACGGGAAGTCCGTCCGTACAGAACTCAGGGTTTTTTGCTGCTGTAATATCCCGTACATGTTCACGGACCCTTATCTTTAGCTCTCTAGTCGTCAGACCTATATAAATTAGGTCACAGGGGCACGAAGCATGGTAGATTACTGTTTTTGTGTTACATGTGATTGTATGTGTAATCTTATACGTCCGTGATCCATCTGAATTTTTGAATGAGTCTGTTTGCATGATGTTGGGGCATGCCACGCATCGACCGCATGGTTTACACCCCCATTTGGGGCCTTTAGTGCTCAAAAAAGTATGTCTGTTCTTTTTCTCATAATGGCTTTTAACCAAGAGATCTTTGAGATTTTTGGACCTTCGTGCTGCTATGCCTGGATGTTCAGGGATGTATTTTTGTAAAATGGGGTCCGCTCTCAAAAGAGGCCAGAACCGTTCCAATATTTCTTTCATCTCCTTCCACTGCGAATGATACTCAGTAATAAATCTTACCTTGCAATCCTCCTTCTGTTTCCTTTCTGGGTATAGTAATTCAATTCTTGGGGTCTGTTTTGCTCTGTTATAGGCTTTCCTTAGCGTTCTCTGGCTATATCCGCGGTCTCTGAATCTGCGTCTCAATTCCTGTGCCTGGAGTTCAAAAGATTCGTCCGTTGAGCAGATTCTCCTCATACGTAAGTATTGTCCAATGGGGACTGCCGTAATGGTTTGTGGAGGGTGAGATGATGAGGCGTGCAACAGGGAATTTACTGCCGTTTCCTTTCTATGTACATCCGATTGGAGGTATCCAAATTCATCCTTCTCTAGAAGAACATCCAAAAAATCCACTTTATTTACATCATATTTATATGTGAGTTTGATGTTCATGTTGTTATCATTTAATTGGTGGATAAATGTGTCTAGCTCTTGGGCAGTGCCCCTCCAGATGACCAGGACGTCATCAATGTACCGTGCCCAGAAAATGACACGGTCCATTGCGACGTCCCGGTCACCCATGAGGAGGTCCCTCTCCCACAGCCCCAGGAACAAATTGGCATATGAGGGGGCACATGCCGCCCCCATCGCCGTTCCCTGGAGCTGTAGGAAGAAGGAGTCCCCAAATACAAATGCATTGTGACAAAGCACGAATTCCAATAGATCTAGGATTAGTTTCTTCATACCCCCATCGAGAGTTGTGGTGTCGAGGAAGAATTTTACCGCCCTGAGGCCATCTGGGTGTTTTATACTTGTGTATAATGATTCTACGTCCATCGCAACGAGAATCATGTCTTCCTCCATATGGATGCCTTCGATTTTTTGCAATAAATCTGAGGTGTCTCGTACATAGGAGGGTAAGCACTCTACTATGTCCTTTAGGTGATGGTCAATGAATTTACCAATTTTTTCTGTCAGCCCCCCGTTGCCCGAAATAATTGGGCGTCCGGGTGGGTTGACAGAGTTCTTATGCACCTTGGGCAGAAGGTACAGTGTAGGTGTCCTTGGTAGTTTAACTAATAACGCTTCCGCACATTCCTTGGAAATTACTTTATTAATTACTGCTCTCTGGAGCAGTGTATTTAGTTCCTCCACGAATTTACTGGTTGGGTTATATGTTAATTTTTGATAACACATCTTGTCTCTCAGCTGTCGTTGGGCTTCCGCCTCATACATTTGTCGTGACCACAATACTATGTTCCCCCCCTTGTCCGCCTGTTTGATGATTACATTGTCCAATTTTTCTAGATTTTTTAATGCTTCTCGCATTTTGGGGGTCAAATTGTCGCGGTGAATCTCTTTAGAGATGTTCTCAAATTCCGCGGACACCAATTTTACAAATAAGTCAATGGTGGGAGAAGTGGACAAGGAGGGGAACCTGCGGGATCTTGGTCGTATACAGGCTGGTATCTTACCGTGCATTGATGCTGTATCTCTAGATTCTTCCTCTAGTTCTTCCAGTATTCGAACTGCTTCCAAATCCATGGTTGATGAAAAAATATCTTTAGGGTCTTCCACATGGAACCACTTCTTATGAATTAAGGATCTCGCAAATATGTTTAGATCCTTTACCGCTTTAGCTGGGCTCCAGAGAGCAGTAATTAATAAAGTAATTTCCAAGGAATGTGCGGAAGCGTTATTAGTTAAACTACCAAGGACACCTACACTGTACCTTCTACCCAAGGTGCATAAGAACTCTGTCAACCCACCCGGACGCCCAATTATTTCGGGCAACGGGGGGCTGACAGAAAAAATTGGTAAATTCATTGACCATCACCTAAAGGACATAGTAGAGTGCTTACCCTCCTATGTACGAGACACCTCAGATTTATTGCAAAAAATCGAAGGCATCCATATGGAGGAAGACATGATTCTCGTTGCGATGGACGTAGAATCATTATACACAAGTATAAAACACCCAGATGGCCTCAGGGCGGTAAAATTCTTCCTCGACACCACAACTCTCGATGGGGGTATGAAGAAACTAATCCTAGATCTATTGGAATTCGTGCTTTGTCACAATGCATTTGTATTTGGGGACTCCTTCTTCCTACAGCTCCAGGGAACGGCGATGGGGGCGGCATGTGCCCCCTCATATGCCAATTTGTTCCTGGGGCTGTGGGAGAGGGACCTCCTCATGGGTGACCGGGACGTCGCAATGGACCGTGTCATTTTCTGGGCACGGTACATTGATGACGTCCTGGTCATCTGGAGGGGCACTGCCCAAGAGCTAGACACATTTATCCACCAATTAAATGATAACAACATGAACATCAAACTCACATATAAATATGATGTAAATAAAGTGGATTTTTTGGATGTTCTTCTAGAGAAGGATGAATTTGGATACCTCCAATCGGATGTACATAGAAAGGAAACGGCAGTAAATTCCCTGTTGCACGCCTCATCATCTCACCCTCCACAAACCATTACGGCAGTCCCCATTGGACAATACTTACGTATGAGGAGAATCTGCTCAACGGACGAATCTTTTGAACTCCAGGCACAGGAATTGAGACGCAGATTCAGAGACCGCGGATATAGCCAGAGAACGCTAAGGAAAGCCTATAACAGAGCAAAACAGACCCCAAGAATTGAATTACTATACCCAGAAAGGAAACAGAAGGAGGATTGCAAGGTAAGATTTATTACTGAGTATCATTCGCAGTGGAAGGAGATGAAAGAAATATTGGAACGGTTCTGGCCTCTTTTGAGAGCGGACCCCATTTTACAAAAATACATCCCTGAACATCCAGGCATAGCAGCACGAAGGTCCAAAAATCTCAAAGATCTCTTGGTTAAAAGCCATTATGAGAAAAAGAACAGACATACTTTTTTGAGCACTAAAGGCCCCAAATGGGGGTGTAAACCATGCGGTCGATGCGTGGCATGCCCCAACATCATGCAAACAGACTCATTCAAAAATTCAGATGGATCACGGACGTATAAGATTACACATACAATCACATGTAACACAAAAACAGTAATCTACCATGCTTCGTGCCCCTGTGACCTAATTTATATAGGTCTGACGACTAGAGAGCTAAAGATAAGGGTCCGTGAACATGTACGGGATATTACAGCAGCAAAAAACCCTGAGTTCTGTACGGACGGACTTCCCGTTGCAAAACATTTTAGAGACAAACACGGATGCAATCCGAAATATCTCCGTGTCTGTGGCATTGACCACATCAAGAATAATATCAGGGGAGGTCCGGTAGCACAAAAATTGGCCCAATGTGAGACCAAATGGATCTGGACCCTCAAATCCCTAAGCCCATTGGGCCTGAATGAGACCCTGAGTTATGCACCCTTCCTCTGATTCCCGACCCGGTTCACACTGGGTTTTTAAATTGTATATACATATTTTTAAAATTATATGTCTGATGAAATGTTATTAATTTGATTTTATTATCATTTTTTTCTACTAGCAGGCCTACTATACGATCATCTAATGAAACAGGAGCACTTGGACTCAAGAGAAACCAGCTATAGGACTACAAGCATAAGACCTCTTTTAACACCCAGGGATCAATTATTATTTTGATCTGGGACTAACATGATATATTTTTCCCGGTCCACCTTAGGTTTTTTCTTTCTTTCTTTTTTTCTTTTTTCCTTTCTTTTTTTCCCCTCCCCCTCTCCCCCTCCCCTTTCTCCTCTCTTATATACTTTTATAATTTTTGTTGGGCACTGCAGACAATAAATATACACTCCATTGCATCACTGCATTAGCCCCATCAACCCCTTCTAGAAGCCCCCCTATTCACATGAACCAGTACCTGGGCATGCTAGAGACATAATCATGGATTCGGTTACCCAGGAAAGACACATACATATTGTCTTGGACCACTCTTGAATCCCTGGGATATTCAAATAGTCATCACAATTTTTTAGATATATCACGACCTGAGCCAATATGCAATATCACCTCACACACACATTTTTTAGGTTTTTAGGGTGGCAGTTTTCCGTACACTTTTTTGCACATTTGTTTTAATGTTTAGATATGTTTTCAAGTAGTATTACTGAATATCACCTGCTTTGAACACTCCACTATAGATTTACAGTAATCTTATGATGGTTACCCCCAATAATTTTATTAATTCCCTTATCCATAATTCACTTGATGCTCTTTATATGTCACAATTCACTTTATGCACGGTAAAAGCGTTGTGCACATGTACATATTATTATGCATTCTAACAATGGTATGTGGAATGCACGAAAATGTTAGGTAGAATGCGCTTGAGTATTGTTTAAGGTAGAATGCACTTTAATATAGGTTTATATCGAATATATTTTTTCAAAAATGATATACACAGTGATTTATTCACTTCTCATGCACTTTAAGAATAATGTTTTGCATATTTAGTTTGTAGTCACCTCTGGATTGAACCCCATGATATATGTGTCTTTCGTTCAAATACGCTGTAAGACTCCTTTTTAAACTCTTCCCCTTCGTCCCTCCTCCTCTTCTTCTAATTTTATGTCTAAATAGATATGTCTTCTCATATATGATTCCTCATAGAAAGTGCTCCCATGACAACGGTTTCCAGTGCTCATCCTACCTGTCAGGTCCCGATCAGCAGCGCACACGCTCGGTGGGAGACACGCCCCTCGATCACCTGATCCATTACCCGCATCACGTGCCCCGGCGTGACGTCACCATCACGTGGCGGGTCACGTGTTCCGGGTTGGATACGGGTGAGGGAGTGTCAACCCCGGGGCGGCGTGCGCTCAATAGCGCTGACCGGAAATGATACTTACCACCTGACAGGTATAGAGAGGTTTTCCTCTCCACCACTGGCCACTGCTTATTTAAAAACCCAGGTGTCCTAGTCACACATTACCCCCAGACGAAGGCTAGCGCCGAAACGCGCGTCGGGCTTCTGTGTCAGACGGCAGGCGAACTCACTACAATGGGTATGTGCAATATGATTACTTTACTGCTATCATGACAAATATACTTGTTTACCTTCAGAATAGGACATATAATAGAGTTGTTTATGTGTTCCATGATAAGCTATAATGAAATGTGTGCTTTTAGATTAAGATATGCCCCCCATTGGGATGCACAGGCACTATGCACCTTAAACTTTGTACATTGATTTTAGGATTACTCCCCCCTTTTGGATTTATAGCATATTTCCTCAGGCACACCTCCCTTTAGGAGGGTAGCACCCATCCCCATGCATCACCCTGCAAGATTTGTCTGATTTTGTGTAGTGTCTCCGCTTTCCCTTCTATGTGACCAGCCTGTTCCTGTTGCTTTTAAAGTGTTTGTCATTTGGTTTGTAATAAAGATTAATTATACTTCATAATTTTTTTGGTTGGAATGGCTTTTTTGTAGATAGGTTTTGTACATAGTATACAATGCACATAGTACACACCCTGCACATAGTACACACCCTGCACATAGTACAACCCCTGCACATAGTACACCCCCTGCACATAGTGCACACACTGCACATAGTAAACCCCCTGCACATAGTACACCCCCTGCACATAGTACACACCCTGCACATAGTACACACCCCCTGCACATAGTACACACTGCACATAGTACACCCTGCACATAGTACACATCCTGCACATAGTACACACTGCACATAGTACACCCTGCACATAGTACAACCCCTGCACATAGAACCCACTGCACATAGTACACACCCTGCACATAGTACACACTGCACATAGTACACCCTGCACATAGTACACATCCTGCACATAGTACACATTGCACATAGTACAACACTGCCCATAGTACACACCCTTCACATAGTACACACTGCACATAGTACACACCCTGCTCAAAGTACACCCCCTGCACATAGTACACCCCTGCACATAGTACACACCCTGCACATAGTACACACTGCACATAGTACACACTGCACATTGTACACAGGACACTGCACATAGTAGACACTGCACATAGTACACACTGAACATAGTACACACTACACATAGTACACACACTGCACATAGTACACACTGCACATAGTACATAGGACACTGCACATAGTACACACTGAACATAGTACACACCCTGCACATAGTATACACACTGCACACAGTACACCCCCCTGCACATAGTACACACTGCACACAGTACACCTTGCACATAGTACACCACCTGCACATAGTACACACCCTGCATATAGTACACAGGACACTGCACATAGTACACACTGCACATAGTACACACCCTGCACATAGTACACCCCCTGCACATAGTACACCCTGCACATAGTACACCCTGCACATAGTACACCCTGCACATACAGTAGTACACACCCCTGCACATAGTACACCACCTGCACATAGTACACACCCTGCATATAGTACACAGGACACTGCACATAGTACACACTGCACATAGTACACACCCTGCACATAGTACACCCCCTGCACATAGTACACCCTGCACATAGTACACCCTGCACATAGTACACCCTGCACATACAGTAGTACACACCCCTGCACATAGTACACACTGCGCATAGTACATAGGAAACTGCACATAGTACACACTGAACATAGTATACACACTGCGCATAGTACACCTTGTACATAGTACACACCCTGCACATAGTACACACTGCACTTAGTACACCCTGCACAAAGTACAAATCTTGCACATAGTACACACAGCACATAGTACACCCTGCACATAGAACACCCCCTGCACATAGTACACCCCCTGCACATAGAACACACTGCATATAGTACACACCATGCACATAGTACACATCCTGAACATAGTACACACTGCATATAGTACACCCCCTGCACATAGTACACCCCCTGCACTTAGTACACCCCTGCACATAATACACATCCTACACATAGTACACATTGCACATAGTACACACCCTGCACATAGTACACCCCCTGCACATAGTACACCCCCTGCACATAGTACACCCCTGCACATGATACACACCCTGCACATAGTACACACTGCACATAGTACACACTGCACATAGTACACACCCTGCACATAGTACCCACGACACTGCACATAGTACACCCTGCACATAGTACCCACGACACTGCACATAGTACACCCTGCACATAGTACACACCGCACATAGTACACCCTGCACATAGTACCCACGACACTGCACATAGTACACCCTGCACATAGTACACACTGCACATAGTACACACTGCACATAGCACACATTCTGCACATAATACACACTACACATAGTACACAGCCTGCACATAGTACACACCCTTCACATAGTACATACCCTGCACATAGTACATACCCTGCACGTAGTACACACTGCACGTAGTACACACCCTGCAATAGTAGACACTGCACAAAGTACACACTGCGCATAGTACACACCCTGCACATAGTACACACCTTGCACATAGTTCACCCTGCACATAGTACATACCCTGCAGGTAGTACACACTGCACATAGTACAAACCCTGCACATAGTACACCCTGCATATAGTACACACTGCACATAGTACACACTGCACATAGTACACACCATGCATATAGTACACACTGCACATAGTACACAGGACACTGCACATAGTACACACTGCACATAGTACACAGGACACTGCACATAGTACACACTGCACATAGTACACACCCTGCACATAGTACACACTGCACATAGTACACCCTGCACATAGTACACATTCTGCACACAGTACACATTGCACATAGTACACCCTGCATATAGTACCCCCTGCACATTGTACACAGGACACTGCACATAGTACACACTGCACATTGTACACAGGACACTGCACATAGTACACACTGCACATAGTACACACTGCACATAGTACACAGGACACTGCACATAGTACACCCCTGCACATAGTACATAGGACACTGCACATAGTACACACTGCACATAGTACACAGGACTCTGCACATAGTACACACTGCACATAGTACACACTGCACATAGTACGTAGGACACTGCACATAGTACACACTGAACATAGTACACAGGACACTGCACATAGTACACACTGCACATAGTACATAGGACACTGCACATAGTACACACTGAACATAGTACACAGGACATTGCACATAGTACACACTGCACATAGCACACATTCTGCACATAATACACACTACACATAGTACACACCCTGCACATAGTACACACCCTGCACATAGTACATATTCTGCACATAGTACATACCCTGCACGTAGTACACACTGCACGTAGTACACACCCAGCAATAGTAGACACTGCACATAGTACACCCTGCACATAGTACTCCCCCTGCACATAGTACACACCCTGCACATAGTACACACCTTGCACATAGTACACACCCTGCACATAGTATACACTGCACATAGTACACACCCCCTGCACATAGTACACATCCTGCACATAGTACACATCCTACACATAGTACACACCCTGCACATAGTACACACCCCCTGCACATAGTACACATCCTGCACATAGTACACATCCTACACATAGTACACACCCTGCACATAGTACACCCCTGCACATAGTACACACCCTGCACATAGTACACACTGCATATAGTACACCCTGCACATAGTACACCCCCTGCACATAGTACATCCTGCACATAGTACATACCCTGCACGTAGTACACACTGCACATTGCACATTCTGCACATAGTACACACTGTACATAGTACACACCCTGCACATAGTACACCCTGCACATAGTACACCCCTTGCACATTGCACACCCTGCATATAGTACACTCTGCACATAGTACACACCATGCATATAGTACACACTGCACATAGTACACAGGACACTGCACATAGTACAAACCCTGCACATAGTACACACTGCCCATAGTACACACTGCACATAGTACACAATGCATATTGTACACCCTGCACATAGTACACACCCTGCACATAGTACACCCTGCACATAGTACACCCCCTGCCCATAGTACACACCTTGCACATAGTACACACTGCTCTTAGTAATTATGGGCCTATATGTGTGCACATTAAACACGATTCAGCATATCTCAAAATACATTCATGATTTTACTATCATTAATACTGATGTGATTTGTGATGCATTTGCTGTGGCTTTCAAAATGCAATTAAAACGCATTCTATAAACATGGCCTGAGAGTATTTGATAGCCCCCAGGCGTATACCCATTGGGCTAATGACTGCTCAGAGGGGGCAGCAGTCCGAGTACAATAAAAGGTGTGCGGGCCCTTTAATTGAAGGTTGCTCTTCCCTCTCTCATCTTCATTCATCAGAGGGATGTGCTGAGGGCGTGGCTAGTAATGTGGGCGGTACAAGAGGCGGGCACATGCTTAAATACTGTGAGTAGCAGTGACTCAGCCTCTTTTTCATCGGTTTTCACTCCCTCCCTCCCTTTTTATATCGTTTTCGTGTATTTTTTGTCACAGCGGGTGGTTTTTTAAGGGGTAACACTGCCCTACATGCCCTTACCTATGGCGGCATACAGGAGGTAACACTGCCCTACATGCCCTTACATATGGCGGCATACAGGGGGTAAAACTGCCCTACATGCCCTTACATATGGCGGCATACAGGAGGTAACACTGCACTACATGTCCTTACATATGGCAGCATACAGGAGGTAACACTGCACTACATGTCCTTACATATGGCAGCATACAGGGGGTAACACTGCACTACATGCCCTTACATATGGCGGCATACAGGGGGTAACACTGCCCTACATGTCCTTACATATGGCAGCATACAGGAGGTAACACTGCACTACATGCCCTTACATATGGCAGGCATACAGGAGGTAACACTGCACTACATGTCCTTACATATGGCAGCATACAGGGGGTAACACTGCCCTACATGCCCTTACATATGGCAGCATACAGGAGGTAACACTGCACTACATGTCCTTACATATGGCGGCATACAGGAGGTAACACTGCCCTACATGCCCTTACATATGGCAGCATACAGGAGGTAACACTGCCCTACATGTCCTTACATATGGCAGCATACAGGGGGTAACACTGCCCTACATGTCCTTACATATGGCAGCATACAGGAGGTAACACTGCCCTACATGTCCTTACATATGGCAGCATACAGGGGGTAACACTGCACTACATGCCCTTACATATGGCAGCATACAGGAGGTAACACTGCCCTACATGCCCTTACATATGGCAGTATACAGGAGGTAACACTGCCCTACATGCCCTTACATATGGCAGCATACAGGGGGTAACACTGCCCTACATGTCCTTACATATGGCAGCATACAGGAGGTAACACTGCACTACATGCCCTTACATATGGCAGCATACAGGGGGTAACACTGCCCTACATGCCCTTACATATGGCGGCATACAGGAGGTAACACTGCACTACATGTCCTTACATATGGCAGCATACAGGGGGTAACACTGCCCTACATGCCCTTACATATGGCAGCATACAGGAGGTAACACTGCCCTACATGCCCTTACATATGGCAGCATACAGGGGGTAACACTGCACTACATGCCCTTACATATGGCAGCATACAGGAGGTAACACTGCCCTACATGTCCTTACATATGGCAGCATACAGGAGGTAACACTGCCCTACATGTCCTTACATATGGCAGCATACAGGAGGTAACACTGCACTACATGTCCTTACATATGGCAGCATACAGGAGGTAACACTGCACTACATGCCCTTACATATGGCAGCATACAGGGGGTAACACTGCCCTACATGTCCTTACATATGGCAGCATACAGGGGGTAACACTGCACTACATGCCCTTACATATGGCAGGCATACAGGAGGTAACACTGCACTACATGTCCTTACATATGGCAGTATACAGGAGGTAACACTGCACTACATGCCCTTACATATGGCAGTATACAGGAGGTAACACTGCACTACATGCCCTTACATATGGCAGTATACAGGAGGTAACACTGCACTACATGCCCTTACATATGGCAGTATACAGGAGGTAACACTGCACTACATGTCCTTACATATGGCAGCATACAGGAGGTAACACTGCACTACATGCCCTTACATATGGCAGTATACAGGAGGTAACACTGCACTACATGCCCTTACATATGGCAGCATACAGGAGGTAACACTGCCCTACATGTCCTTACATATGGCAGTATACAGGAGGTAACACTGCACTACATGCCCTTACATATGGCAGCATACAGGAGGTAACACTGCACTACATGCCCTTACATATGGCAGCATACAGGAGGTAACACTGCACTACATGCCCTTACATATGGCAGCATACAGGGGGTAACACTGCACTACATGTCCTTACATATGGCAGGCATACAGGAGGTAACACTGCACTACATGTCCTTACATATGGCAGCATACAGGAGGTAACACTGCCCTACATGCCCTTACATATGGCAGCATACAGGGGGTAACACTGCCCTACATGCCCTTACATATGGCAGCATACAGGAGGTAACACTGCCCTACATGTCCTTACATATGGCAGGCATACAGGAGGTAACACTGCCCTACATGCCCTTACATATGGCAGCATACAGGGGGTAACACTGCACTACATGTCCTTACATATGGCAGGCATACAGGAGGTAACACTGCCCTACATGCCCTTACATATGGCAGCATACAGGGGGTAACACTGCACTACATGTCCTTACATATGGCAGCATACAGGGAGTAACACTGCCCTACATGCCCTTACATATGGCAGTATACAGGAGGTAACACTGCCCTACATGCCCTTACATATGGCAGGCATACAGGAGGTAACACTGCCCTACATGTCCTTACATATGGCAGCATACAGGGGGTAACACTGCCCTACATGCCCTTACATATGGCAGCATACAGGGGGTAACACTGCCCTACATGCCCTTACATATGGCAGCATACAGGGGATAACACTGCACTACATGTCCTTACATATGGCAGCATACAGGAGGTAACACTGCACTACATGCCCTTACATATG
Organism: Engystomops pustulosus; assembly: GCF_040894005.1. Taxonomy (NCBI): domain Eukaryota; kingdom Metazoa; phylum Chordata; class Amphibia; order Anura; family Leptodactylidae; genus Engystomops; species Engystomops pustulosus. The sequence continues at coordinate 4,941,955 of NC_092418.1, forward strand.
GCAGCATACAGGAGGTAACACTGCACTACATGTCCTTACATATGGCAGCATACAGGAGGTAACACTGCACTACATGCCCTTACATATGGCAGGCATACAGGGTGTAACACTGCCCTACATGCCCTTACATATGGCAGCATACAGGAGGTAACACTGCACTACATGTCCTTACATATGGCAGCATACAGGGGGTAACACTGCCCTACATGCCCTTACATATGGCAGGCATACAGGAGGTAACACTGCCCTACATGCCCTTACATATGGCAGCATACAGGAGGTAACACTGCCCTACATGTCCTTACATATGGCAGCATACAGGAGGTAACACTGCACTACATGTCCTTACATATGGCAGCATACAGGAGGTAACACTGCCCTACATGCCCTTACATATGGCAGCATACAGGAGGTAACACTGCACTACATGTCCTTACATATGGCAGCATACAGGGAGGTAACACTGCACTACATGTCCTTACATATGGCAGTATACAGGAGGTAACACTGCACTACATGCCCTTACATATGGCAGCATACAGGAGGTAACACTGCACTACATGCCCTTACATATGGCAGCATACAGGGGGTAACACTGCACTACATGTCCTTACATATGGCAGCATACAGGGGGTAACACTGCCCTACATGCCCTTACATATGGCAGCATACAGGAGGTAACACTGCACTACATGCCCTTACATATGGCAGCATACAGGAGGTAACACTGCACTACATGTCCTTACATATGGCGGCATACAGGAGGTAACACTGCCCTACATGCCCTTACATATGGCAGCATACAGGGGGTAACACTGCCCTACATGCCCTTACATATGGCAGCATACAGGGGGTAACACTGCACTACATGTCCTTACATATGGCAGCATACAGGAGGTAACACTGCCCTACATGTCCTTACATATGGCAGCATACAGGAGGTAACACTGCACTACATGCCCTTACATATGGCAGCATACAGGAGGTAACACTGCCCTACATGCCCTTACATATGGCAGCATACATGGGGTAACACTGCACTACATGTCCTTACATATGGCAGCATACAGGGAGTAACACTGCACTACATGTCCTTACATATGGCAGCATACAGGAGGTAACACTGCACTACATGCCCTTACATATGGCAGCATACAGGAGGTAACACTGCACTACATGCCCTTACATATGGCAGCATACAGGAGGTAACACTGCCCTACATGCCCTTACATATGGCAGCATACAGGGGGTAACACTGCCCTACATGCCCTTACATATGGCAGCATACAGGGGGTAACACTGCACTACATGTCCTTACATATGGCAGCATACAGGAGGTAACACTGCCCTACATGTCCTTACATATGGCAGCATACAGGAGGTAACACTGCACTACATGCCCTTACATATGGCAGCATACAGGAGGTAACACTGCCCTACATGCCCTTACATATGGCAGCATACATGGGGTAACACTGCACTACATGTCCTTACATATGGCAGCATACAGGGAGTAACACTGCCCTACATGCCCTTACATATGGCAGCATACAGGAGGTAACACTGCACTACATGTCCTTACATATGGCAGCATACAGGAGGTAACACTGCACTACATGTCCTTACATATGGCAGCATACAGGGGGTAACACTGCACTACATGTCCTTACATATGGCAGCATACAGGAGGTAACACTGCACTACATGTCCTTACATATGGCAGCATACAGGGGGTAACACTGCCCTACATGTCCTTACATATGGCAGCATACAGGAGGTAACACTGCCCTACATGTCCTTACATATGGCAGCATACAGGGGGTAACACTGCACTACATGCCCTTACATATGGCAGCATACAGGAGGTAACACTGCCCTACATGTCCTTACATATGGCAGTATACAGGGGGTAACACTGCCCTACATGTCCTTACATATGGCAGCATACAGGAGGTAACACTGCACTACATGTCCTTACATATGGCAGGCATACAGGAGGTAACACTGCACTACATGTCCTTACATATGGCAGCATACAGGGGGTAACACTGCCCTACATGCCCTTACATATGGCAGCATACAGGAGGTAACACTGCCCTACATGTCCTTACATATGGCAGTATACAGGGGGTAACACTGCCCTACATGTCCTTACATATGGCAGCATACAGGGGGTAACACTGCACTACATGCCCTTACATATGGCAGCATACAGGAGGTAACACTGCCCTACATGTCCTTACATATGGCAGTATACAGGGGGTAACACTGCCCTACATGTCCTTACATATGGCAGCATACAGGAGGTAACACTGCACTACATGTCCTTACATATGGCAGGCATACAGGAGGTAACACTGCACTACATGCCCTTACATATGGCAGCAAACAGGAGGTAACACTGCCCTACATGCCCTTACATATGGCAGCATACAGGGGGTAACACTGCCCTACATGTCCTTACATATGGCAGCATACAGGAGGTAACACTGCCCTACATGCCCTTACATATGGCAGCATACAGGAGGTAACACTGCACTACATGTCCTTACATATGGCAGCATACAGGGTGTAACACTGCACTACATGCCCTTACATATGGCAGCATACAGGAGGTAACACTGCACTACATGCCCTTACATATGGCAGCATACAGGAGGTAACACTGCCCTACATGCCCTTACATATGGCAGCATACAGGGGGTAACACTGCACTACATGCCCTTACATATGGCAGCATACAGGAGGTAACACTGCCCTACATGCCCTTACATATGGCAGCATACAGGGGGTAACACTGCACTACATGCCCTTACATATGGCAGCATACAGGGGGTAACACTGCACTACATGCCCTTACATATGGCAGCATACAGGAGGTAACACTGCACTACATGTCCTTACATATGGCAGCATACAGGAGGTAACACTGCCCTACATGTCCTTACATATGGAGGCATACAGGAGGTAACACTGCCCTACATGCCCTTACATATGGCAGCATACAGGAGGTAACACTGCCCTACATGTCCTTACATATGGAGGCATACAGGAGGTAACACTGCCCTACATGCCCTTACATATGGCAGCATACAGGAGGTAACACTGCACTACATGCCCTTACATATGGCAGTATACAGGGGGTAACACTGCCCTACATGCCCTTACATATGGCAGGCATACAGGGGGTAACACTGCACTACATGTCCTTACATATGGCAGGCATACAGGGGGTAACACTGCCCTACATGCCCTTACATATGGCAGCATACAGGAGGTAACACTGCCCTACATGTCCTTACATATGGCAGTATACAGGAGGTAACACTGCCCTACATGCCCTTACATATGGCAGCATACAGGAGGTAACACTGCCCTACATGCCCTTACATATGGCAGCATACAGGAGGTAACACTGCACTACATGCCCTTACATATGGCAGTATACAGGAGGTAACACTGCCCTACATGCCCTTACATATGGCAGCATACAGGAGGTAACACTGCACTACATGCCCTTACATATGGCAGGCATACAGGAGGTAACACTGCACTACATGTCCTTACATATGGCAGGCATACAGGAGGTAACACTGCACTACATGTCCTTACATATGGCAGCATACAGGGGGTAACACTGCCCTACATGCCCTTACATATGGCAGCATACAGGAGGTAACACTGCACTACATGCCCTTACATATGGCAGCATACAGGAGGTAACACTGCACTACATGCCCTTACATATGGCAGCATACAGGAGGTAACACTGCACTACATGCCCTTACATATGGCAGCATACAGGAGGTAACACTGCACTACATGCCCTTACATATGGCAGCATACAGGAGGTAACACTGCCCTACATGTCCTTACATATGGCAGGCATACAGGGGGTAACACTGCCCTACATGCCCTTACATATGGCAGCATACAGGAGGTAACACTGCCCTACATGCCCTTACATATGGCAGCATACAGGAGGTAACACTGCCCTACATGTCCTTACATATGGCAGCATACAGGAGGTAACACTGCACTACATGCCCTTACATATGGCAGCATACAGGGGGTAACACTGCACTACATGTCCTTACATATGGCAGCATACAGGAGGTAACACTGCCCTACATGCCCTTACATATGGCAGCATACAGGAGGTAACACTGCACTACATGTCCTTACATATGGCAGCATACAGGAGGTAACACTGCCCTACATGCCCTTACATATGGCAGCATACAGGAGGTAACACTGCACTACATGTCCTTACATATGGCAGCATACAGGAGGTAACACTGCACTACATGTCCTTACATATGGCAGCATACAGGAGGTAACACTGCCCTACATGCCCTTACATATGGCAGGCATACAGGGGGTAACACTGCACTACATGTCCTTACATATGGCAGCATACAGGAGGTAACACTGCCCTACATGCCCTTACATATGGCAGCATACAGGAGGTAACACTGCACTACATGTCCTTACATATGGCAGCATACAGGGGGGTAACACTGCCCTACATGCCCTTACATATGGCAGCATACAGGGGGTAACACTGCCCTACATGTCCTTACATATGGCAGCATACAGGAGGTAACACTGCACTACATGTCCTTACATATGGCAGCATACAGGGGGGTAACACTGCCCTACATGCCCTTACATATGGCAGCATACAGGGGGTAACACTGCCCTACATGCCCTTACATATGGCAGCATACAGGGGGTAACACTGCCCTACATGCCCTTACATATGGCAGCATACAGGAGGTAACACTGCCCTACATGCCCTTACATATGGCAGCATACAGGAGGTAACACTGCCCTACATGCCCTTACATATGGCAGGCATACAGGAGGTAACACTGCCCTACATGTCCTTACATATGGCAGTATACAGGAGGTAACACTGCCCTACATGTCCTTACATATGGCAGGCATACAGGGGGTAACACTGCCCTACATGCCCTTACATATGGCAGGCATACAGGGGGTAACACTGCCCTACATGCCCTTACATATGGCAGCATACAGGAGGTAACACTGCCCTACATGTCCTTACATATGGCAGCATACAGGGGGTAACACTGCCCTACATGTCCTTACATATGGCGGCATACAGGGGGTAACACTGCACTACATGTCCTTACATATGGCAGCATACAGGGGGTAACACTGCCCTACATGCCCTTACATATGGCAGCATACAGGGGGTAACACTGCCCTACATGCCCTTACATATGGCAGCATACAGGAGGTAACACTGCCCTACATGCCCTTACATATGGCAGCATACAGGGGGTAACACTGCACTACATGTCCTTACATATGGCAGCATACAGGAGGTAACACTGCACTACATGCCCTTACATATGGCGGCATACAGGAGGTAACACTGCACTACATGTCCTTACATATGGCAGCATACAGGGGGTAACACTGCACTACATGCCCTTACATATGGCAGCATACAGGAGGTAACACTGCACTACATGCCCTTACATATGGCAGCATACAGGAGGTAACACTGCACTACATGTCCTTACATATGGCAGCATACAGGGGGGTAACACTGCACTACATGCCCTTACATATGGCAGGCATACAGGAGGTAACACTGCACTACATGTCCTTACATATGGCAGCATACAGGAGGTAACACTGCCCTACATGTCCTTACATATGGCAGCATACAGGAGGTAACACTGCTCTACATGCCCTTACATATGGCAGCATACAGGGGGTAACACTGCCCTACATGCCCTTACATATGGCAGGCATACAGGAGGTAACACTGCCCTACATGTCCTTACATATGGCAGGCATACAGGAGGTAACACTGCCCTACATGTCCTTACATATGGCAGCATACAGGAGGTAACACTGCACTACATGCCCTTACATATGGCAGCATACAGGAGGTAACACTGCACTACATGCCCTTACATATGGCAGCATACAGGAGGTAACACTGCACTACATGCCCTTACATATGGCAGCATACAGGAGGTAACACTGCCCTACATGCCCTTACATATGGCAGCATACAGGAGGTAACACTGCCCTACATGTCCTTACATATGGCAGCATACAGGGGGTAACACTGCACTACATGTCCTTACATATGGCAGCATACAGGAGGTAACACTGCCCTACATGTCCTTACATATGGCAGCATACAGGAGGTAACACTGCACTACATGCCCTTACATATGGCAGCATACAGGAGGTAACACTGCACTACATGTCCTTACATATGGCAGCATACAGGGGGTAACACTGCCCTACATGTCCTTACATATGGCAGCATACAGGAGGTAACACTGCCCTACATGCCCTTACATATGGCAGCATACAGGAGGTAACACTGCACTACATGCCCTTACATATGGCAGGCATACAGGAGGTAACACTGCCCTACATGCCCTTACATATGGCAGGCATACAGGAGGTAACACTGCCCTACATGCCCTTACATATGGCGGCATACAGGGGGGTAACACTGCCCTACATGCCCTTACATATGGCAGCATACAGGGGGTAACACTGCCCTACATGTCCTTACATATGGCAGCATACAGGGGGTAACACTGCACTACATGTCCTTACATATGGCAGTATACAGGAGGTAACACTGCACTACATGCCCTTACATATGGCAGCATACAGGAGGTAACACTGCCCTACATGCCCTTACATATGGCAGCATACAGGAGGTAACACTGCCCTACATGTCCTTACATATGGCAGCATACAGGAGGTAACACTGCCCTACATGCCCTTACATATGGCAGCATACAGGAGGTAACACTGCACTACATGCCCTTACATATGGCAGTATACAGGGGGTAACACTGCCCTACATGCCCTTACATATGGCAGCATACAGGGGGTAACACTGCCCTACATGCCCTTACATATGGCAGCATACAGGAGGTAACACTGCCCTACATGCCCTTACATATGGCAGCATACAGGAGGTAACACTGCCCTACATGTCCTTACATATGGCAGCATACAGGAGGTAACACTGCCCTACATGTCCTTACATATGGCAGCATACAGGAGGTAACACTGCCCTACATGCCCTTACATATGGCAGCATACAGGAGGTAACACTGCACTACATGTCCTTACATATGGCAGCATACAGGGGGTAACACTGCCCTACATGTCCTTACATATGGCGGCATACAGGGTGTAACACTGCCCTACATGTCCTTACATATGGCAGCATACAGGAGGTAACACTGCACTACATGTCCTTACATATGGCAGGCATACAGGAGGTAACACTGCCCTACATGTCCTTACATATGGCAGCATACAGGAGGTAACACTGCACTACATGCCCTTACATATGGCAGCATACAGGAGGTAACACTGCACTACATGTCCTTACATATGGCAGCATACAGGGGGTAACACTGCACTACATGTCCTTACATATGGCAGCATACAGGGGGTAACACTGCACTACATGTCCTTACATATGGCGGCATACAGGGGGTAACACTGCACTACATGCCCTTACATATGGCAGCATACAGGAGGTAACACTGCACTACATGCCCTTACATATGGCAGCATACAGGAGGTAACACTGCACTACATGTCCTTACATATGGCAGCATACAGGGGGTAACACTGCACTACATGTCCTTACATATGGCAGCATACAGGGGGTAACACTGCACTACATGTCCTTACATATGGCGGCATACAGGGGGTAACACTGCACTACATGTCCTTACATATGGCAGCATACAGGAGGTAACACTGCCCTACATGTCCTTACATATGGCAGCATACAGGGGGTAACACTGCACTACATGTCCTTACATATGGCAGCATACAGGAGGTAACACTGCCCTACATGCCCTTACATATGGCAGCATACAGGAGGTAACACTGCACTACATGTCCTTACATATGGCAGTATACAGGAGGTAACACTGCCCTACATGCCCTTACATATGGCAGCATACAGGAGGTAACACTGCCCTACATGTCCTTACATATGGCAGCATACAGGGGGTAACACTGCACTACATGCCCTTACATATGGCAGCATACAGGAGGTAACACTGCCCTACATGTCCTTACATATGGCAGCATACAGGGGGTAACACTGCACTACATGTCCTTACATATGGCAGCATACAGGAGGTAACACTGCCCTACATGTCCTTACATATGGCAGCATACAGGAGGTAACACTGCACTACATGTCCTTACATATGGCAGCATACAGGAGGTAACACTGCACTACATGCCCTTACATATGGCAGCATACAGGAGGTAACACTGCACTACATGCCCTTACATATGGCAGCATACAGGAGGTAACACTGCACTACATGTCCTTACATATGGCAGCATACAGGAGGTAACACTGCCCTACATGTCCTTACATATGGCAGCATACAGGAGGTAACACTGCACTACATGTCCTTACATATGGCAGCATACAGGGGGTAACACTGCACTACATGTCCTTACATATGGCGGCATACAGGGGGTAACACTGCACTACATGCCCTTACATATGGCAGCATACAGGGGGTAACACTGCACTACATGCTCTTACATATGGCAGCATACAGGGGGTAACACTGCCCTACATGCCCTTACATATGGCAGCAAACAGGAGGTAACACTGCACTACATGTCCTTACATATGGCAGCATACAGGAGGTAACACTGCACTACATGTCCTTACATATGGCAGCATACAGGAGGTAACACTGCACTACATGTCCTTACATATGGCAGGCATACAGGAGGTAACACTGCACTACATGCCCTTACATATGGCAGCATACAGGGGGTAACACTGCCCTACATGCCCTTACATATGGCAGCATACAGGAGGTAACACTGCACTACATGCCCTTACATATGGCAGCATACAGGAGGTAACACTGCACTACATGCCCTTACATATGGCAGCATACAGGGGGTAACACTGCCCTACATGCCCTTACATATGGCAGCATACAGGAGGTAACACTGCACTACATGCCCTTACATATGGCAGCATACAGGGGGTAACACTGCACTACATGTCCTTACATATGGCAGCATACAGGGGGTAACACTGCCCTACATGTCCTTACATATGGCAGCATACAGGGGGTAACACTGCACTACATGTCCTTACATATGGCGGCATACAGGGGGTAACACTGCACTACATGCCCTTACATATGGCAGCATACAGGGGGTAACACTGCACTACATGCTCTTACATATGGCAGCATACAGGGGGTAACACTGCCCTACATGCCCTTACATATGGCAGCATACAGGAGGTAACACTGCCCTACATGCCCTTACATATGGCAGCATACAGGAGGTAACACTGCACTACATGTCCTTACATATGGCAGCATACAGGAGGTAACACTGCCCTACATGCCCTTACATATGGCAGCATACAGGGGGTAACACTGCCCTACATGCCCTTACATATGGCAGCATACAGGGGGTAACACTGCCCTACATGCCCTTACATATGGCAGCATACAGGAGGTAACACTGCCCTACATGCCCTTACATATGGCAGCATACAGGAGGTAACACTGCACTACATGCCCTTACATATGGCGGCATACAGGGGGTAACACTGCACTACATGCCCTTACATATGGCAGCATACAGGAGGTAACACTGCACTACATGCCCTTACATATGGCAGCATACAGGAGGTAACACTGCACTACATGTCCTTACATATGGCAGCATACAGGAGGTAACACTGCACTACATGTCCTTACATATGGCAGCATACAGGAGGTAACACTGCACTACATGTCCTTACATATGGCAGGCATACAGGAGGTAACACTGCACTACATGCCCTTACATATGGCAGCATACAGGGGGTAACACTGCACTACATGTCCTTACATATGGCAGCATACAGGAGGTAACACTGCACTACATGTCCTTACATATGGCAGCATACAGGGAGGTAACACTGCACTACATGTCCTTACATATGGCAGGCATACAGGAGGTAACACTGCACTACATGCCCTTACATATGGCAGCATACAGGGGGTAACACTGCACTACATGTCCTTACATATGGCAGCATACAGGAGGTAACACTGCACTACATGTCCTTACATATGGCAGCATACAGGAGGTAACACTGCACTACATGTCCTTACATATGGCAGCATACAGGAGGTAACACTGCCCTACATGCCCTTACATATGGCAGCATACAGGGGGTAACACTGCACTACATGTCCTTACATATGGCAGCATACAGGAGGTAACACTGCCCTACATGCCCTTACATATGGCAGCATACAGGGGGTAACACTGCCCTACATGTCCTTACATATGGCAGCATACAGGAGGTAACACTGCCCTACATGCCCTTACATATGGCAGCATACAGGGGGTAACACTGCACTACATGCCCTTACATATGGCAGCATACAGGAGGTAACACTGCCCTACATGTCCTTACATATGGCAGCATACAGGGAGTAACACTGCCCTACATGCCCTTACATATGGCAGCATACAGGGGGTAACACTGCACTACATGTCCTTACATATGGCAGCATACAGGAGGTAACACTGCCCTACATGCCCTTACATATGGCGGCATACAGGAGGTAACACTGCACTACATGCCCTTACATATGGCAGCATACAGGAGGTAACACTGCCCTACATGCCCTTACATATGGCAGCATACAGGAGGTAACACTGCCCTACATGTCCTTACATATGGCAGCATACAGGGGTAACACTGCCCTACATGCCCTTACATATGGCAGCATACAGGAGGTAACACTGCACTACATGCCCTTACATATGGCAGCATACAGGAGGTAACACTGCACTACATGCCCTTACATATGGCAGCATACAGGGGGGTAACACTGCCCTACATGCCCTTACATATGGCAGCATACAGGAGGTAACACTGCACTACATGCCCTTACACATGGCAGCATACAGGAGGTAACACTGCACTACATGCCCTTACATATGGCAGCATACAGGAGGTAACACTGCACTACATGTCCTTACATATGGCAGCATACAGGAGGTAACACTGCACTACATGCCCTTACATATGGCAGGCATACAGGAGGTAACACTGCACTACATGCCCTTACATATGGCAGCATACAGGAGGTAACACTGCACTACATGCCCTTACATATGGCAGGCATACAGGAGGTAACACTGCACTACATGTCCTTACATATGGCAGCATACAGGAGGTAACACTGCCCTACATGCCCTTACATATGGCAGCATACAGGAGGTAACACTGCACTACATGCCCTTACATATGGCAGCATACAGGGAGTAACACTGCCCTACATGCCCTTACATATGGCAGCATACAGGGGGTAACACTGCCCTACATGTCCTTACATATGGCGGCATACAGGAGGTAACACTGCCCTACATGTCCTTACATATGGCGGCATACAGGGGGTAACACTGCCCTACATGCCCTTACATATGGCAGCATACAGGAGGTAACACTGCCCTACATGTCCTTACATATGGCAGCATACAGGGAGGTAACACTGCCCTACATGTCCTTACATATGGCGGCATACAGGAGGTAACACTGCACTACATGCCCTTACATATGGCAGCATACAGGAGGTAACACTGCACTACATGCCCTTACATATGGCAGGCATACAGGAGGTAACACTGCACTACATGTCCTTACATATGGCAGCATACAGGAGGTAACACTGCCCTACATGCCCTTACATATGGCAGCATACAGGAGGTAACACTGCACTACATGCCCTTACATATGGCAGCATACAGGGAGTAACACTGCCCTACATGCCCTTACATATGGCAGCATACAGGGGGTAACACTGCCCTACATGTCCTTACATATGGCGGCATACAGGAGGTAACACTGCCCTACATGTCCTTACATATGGCGGCATACAGGGGGTAACACTGCCCTACATGCCCTTACATATGGCAGCATACAGGAGGTAACACTGCCCTACATGTCCTTACATATGGCAGCATACAGGGGGTAACACTGCCCTACATGCCCTTACATATGGCAGCATACAGGAGGTAACACTGCCCTACATGTCCTTACATATGGCAGCATACAGGGGGTAACACTGCCCTACATGTCCTTACATATGGCAGCATACAGGAGGTAACACTGCCCTACATGCCCTTACATATGGCAGCATACAGGAGGTAACACTGCCCTACATGCCCTTACATATGGCAGCATACAGGGGTAACACTGCACTACATGCCCTTACATATGGCAGCATACAGGGAGGTAACACTGCCCTACATGTCCTTACATATGGCAGTATACAGGAGGTAACACTGCCCTACATGCCCTTACATATGGCAGCATACAGGAGGTAACACTGCACTACATGCCCTTACATATGGCAGCATACAGGAGGTAACACTGCACTACATGTCCTTACATATGGCAGCATACAGGAGGTAACACTGCCCTACATGTCCTTACATATGGCAGCATACAGGAGGTAACACTGCACTACATGTCCTTACATATGGCAGCATACAGGGGGTAACACTGCCCTACATGCCCTTACATATGGCAGCATACAGGAGGTAACACTGCCCTACATGCCCTTACATATGGCAGCATACAGGAGGTAACACTGCCCTACATGCCCTTACATATGGCAGGCATACAGGGTGTAACACTGCCCTACATGCCCTTACATATGGCGGCATACAGGAGGTAACACTGCACTACATGCCCTTACATATGGCAGGCATACAGGGGGTAACACTGCACTACATGCCCTTACATATGGCAGCATACAGGAGGTAACACTGCCCTACATGCCCTTACATATGGCAGCATACAGGAGGTAACACTGCCCTACATGCCCTTACATATGGCAGGCATACAGGAGGTAACACTGCCCTACATGTCCTTACATATGGCAGCATACAGGAGGTAACACTGCACTACATGCCCTTACATATGGCAGGCATACAGGAGGTAACACTGCACTACATGTCCTTACATATGGCAGTATACAGGAGGTAACACTGCCCTACATGCCCTTACATATGGCGGCATACAGGAGGTAACACTGCACTACATGTCCTTACATATGGCAGCATACAGGAGGTAACACTGCACTACATGTCCTTACATATGGCAGCATACAGGAGGTAACACTGCACTACATGTCCTTACATATGGCAGCATACAGGAGGTAACACTGCCCTACATGCCCTTACATATGGCAGCATACAGGGGGTAACACTGCACTACATGTCCTTACATATGGCAGCATACAGGGGGTAACACTGCCCTACATGCCCTTACATATGGCAGCATACAGGAGGTAACACTGCCCTACATGCCCTTACATATGGCAGCATACAGGGGGTAACACTGCCCTACATGCCCTTACATATGGCAGGCATACAGGGGGGTAACACTGCCCTACATGTCCTTACATATGGCAGCATACAGGAGGTAACACTGCACTACATGCCCTTACATATGGCAGGCATACAGGGGGGTAACACTGCCCTACATGTCCTTACATATGGCAGCATACAGGGGGTAACACTGCCCTACATGCCCTTACATATGGCAGGCATACAGGGGGGTAACACTGCCCTACATGTCCTTACATATGGCAGCATACAGGGGGGTAACACTGCCCTACATGTCCTTACATATGGCAGTATACAGGGGGTAACACTGCACTACATGCCCTTACATATGGCAGCATACAGGAGGTAACACTGCCCTACATGTCCTTACATATGGCAGTATACAGGGGGTAACACTGCCCTACATGTCCTTACATATGGCAGTATACAGGAGGTAACACTGCACTACATGCCCTTACATATGGCAGCATACAGGAGGTAACACTGCACTACATGCCCTTACATATGGCAGCATACAGGAGGTAACACTGCACTACATGCCCTTACATATGGCAGCATACAGGAGGTAACACTGCCCTACATGTCCTTACATATGGCAGCATACAGGAGGTAACACTGCACTACATGCCCTTACATATGGCAGCATACAGGAGGTAACACTGCCCTACATGTCCTTACATATGGCAGCATACAGGAGGTAACACTGCACTACATGCCCTTACATATGGCAGCATACAGGAGGTAACACTGCACTACATGTCCTTACATATGGCAGCATACAGGAGGTAACACTGCCCTACATGCCCTTACATATGGCAGCATACAGGAGGTAACACTGCCCTACATGCCCTTACATATGGCAGCATACAGGAGGTAACACTGCACTACATGCCCTTACATATGGCAGCATACAGGAGGTAACACTGCACTACATGTCCTTACATATGGCAGCATACAGGGGGTAACACTGCCCTACATGCCCTTACATATGGCAGTATACAGGAGGTAACACTGCCCTACATGTCCTTACATATGGCAGCATACAGGGGGGTAACACTGCACTACATGCCCTTACATATGGCAGCATACAGGGGGTAACACTGCCCTACATGCCCTTACATATGGCAGCATACAGGGGGTAACACTGCCCTACATGCCCTTACATATGGCAGCATACAGGGGGTAACACTGCCCTACATGCCCTTACATATGGCAGCATACAGGAGGTAACACTGCACTACATGTCCTTACATATGGCAGCATACAGGAGGTAACACTGCACTACATGCCCTTACATATGGCAGCATACAGGGTGTAACACTGCACTACATGCCCTTACATATGGCAGCATACAGGAGGTAACACTGCACTACATGCCCTTACATATGGCAGTATACAGGAGGTAACACTGCACTACATGTCCTTACATATGGCAGCATACAGGAGGTAACACTGCACTACATGTCCTTACATATGGCAGCATACAGGAGGTAACACTGCACTACATGCCCTTACATATGGCAGCATACAGGGGGTAACACTGCACTACATGTCCTTACATATGGCAGCATACAGGAGGTAACACTGCACTACATGTCCTTACATATGGCAGCATACAGGAGGTAACACTGCCCTACATGTCCTTACATATGGCAGCATACAGGAGGTAACACTGCCCTACATGCCCTTACATATGGCAGGCATACAGGAGGTAACACTGCACTACATGTCCTTACATATGGCAGCATACAGGGTGTAACACTGCACTACATGCCCTTACATATGGCAGCATACAGGAGGTAACACTGCCCTACATGCCCTTACATATGGCAGCATACAGGAGGTAACACTGCCCTACATGCCCTTACATATGGCAGCATACAGGAGGTAACACTGCCCTACATGCCCTTACATATGGCAGCATACAGGGGGTAACACTGCACTACATGCCCTTACATATGGCAGCATACAGGGGGTAACACTGCCCTACATGTCCTTACATATGGCAGCATACAGGAGGTAACACTGCCCTACATGTCCTTACATATGGCAGCATACAGGAGGTAACACTGCCCTACATGCCCTTACATATGGCAGCATACAGGGGGTAACACTGCCCTACATGCCCTTACATATGGCAGCATACAGGGGGTAACACTGCCCTACATGCCCTTACATATGGCAGCATACAGGAGGTAACACTGCACTACATGTCCTTACATATGGCAGCATACAGGAGGTAACACTGCCCTACATGCCCTTACATATGGCAGCATACAGGAGGTAACACTGCCCTACATGTCCTTACATATGGCAGCATACAGGAGGTAACACTGCCCTACATGCCCTTACATATGGCAGGCATACAGGAGGTAACACTGCACTACATGTCCTTACATATGGCAGCATACAGGGTGTAACACTGCACTACATGCCCTTACATATGGCAGCATACAGGAGGTAACACTGCCCTACATGCCCTTACATATGGCAGCATACAGGAGGTAACACTGCCCTACATGCCCTTACATATGGCAGCATACAGGAGGTAACACTGCCCTACATGCCCTTACATATGGCAGCATACAGGAGGTAACACTGCCCTACATGCCCTTACATATGGCAGCATACAGGGGGTAACACTGCACTACATGCCCTTACATATGGCAGCATACAGGGGGTAACACTGCCCTACATGTCCTTACATATGGCAGCATACAGGGGGTAACACTGCCCTACATGTCCTTACATATGGCAGCATACAGGAGGTAACACTGCCCTACATGTCCTTACATATGGCAGCATACAGGGGGTAACACTGCCCTACATGTCCTTACATATGGCAGCATACAGGGGGTAACACTGCCCTACATGCCCTTACATATGGCAGCATACAGGAGGTAACACTGCACTACATGTCCTTACATATGGCAGCATACAGGGGGTAACACTGCACTACATGTCCTTACATATGGCAGCATACAGGGGGTAACACTGCACTACATGCCCTTACATATGGCAGCATACAGGAGGTAACACTGCCCTACATGTCCTTACATATGGCAGCATACAGGGGGTAACACTGCCCTACATGCCCTTACATATGGCAGCATACAGGAGGTAACACTGCCCTACATGTCCTTACATATGGCAGCATACAGGAGGTAACACTGCACTACATGCCCTTACATATGGCAGCATACAGGAGGTAACACTGCACTACATGTCCTTACATATGGCGGCATACAGGAGGTAACACTGCCCTACATGCCCTTACATATGGCAGCATACAGGAGGTAACACTGCCCTACATGCCCTTACATATGGCAGCATACAGGAGGTAACACTGCACTACATGTCCTTACATATGGCAGCATACAGGAGGTAACACTGCACTACATGTCCTTACATATGGCAGGCATACAGGAGGTAACACTGCCCTACATGCCCTTACATATGGCAGCATACAGGAGGTAACACTGCACTACATGCCCTTACATATGGCAGCATACAGGAGGTAACACTGCACTACATGCCCTTACATATGGCAGCATACAGGAGGTAACACTGCCCTACATGTCCTTACATATGGCAGCATACAGGAGGTAACACTGCCCTACATGTCCTTACATATGGCAGCATACAGGGGGTAACACTGCACTACATGTCCTTACATATGGCAGCATACAGGGGGTAACACTGCACTACATGCCCTTACATATGGCAGCATACAGGGGGTAACACTGCACTACATGTCCTTACATATGGCAGCATACAGGAGGTAACACTGCACTACATGTCCTTACATATGGCAGCATACAGGAGGTAACACTGCCCTACATGCCCTTACATATGGCAGCATACAGGAGGTAACACTGCACTACATGTCCTTACATATGGCAGCATACAGGAGGTAACACTGCACTACATGCCCTTACATATGGCATCATACAGGAGGTAACACTGCCCTACATGTCCTTACATATGGCAGCATACAGGGGGTAACACTGCACTACATGCCCTTACATATGGCAGCATACAGGAGGTAACACTGCACTACATGTCCTTACATATGGCAGCATACAGGGGGTAACACTGCCCTACATGTCCTTACATATGGCAGCATACAGGAGGTAACACTGCACTACATGTCCTTACATATGGCAGCATACAGGGGGTAACACTGCCCTACATGTCCTTACATATGGCAGCATACAGGAGGTAACACTGCCCTACATGTCCTTACATATGGCAGTATACAGGAGGTAACACTGCCCTACATGCCCTTACATATGGCAGCATACAGGGGGTAACACTGCCCTACATGCCCTTACATATGGCAGCATACAGGGGGTAACACTGCCCTACATGTCCTTACATATGGCAGCATACAGGAGGTAACACTGCCCTACATGTCCTTACATATGGCAGCATACAGGAGGTAACACTGCCCTACATGTCCTTACATATGGCAGCATACAGGGGGTAACACTGCCCTACATGTCCTTACATATGGCAGCATACAGGGAGGTAACACTGCACTACATGTCCTTACATATGGCGGCATACAGGAGGTAACACTGCACTACATGCCCTTACATATGGCAGCATACAGGAGGTAACACTGCACTACATGTCCTTACATATGGCAGCATACAGGAGGTAACACTGCCCTACATGTCCTTACATATGGCAGCATACAGGAGGTAACACTGCACTACATGTCCTTACATATGGCAGCATACAGGAGGTAACACTGCCCTACATGTCCTTACATATGGCAGCATACAGGAGGTAACACTGCACTACATGTCCTTACATATGGCAGCATACAGGAGGTAACACTGCCCTACATGCCCTTACATATGGCAGCATACAGGAGGTAACACTGCCCTACATGCCCTTACATATGGCGGCATACAGGAGGTAACACTGCACTACATGTCCTTACATATGGCAGCATACAGGGGGTAACACTGCACTACATGCTCTTACATATGGCAGCATACAGGAGGTAACACTGTACTACATGCCCTTACATATGGCAGGCATACAGGAGGTAACACTGCACTACATGCCCTTACATATGGCAGCATACAGGAGGTAACACTGCCCTACATGTCCTTACATATGGCAGCATACAGGAGGTAACACTGCACTACATGCCCTTACATATGGCAGCATACAGGAGGTAACACTGCACTACATGCCCTTACATATGGCAGCATACAGGAGGTAACACTGTACTACATGCCCTTACATATGGCAGGCATACAGGAGGTAACACTGCACTACATGCCCTTACATATGGCAGCATACAGGAGGTAACACTGCCCTACATGTCCTTACATATGGCAGCATACAGGAGGTAACACTGCACTACATGTCCTTACATATGGCAGCATACAGGAGGTAACACTGCACTACATGTCCTTACATATGGCAGCATACAGGAGGTAACACTGCCCTACATGTCCTTACATATGGCGGCATACAGGAGGTAACACTGCACTACATGTCCTTACATATGGCATCATACAGGAGGTAACACTGCACTACATGCCCTTACATATGGCAGCATACAGGAGGTAACACTGCACTACATGTCCTTACATATGGCAGCATACAGGAGGTAACACTGCACTACATGCCCTTACATATGGCAGCATACAGGAGGTAACACTGCACTACATGCCCTTACATATGGCAGGCATACAGGGAGGTAACACTGCACTACATGCCCTTACATATGGCAGCATACAGGGAGGTAACACTGCACTACATGCCCTTACATATGGCAGCATACAGGGGGTAACACTGCACTACATGTCCTTACATATGGCAGCATACAGGAGGTAACACTGCCCTACATGCCCTTACATATGGCAGCATACAGGAGGTAACACTGCACTACATGCCCTTACATATGGCAGCATACAGGAGGTAACACTGCACTACATGCCCTTACATATGGCAGGCATACAGGGAGGTAACACTGCACTACATGCCCTTACATATGGCAGCATACAGGGAGGTAACACTGCACTACATGCCCTTACATATGGCAGCATACAGGGGGTAACACTGCACTACATGTCCTTACATATGGCAGCATACAGGAGGTAACACTGCCCTACATGCCCTTACATATGGCAGCATACAGGAGGTAACACTGCACTACATGCCCTTACATATGGCAGCATACAGGAGGTAACACTGCACTACATGCCCTTACATATGGCAGCATACAGGAGGTAACACTGCACTACATGTCCTTACATATGGCAGCATACAGGAGGTAACACTGCACTACATGCCCTTACATATGGCAGCATACAGGAGGTAACACTGCACTACATGCCCTTACATATGGCAGCATACAGGAGGTAACACTGCACTACATGTCCTTACATATGGCAGCATACAGGAGGTAACACTGCACTACATGCCCTTACATATGGCAGCATACAGGAGGTAACACTGCACTACATGCCCTTACATATGGCAGCATACAGGAGGTAACACTGCACTACATGCCCTTACATATGGCAGCATACAGGAGGTAACACTGCACTACATGCCCTTACATATGGCAGGCATACAGGGAGGTAACACTGCACTACATGCCCTTACATATGGCAGCATACAGGGAGGTAACACTGCACTACATGCCCTTACATATGGCAGCATACAGGGGGTAACACTGCACTACATGTCCTTACATATGGCAGCATACAGGAGGTAACACTGCCCTACATGCCCTTACATATGGCAGCATACAGGAGGTAACACTGCACTACATGCCCTTACATATGGCAGCATACAGGAGGTAACACTGCACTACATGCCCTTACATATGGCAGCATACAGGAGGTAACACTGCACTACATGTCCTTACATATGGCAGCATACAGGAGGTAACACTGCACTACATGCCCTTACATATGGCAGCATACAGGAGGTAACACTGCACTACATGCCCTTACATATGGCAGCATACAGGAGGTAACACTGCACTACATGTCCTTACATATGGCAGCATACAGGAGGTAACACTGCACTACATGCCCTTACATATGGCAGCATACAGGAGGTAACACTGCCCTACATGTCCTTACATATGGCAGCATACAGGAGGTAACACTGCCCTACATGTCCTTACATATGGCAGCATACAGGGGGTAACACTGCCCTACATGTCCTTACATATGGCAGCATACAGGGGGTAACACTGCACTACATGTCCTTACATATGGCAGCATACAGGAGGTAACACTGCCCTACATGCCCTTACATATGGCAGGCATACAGGAGGTAACACTGCCCTACATGCCCTTACATATGGCAGCATACAGGAGGTAACACTGCCCTACATGCCCTTACATATGGCAGCATACAGGAGGTAACACTGCACTACATGCCCTTACATATGGCAGCATACAGGAGGTAACACTGCACTACATGCCCTTACATATGGCAGCATACAGGAGGTAACACTGCACTACATGTCCTTACATATGGCAGCATACAGGGGGTAACACTGCACTACATGCCCTTACATATGGCAGCATACAGGGTGTAACACTGCCCTACATGCCCTTACATATGGCAGCATACAGGAGGTAACACTGCACTACATGTCCTTACATATGGCAGCATACAGGGGGTAACACTGCACTACATGTCCTTACATATGGCAGCATACAGGAGGTAACACTGCCCTACATGTCCTTACATATGGCAGCATACAGGAGGTAACACTGCACTACATGTCCTTACATATGGCGGCATACAGGGGGTAACACTGCACTACATGTCCTTACATATGGCAGCATACAGGAGGTAACACTGCACTACATGTCCTTACATATGGCAGCATACAGGGGGTAACACTGCACTACATGCCCTTACATATGGCAGCATACAGGAGGTAACACTGCACTACATGTCCTTACATATGGCAGCATACAGGAGGTAACACTGCCCTACATGTCCTTACATATGGCGGCATACAGGAGGTAACACTGCACTACATGTCCTTACATATGGCAGCATACAGGGGGTAACACTGCACTACATGCCCTTACATATGGCAGCATACAGGAGGTAACACTGCACTACATGCCCTTACATATGGCAGGCATACAGGGGGTAACACTGCCCTACATGCCCTTACATATGGCAGGCATACAGGAGGTAACACTGCACTACATGCCCTTACATATGGCAGCATACAGGAGGTAACACTGCCCTACATGCCCTTACATATGGCAGGCATACAGGGGGTAACACTGCCCTACATGCCCTTACATATGGCAGCATACAGGAGGTAACACTGCACTACATGCCCTTACATATGGCAGGCATACAGGAGGTAACACTGCACTACATGCCCTTACATATGGCAGCATACAGGAGGTAACACTGCACTACATGCCCTTACATATGGCAGCATACAGGAGGTAACACTGCCCTACATGTCCTTACATATGGCAGCATACAGGAGGTAACACTGCCCTACATGTCCTTACATATGGCGGCATACAGGAGGTAACACTGCACTACATGTCCTTACATATGGCAGCATACAGGGGGTAACACTGCACTACATGCCCTTACATATGGCAGCATACAGGAGGTAACACTGCACTACATGCCCTTACATATGGCAGGCATACAGGGGGTAACACTGCCCTACATGCCCTTACATATGGCAGGCATACAGGAGGTAACACTGCACTACATGCCCTTACATATGGCAGCATACAGGAGGTAACACTGCCCTACATGCCCTTACATATGGCAGGCATACAGGGGGTAACACTGCCCTACATGCCCTTACATATGGCAGCATACAGGAGGTAACACTGCACTACATGCCCTTACATATGGCAGGCATACAGGAGGTAACACTGCACTACATGCCCTTACATATGGCAGCATACAGGAGGTAACACTGCACTACATGCCCTTACATATGGCAGCATACAGGAGGTAACACTGCACTACATGCCCTTACATATGGCAGGCATACAGGAGGTAACACTGCACTACATGTCCTTACATATGGCAGCATACAGGAGGTAACACTGCACTACATGCCCTTACATATGGCAGGCATACAGGAGGTAACACTGCACTACATGCCCTTACACATGGCAGCATACAGGAGGTAACACTGCACTACATGCCCTTACATATGGCAGCATACAGGAGGTAACACTGCCCTACATGTCCTTACATATGGCAGCATACAGGAGGTAACACTGCACTACATGCCCTTACATATGGCAGCATACAGGAGGTAACACTGCCCTACATGTCCTTACATATGGCAGCATACAGGAGGTAACACTGCACTACATGCCCTTACATATGGCAGCATACAGGGGGTAACACTGCACTACATGCCCTTACATATGGCAGGCATACAGGAGGTAACACTGCCCTACATGCCCTTACATATGGCAGCATACAGGAGGTAACACTGCCCTACATGTCCTTACATATGGCAGCATACAGGAGGTAACACTGCCCTACATGTCCTTACATATGGCAGCATACAGGGGGTAACACTGCCCTACATGTCCTTACATATGGCAGCATACAGGGGGTAACACTGCCCTACATGTCCTTACATATGGCAGCATACAGGAGGTAACACTGCCCTACATGTCCTTACATATGGCAGCATACAGGAGGTAACACTGCACTACATGTCCTTACATATGGCAGCATACAGGAGGTAACACTGCCCTACATGTCCTTACATATGGCAGCATACAGGAGGTAACACTGCACTACATGCCCTTACATATGGCAGCATACAGGAGGTAACACTGCACTACATGCCCTTACATATGGCGGCATACAGGAGGTAACACTGCACTACATGCCCTTACATATGGCAGCATACAGGGGGTAACACTGCACTACATGTCCTTACATATGGCAGGCATACAGGAGGTAACACTGCCCTACATGTCCTTACATATGGCAGCATACAGGAGGTAACACTGCACTACATGCCCTTACATATGGCAGCATACAGGAGGTAACACTGCACTACATGCCCTTACATATGGCAGCATACAGGAGGTAACACTGCACTACATGTCCTTACATATGGCAGGCATACAGGGGGGTAACACTGCACTACATGCCCTTACATATGGCAGGCATACAGGAGGTAACACTGCCCTACATGCCCTTACATATGGCAGGCATACAGGAGGTAACACTGCCCTACATGTCCTTACATATGGCAGCATACAGGAGGTAACACTGCACTACATGTCCTTACATATGGCAGCATACAGGAGGTAACACTGCACTACATGCCCTTACATATGGCGGCATACAGGGGGTAACACTGCACTACATGTCCTTACATATGGCAGCATACAGGAGGTAACACTGCCCTACATGTCCTTACATATGGCAGCATACAGGAGGTAACACTGCCCTACATGTCCTTACATATGGCAGCATACAGGGGGTAACACTGCCCTACATGCCCTTACATATGGCAGCATACAGGAGGTAACACTGCCCTACATGTCCTTACATATGGCAGGCATACAGGAGGTAACACTGCACTACATGTCCTTACATATGGCGGCATACAGGGGGTAACACTGCCCTACATGTCCTTACATATGGCAGCATACAGGAGGTAACACTGCACTACATGCCCTTACATATGGCAGCATACAGGAGGTAACACTGCACTACATGTCCTTACATATGGCAGCATACAGGAGGTAACACTGCCCTACATGTCCTTACATATGGCAGCATACAGGAGGTAACACTGCACTACATGCCCTTACATATGGCGGCATACAGGGGGTAACACTGCACTACATGTCCTTACATATGGCAGCATACAGGAGGTAACACTGCACTACATGTCCTTACATATGGCAGCATACAGGGGGTAACACTGCCCTACATGCCCTTACATATGGCAGCATACAGGGGGTAACACTGCCCTACATGTCCTTACATATGGCAGCATACAGGAGGTAACACTGCTCTACATGCCCTTACATATGGCGGCATACAGGGGGTAACACTGCCCTACATGTCCTTACATATGGCAGCATACAGGAGGTAACACTGCACTACATGCCCTTACATATGGCAGCATACAGGAGGTAACACTGCACTACATGCCCTTACATATGGCAGCATACAGGGTGTAACACTGCACTACATGCCCTTACATATGGCAGCATACAGGGGGGTAACACTGCACTACATGCCCTTACATATGGCAGCATACAGGGTGTAACACTGCACTACATGCCCTTACATATGGCAGCATACAGGGGGTAACACTGCACTACATGTCCTTACATATGGCAGCATACAGGAGGTAACACTGCCCTACATGCCCTTACATATGGCAGCATACAGGAGGTAACACTGCACTACATGCCCTTACATATGGCAGCATACAGGAGGTAACACTGCACTACATGCCCTTACATATGGCAGCATACAGGGGGTAACACTGCACTACATGTCCTTACATATGGCAGCATACAGGAGGTAACACTGCCCTACATGCCCTTACATATGGCAGCATACAGGAGGTAACACTGCCCTACATGTCCTTACATATGGCAGCATACAGGAGGTAACACTGCCCTACATGTCCTTACATATGGCGGCATACAGGAGGTAACACTGCACTACATGCCCTTACATATGGAGGCATACAGGAGGTAACACTGCCCTACATGCCCTTACATATGGCAGTATACAGGGGGTAACACTGCCCTACATGTCCTTACATATGGCGGCATACAGGAGGTAACACTGCACTACATGCCCTTACATATGGAGGCATACAGGAGGTAACACTGCACTACATGCCCTTACATATGGCAGCATACAGGGGGTAACACTGCACTACATGTCCTTACATATGGCAGCATACAGGAGGTAACACTGCCCTACATGCCCTTACATATGGCAGCATACAGGGGGTAACACTGCACTACATGTCCTTACATATGGCAGCATACAGGGGGTAACACTGCCCTACATGCCCTTACATATGGCAGCATACAGGAGGTAACACTGCCCTACATGCCCTTACATATGGCAGCATACAGGAGGTAACACTGCACTACATGTCCTTACATATGGCAGCATACAGGAGGTAACACTGCACTACATGCCCTTACATATGGCAGCATACAGGGGGTAACACTGCACTACATGTCCTTACATATGGCAGCATACAGGAGGTAACACTGCACTACATGTCCTTACATATGGCAGCATACAGGAGGTAACACTGCACTACATGTCCTTACATATGGCAGGCATACAGGAGGTAACACTGCCCTACATGTCCTTACATATGGCAGCATACAGGGGGTAACACTGCCCTACATGCCCTTACATATGGCAGCATACAGGGGGTAACACTGCACTACATGTCCTTACATATGGCAGCATACAGGAGGTAACACTGCACTACATGCCCTTACATATGGCAGCATACAGGGGGTAACACTGCCCTACATGCCCTTACATATGGCAGTATACAGGAGGTAACACTGCCCTACATGCCCTTACATATGGCAGCATACAGGAGGTAACACTGCACTACATGCCCTTACATATGGCAGCATACAGGGGGTAACACTGCACTACATGTCCTTACATATGGCAGCATACAGGAGGTAACACTGCACTACATGCCCTTACATATGGCAGCATACAGGAGGTAACACTGCCCTACATGTCCTTACATATGGCGGCATACAGGAGGTAACACTGCCCTACATGCCCTTACATATGGCAGCATACAGGGGGTAACACTGCACTACATGTCCTTACATATGGCAGCATACAGGGGGTAACACTGCACTACATGTCCTTACATATGGCAGCATACAGGAGGTAATACTGCCCTACATGTCCTTACATATGGCAGCATACAGGGGGTAACACTGCCCTACATGCCCTTACATATGGCAGCATACAGGGGGTAACACTGCCCTACATGCCCTTACATATGGCAGCATACAGGGGGTAACACTGCACTACATGTCCTTACATATGGCAGCATACAGGAGGTAACACTGCACTACATGTCCTTACATATGGCAGCATACAGGGGGTAACACTGCCCTACATGTCCTTACATATGGCAGGCATACAGGAGGTAACACTGCACTACATGCCCTTACATATGGCAGCATACAGGAGGTAACACTGCACTACATGTCCTTACATATGGCAGCATACAGGGGGTAACACTGCCCTACATGCCCTTACATATGGCAGCATACAGGAGGTAACACTGCCCTACATGCCCTTACATATGGCAGCATACAGGAGGTAACACTGCCCTACATGTCCTTACATATGGCAGCATACAGGAGGTAACACTGCACTACATGTCCTTACATATGGCAGCATACAGGAGGTAACACTGCCCTACATGCCCTTACATATGGCAGCATACAGGAGGTAACACTGCACTACATGTCCTTACATATGGCGGCATACAGGAGGTAACACTGCACTACATGCCCTTACATATGGCAGCATACAGGAGGTAACACTGCCCTACATGCCCTTACATATGGCGGCATACAGGGGGTAACACTGCACTACATGTCCTTACATATGGCAGCATACAGGAGGTAACACTGCACTACATGCCCTTACATATGGCAGCATACAGGAGGTAACACTGCCCTACATGTCCTTACATATGGCAGCATACAGGGGGTAACACTGCACTACATGTCCTTACATATGGCGGCATACAGGGGGTAACACTGCACTACATGTCCTTACATATGGCGGCATACAGGGGGTAACACTGCACTACATGTCCTTACATATGGCAGCATACAGGAGGTAACACTGCACTACATGCCCTTACATATGGCAGCATACAGGGGGTAACACTGCACTACATGCCCTTACATATGGCAGCATACAGGAGGTAACACTGCCCTACATGTCCTTACATATGGCAGGCATACAGGGGGTAACACTGCCCTACATGCCCTTACATATGGCAGCATACAGGAGGTAACACTGCCCTACATGTCCTTACATATGGCAGCATACAGGAGGTAACACTGCACTACATGTCCTTACATATGGCAGCATACAGGAGGTAACACTGCACTACATGTCCTTACATATGGCAGCATACAGGAGGTAACACTGCCCTACATGCCCTTACATATGGCAGCATACAGGAGGTAACACTGCACTACATGCCCTTACATATGGCAGCATACAGGAGGTAACACTGCACTACATGCCCTTACATATGGCAGCATACAGGAGGTAACACTGCACTACATGTCCTTACATATGGCAGCATACAGGAGGTAACACTGCACTACATGTCCTTACATATGGCAGCATACAGGAGGTAACACTGCACTACATGTCCTTACATATGGCAGCATACAGGGGGTAACACTGCCCTACATGTCCTTACATATGGCAGCATACAGGAGGTAACACTGCCCTACATGCCCTTACATATGGCAGCATACAGGAGGTAACACTGCCCTACATGTCCTTACATATGGCAGCATACAGGAGGTAACACTGCCCTACATGCCCTTACATATGGCAGCATACAGGAGGTAACACTGCACTACATGCCCTTACATATGGCAGCATACAGGAGGTAACACTGCCCTACATGTCCTTACATATGGCAGCATACAGGAGGTAACACTGCCCTACATGCCCTTACATATGGCAGCATACAGGAGGTAACACTGCACTACATGTCCTTACATATGGCAGCATACAGGAGGTAACACTGCCCTACATGCCCTTACATATGGCAGCATACAGGAGGTAACACTGCCCTACATGTCCTTACATATGGCAGCATACAGGAGGTAACACTGCACTACATGTCCTTACATATGGCAGTATACAGGAGGTAACACTGCACTACATGCCCTTACATATGGCAGGCATACAGGAGGTAACACTGCCCTACATGTCCTTACATATGGCAGCATACAGGAGGTAACACTGCACTACATGTCCTTACATATGGCAGCATACAGGGGGTAACACTGCCCTACATGTCCTTACATATGGCAGGCATACAGGAGGTAACACTGCACTACATGCCCTTACATATGGCAGCATACAGGGGGTAACACTGCACTACATGCCCTTACATATGGCAGCATACAGGAGGTAACACTGCACTACATGTCCTTACATATGGCAGCATACAGGAGGTAACACTGCCCTACATGCCCTTATATATGGCAGCATACAGGAGGTAACACTGCACTACATGCCCTTACATATGGCAGCATACAGGAGGTAACACTGCACTACATGCCCTTACATATGGCAGCATACAGGGGGTAACACTGCCCTACATGTCCTTACATATGGCAGGCATACAGGGTGTAACACTGCACTACATGTCCTTACATATGGCAGCATACAGGAGGTAACACTGCCCTACATGCCCTTACATATGGCAGCATACAGGAGGTAACACTGCACTACATGTCCTTACATATGGCAGGCATACAGGGGGTAACACTGCACTACATGCCCTTACATATGGCAGCATACAGGAGGTAACACTGCACTACATGCCCTTACATATGGCAGCATACAGGAGGTAACACTGCACTACATGTCCTTACATATGGCAGCATACAGGAGGTAACACTGCACTACATGCCCTTACATATGGCAGCATACAGGAGGTAACACTGCACTACATGCCCTTACATATGGCAGCATACAGGAGGTAACACTGCCCTACATGCCCTTACATATGGCAGTATACAGGAGGTAACACTGCACTACATGTCCTTACATATGGCAGCATACAGGAGGTAACACTGTACTACATGCCCTTACATATGGCAGGCATACAGGGGGTAACACTGCACTACATGCCCTTACATATGGCAGCATACAGGAGGTAACACTGCACTACATGCCCTTACATATGGCAGCATACAGGAGGTAACACTGCACTACATGTACTTACATATGGCAGCATACAGGAGGTAACACTGCACTACATGCCCTTACATATGGCAGCATACAGGGGGTAACACTGCACTACATGCCCTTACATATGGCAGGCATACAGGAGGTAACACTGCACTACATGCCCTTACATATGGCAGCATACAGGAGGTAACACTGCCCTACATGCCCTTACATATGGCAGCATACAGGGGGGTAACACTGCACTACTTGTCCTTACATATGGCAGCATACAGGGGGTAACACTGCCCTACATGTCCTTACATATGGCAGCATACAGGAGGTAACACTGCACTACATGTCCTTACATATGGCGGCATACAGGAGGTAACACTGCCCTACATGCCCTTACATATGGCGGCATACAGGAGGTAACACTGCCCTACATGCCCTTACATATGGCAGCATACAGGAGGTAACACTGCACTACATGCCCTTACATATGGCAGCATACAGGGGGTAACACTGCCCTACATGCCCTTACATATGGCAGCATACAGGAGGTAACACTGCACTACATGTCCTTACATATGGCAGCATACAGGAGGTAACACTGCACTACATGTCCTTACATATGGCAGGCATACAGGGGGTAACACTGCCCTACATGCCCTTACATATGGCAGCATACAGGAGGTAACACTGCCCTACATGTCCTTACATATGGCAGCATACAGGAGGTAACACTGCCCTACATGTCCTTACATATGGCAGCATACAGGAGGTAACACTGCACTACATGCCCTTACATATGGCAGCATACAGGAGATAACACTGCCCTACATGTCCTTACATATGGCAGCATACAGGAGGTAACACTGCCCTACATGTCCTTACATATGGCAGCATACAGGAGGTAACACTGCCCTACATGTCCTTACATATGGCAGCATACAGGAGGTAACACTGCACTACATGCCCTTACATATGGCAGCATACAGGAGGTAACACTGCACTACATGTCCTTACATATGGCGGCATACAGGGGGTAACACTGCACTACATGCCCTTACATATGGCAGCATACAGGAGGTAACACTGCACTACATGCCCTTACATATGGCAGCATACAGGAGGTAACACTGCACTACATGCCCTTACATATGGCAGTATACAGGAGGTAACACTGCACTACATGTCCTTACATATGGCAGCATACAGGGGGTAACACTGCCCTACATGTCCTTACATATGGCAGCATACAGGAGGTAACACTGCACTACATGCCCTTACATATGGCAGCATACAGGAGGTAACACTGCACTACATGCCCTTACATATGGCAGCATACAGGAGGTAACACTGCACTACATGTCCTTACATATGGCAGCATACAGGAGGTAACACTGCACTACATGCCCTTACATATGGCAGCATACAGGAGGTAACACTGCACTACATGTCCTTACATATGGCAGGCATACAGGGGGTAACACTGCCCTACATGCCCTTACATATGGCAGCATACAGGAGGTAACACTGCCCTACATGTCCTTACATATGGCAGCATACAGGAGGTAACACTGCACTACATGCCCTTACATATGGCAGCATACAGGAGATAACACTGCCCTACATGTCCTTACATATGGCAGCATACAGGGGGTAACACTGCCCTACATGCCCTTACATATGGCAGGCATACAGGGGGTAACACTGCACTACATGTCCTTACATATGGCATCATACAGGAGGTAACACTGCCCTACATGCCCTTACATATGGCAGCATACAGGGGGTAACACTGCACTACATGCCCTTACATATGGCAGCATACAGGGGGTAACACTGCACTACATGCCCTTACATATGGCAGCATACAGGAGGTAACACTGCACTACATGCCCTTACATATGGCAGCATACAGGAGGTAACACTGCACTACATGCCCTTACATATGGCAGCATACAGGAGGTAACACTGCACTACATGCCCTTACATATGGCAGCATACAGGAGGTAACACTGCACTACATGTCCTTACATATGGCAGCATACAGGAGGTAACACTGCCCTACATGCCCTTACATATGGCAGCATACAGGAGGTAACACTGCCCTACATGCCCTTACATATGGCAGCATACAGGAGGTAACACTGCACTACATGCCCTTACATATGGCAGCATACAGGAGGTAACACTGCCCTACATGTCCTTACATATGGCAGCATACAGGAGGTAACACTGCACTACATGCCCTTACATATGGCAGTATACAGGAGGTAACACTGCCCTACATGCCCTTACATATGGCAGCATACAGGAGGTAACACTGCCCTACATGCCCTTACATATGGCAGCATACAGGAGGTAACACTGCACTACATGCCCTTACATATGGCAGCATACAGGAGGTAACACTGCACTACATGCCCTTACATATGGCAGCATACAGGAGGTAACACTGCACTACATGTCCTTACATATGGCAGCATACAGGGGGTAACACTGCCCTACATGTCCTTACATATGGCAGCATACAGGGGGTAACACTGCCCTACATGTCCTTACATATGGCAGCATACAGGAGGTAACACTGCACTACATGCCCTTACATATGGCAGCATACAGGAGGTAACACTGCACTACATGTCCTTACATATGGCAGCATACAGGAGGTAACACTGCCCTACATGTCCTTACATATGGCAGCATACAGGAGGTAACACTGCACTACATGTCCTTACATATGGCAGCATACAGGGTGTAACACTGCACTACATGCCCTTACATATGGCAGCATACAGGGGGTAACACTGCACTACATGTCCTTACATATGGCAGCATACAGGAGGTAACACTGCACTACATGTCCTTACATATGGCAGCATACAGGGGGTAACACTGCACTACATGCCCTTACAT
Source organism: Engystomops pustulosus (assembly GCF_040894005.1). Classification (NCBI taxonomy): domain Eukaryota; kingdom Metazoa; phylum Chordata; class Amphibia; order Anura; family Leptodactylidae; genus Engystomops; species Engystomops pustulosus. Next base: position 4,974,295 of record NC_092418.1, read on the forward strand.
ATGGCAGCATACAGGGGGTAACACTGCCCTACATGTCCTTACATATGGCAGCATACAGGGGGTAACACTGCACTACATGTCCTTACATATGGCAGCATACAGGAGGTAACACTGCCCTACATGTCCTTACATATGGCAGCATACAGGAGGTAACACTGCCCTACATGCCCTTACATATGGCGGCATACAGGAGGTAACACTGCACTACATGTCCTTACATATGGCAGCATACAGGAGGTAACACTGCACTACATGTCCTTACATATGGCAGGCATACAGGAGGTAACACTGCACTACATGCCCTTACATATGGCAGCATACAGGGGGTAACACTGCCCTACATGCCCTTACATATGGCAGCATACAGGGGGTAACACTGCCCTACATGCCCTTACATATGGCAGTATACAGGGGGTAACACTGCCCTACATGTCCTTACATATGGCAGCATACAGGAGGTAACACTGCCCTACATGTCCTTACATATGGCAGCATACAGGAGGTAACACTGCCCTACATGTCCTTACATATGGCAGTATACAGGAGGTAACACTGCCCTACATGCCCTTACATATGGCAGTATACAGGAGGTAACACTGCCCTACATGCCCTTACATATGGCAGCATACAGGGGGTAACACTGCCCTACATGCCCTTACATATGGCAGCATACAGGAGGTAACACTGCACTACATGCCCTTACATATGGCAGCATACAGGGGGTAACACTGCCCTACATGCCCTTACATATGGCAGGCATACAGGAGGTAACACTGCCCTACATGCCCTTACATATGGCAGCATACAGGAGGTAACACTGCACTACATGCCCTTACATATGGCAGCATACAGGAGGTAACACTGCCCTACATGCCCTTACATATGGCAGGCATACAGGGGGTAACACTGCACTACATGTCCTTACATATGGCAGCATACAGGGGGTAACACTGCACTACATGCCCTTACATATGGCAGGCATACAGGGGGTAACACTGCACTACATGTCCTTACATATGGCGGCATACAGGAGGTAACACTGCCCTACATGCCCTTACATATGGCAGCATACAGGGGGTAACACTGCCCTACATGTCCTTACATATGGCAGGCATACAGGAGGTAACACTGCCCTACATGCCCTTACATATGGCAGCATACAGGGGGTAACACTGCCCTACATGTCCTTACATATGGCGGCATACAGGGGGTAACACTGCCCTACATGCCCTTACATATGGCAGCATACAGGAGGTAACACTGCACTACATGTCCTTACATATGGCAGTATACAGGGGGTAACACTGCCCTACATGCCCTTACATATGGCAGCATACAGGGGGTAACACTGCACTACATGCCCTTACATATGGCAGCATACAGGAGGTAACACTGCACTACATGTCCTTACATATGGCAGCATACAGGAGGTAACACTGCACTACATGTCCTTACATATGGCAGCATACAGGGGGTAACACTGCACTACATGCCCTTACATATGGCAGCATACAGGGGGTAACACTGCACTACATGTCCTTACATATGGCAGCATACAGGGGGTAACACTGCACTACATGTCCTTACATATGGCAGCATACAGGAGGTAACACTGCCCTACATGCCCTTACATATGGCAGTATACAGGAGGTAACACTGCACTACATGTCCTTACATATGGCAGCATACAGGAGGTAACACTGCCCTACATGTCCTTACATATGGCAGCATACAGGGGGTAACACTGCCCTACATGCCCTTACATATGGCAGCATACAGGAGGTAACACTGCACTACATGTCCTTACATATGGCGGCATACAGGAGGTAACACTGCCCTACATGCCCTTACATATGGCAGCATACAGGAGGTAACACTGCCCTACATGCCCTTACATATGGCAGCATACAGGAGGTAACACTGCCCTACATGCCCTTACATATGGCAGCATACAGGGGGGTAACACTGCACTACATGCCCTTACATATGGCAGTATACAGGAGGTAACACTGCCCTACATGTCCTTACATATGGCAGGCATACAGGAGGTAACACTGCACTACATGTCCTTACATATGGCAGCATACAGGAGGTAACACTGCACTACATGTCCTTACATATGGCAGCATACAGGAGGTAACACTGCCCTACATGTCCTTACATATGGCAGCATACAGGGGGTAACACTGCACTACATGTCCTTACATATGGCAGCATACAGGAGGTAACACTGCCCTACATGTCCTTACATATGGCAGCATACAGGAGGTAACACTGCACTACATGTCCTTACATATGGCAGCATACAGGAGGTAACACTGCACTACATGTCCTTACATATGGCAGCATACAGGGGGTAACACTGCCCTACATGTCCTTACATATGGCAGCATACAGGGGGTAACACTGCACTACATGTCCTTACATATGGCAGCATACAGGAGGTAACACTGCACTACATGCCCTTACATATGGCAGCATACAGGAGGTAACACTGCACTACATGTCCTTACATATGGCAGCATACAGGAGGTAACACTGCACTACATGCCCTTACATATGGCAGCATACAGGAGGTAACACTGCCCTACATGCCCTTACATATGGCAGCATACAGGGGGTAACACTGCCCTACATGTCCTTACATATGGCAGCATACAGGGGGTAACACTGCCCTACATGTCCTTACATATGGCAGCATACAGGGGGTAACACTGCCCTACATGCCCTTACATATGGCAGCATACAGGAGGTAACACTGCACTACATGCCCTTACATATGGCAGCATACAGGGGGGTAACACTGCCCTACATGCCCTTACATATGGCAGCATACAGGAGGTAACACTGCACTACATGTCCTTACATATGGCAGCATACAGGAGGTAACACTGCACTACATGCCCTTACATATGGCAGCATACAGGAGGTAACACTGCCCTACATGCCCTTACATATGGCGGCATACAGGGGGGTAACACTGCCCTACATGCCCTTACATATGGCAGCATACAGGGGGTAACACTGCCCTACATGTCCTTACATATGGCAGCATACAGGGGGTAACACTGCCCTACATGCCCTTACATATGGCAGCATACAGGAGGTAACACTGCCCTACATGTCCTTACATATGGCAGCATACAGGGGGTAACACTGCACTACATGCCCTTACATATGGCAGTATACAGGGGGTAACACTGCCCTACATGCCCTTACATATGGCAGGCATACAGGGGGTAACACTGCCCTACATGCCCTTACATATGGCAGCATACAGGGGGTAACACTGCCCTACATGTCCTTACATATGGCAGCATACAGGAGGTAACACTGCCCTACATGCCCTTACATATGGCAGCATACAGGGGGTAACACTGCACTACATGCCCTTACATATGGCAGCATACAGGAGGTAACACTGCCCTACATGCCCTTACATATGGCAGCATACAGGAGGTAACACTGCACTACATGTCCTTACATATGGCAGCATACAGGGGGTAACACTGCACTACATGCCCTTACATATGGCAGCATACAGGGGGTAACACTGCACTACATGCCCTTACATATGGCAGTATACAGGAGGTAACACTGCACTACATGTCCTTACATATGGCAGCATACAGGAGGTAACACTGCACTACATGCCCTTACATATGGCATCATACAGGAGGTAACACTGCACTACATGCCCTTACATATGGCAGTATACAGGGGGTAACACTGCCCTACATGCCCTTACATATGGCAGTATACAGGGGGTAACACTGCCCTACATGCCCTTACATATGGCAGTATACAGGGGGTAACACTGCACTACATGCCCTTACATATGGCAGGCATACAGGGGGTTATCTGGTGTTATGTAAAGTGGAAGGGTTAAAAGTGTCTATATATTCAAACAAAGAAATGTTTAAATTATCAATGGTTTCAATAAAGCTGTGGCCGACCCCGAGTCACCCCGCAATGGAGAATGGTGAAGCAATGGTTTCCGTGGTTATTTATATTCAGGGAATGGGGTATTAAAGGAGCCAATCCGGCTCCGGGTCAGTGCGTGTTTATTATTTGAGCCGTCACAGGAAATATTTCCATGTAGCAGCAGGTCGGGCCCCAGAATCCTTTTCCCTGGTGGTCCCTAGGCCTCCCAGTCTGACCCTTGGGGTATCTGAGGGTTAATGTCTGGCACCAGGAGGAGACATCCGGGAGGCAGAAGAGCAGAAGAGCCGACACAGATCTGTGCAGGGGAATACTTTATATTATTCGGGTCTAGGGGCGCCGTGTGGATGGACCTAACATGGAAGGTCGTTCTCTTACACCCGGGTACATCTGGTGCTTCCGGTAACAATGGAGAGATGTTCATGATAACTCCAATGTGCAGGAAGGATGAGATGTTACAGGTGTCTCCTAGTAGTGTGACGGGTTAGGGGGCAGGTGACTTCTTACATGTCGTTATACAAAAGAACCAACCAGCTGGTCTCCGGCTCCTCCAGGATTGTCCACGTAGAGACGAATGTCTCAGCACGGAGATCGTGTCACATAGTTTATCCCTCCGTATTCAGTTGTCACCATGATAACAATCCCACTTACTTGAGTTTGACACTTGGTTTTATCTTCCACATGCAGTCAAGGGAAAGTGATCTGTATAGGAGGAAGTTGGAAGGATCTAGAGGAAGGACTAAGGCTGAGGAGGTCTGGTTGCTACGTGGGGCTGAATGGACAATATGTAGATGAGTGGAGGTGTCCTATCTGGGTTTGGTGGTGCATTCATCCAGTGTCAGACTGGGTTTCCTTTGGCTCACCAGAGAAAATCAATTTGGGGGCCCACTCTTATTAGTTACCAGAAAATATACTCTAGCAGCCTCCAAATCGTGGTGTTTTCTGAAGGACCTCTGGGTTCTGTATTGGGTTGAGCCAGGGCCCACCGGAGGATCCTCTGGGACTCTGGTGGTCCAGTCCAACACTACATTCATCTATATCTCCGTGGCTGCTGTCATCGCTGTCATCTCCTCGCTGTCTTTTGGCCCTGAAAACTAAAGTAAAGTAAAGCTTCATCTCTGGTAAAATGGACTGAGGTTGTCCTGGATTGTTACCTGCTGGAGTGGTGTAAGGAGGACTGGAGACAACAATGTGGAGCACAGATTTTATTTGACGTCCTTATCAGATAATAATCTCATTTTTTATTTGAAGGATCGGCCGCAGCTTTGGAAAGTTATTTCTAAAGCTTTTTAATCAATCCTGAGACGAAGTTTACGCCCACAGTGACAGCTCGTGGTAGGAAATACTCAGCGACGGAGCCAAACACATTGGCTACACCGGAAACCCATGAGGATGACTTTGCCTCTTCCTGCTTCTTTCCCAGGTCATGGAGCTGCTCCTGGTACATCCTGGCGTGTTCCTCGTATCCTTGGTACCTGTACAGGTCTCGCTCCTGAGGAGAGAGAAGCAGCGTTACCAAATGGCAGAGAGGGAAATGGCGCCAACAGGATATGGGGAAATTAACCAAGATTGGAAGAAAAATTGTTCCCTTCCTGTTATTTTAAAAAAGTAACCCCCCCCCCCCCCATTAGGTCAATTTGTATTGTTGTATATTATTCTCTACTCATGTCCAATAATTGTCCTGCCATATTATGCGTCTTGGCTTTATAATGTTAAAAATTCTATTCTATGGTATCAGGCGTGAAGTCCAGAGCAGCCGATATCACACCGGGACAGAACGATCCTTCTCTGATTCCGAGAGACTGGAGAACATTGAACTCCCTCCCGTACAACAACAACAACTTCTGATTTCTATCCACAAACCAACTGCACATTTTACTAATAAATCATCCAATAATCAATCATTTAACTTCTGTTTATGTAACAACAGATTGAACTCTAGATGGAAGATCCAGGTAAGTCATGTTTGGCCAAATCTACCTGTCTATGCAGTCTCCTGACATGATCTTCTGCTGGATCTTTTGGGTTCATTACTGTTTCCGAGACTAAGTTTTCCCTGTTAATCCTCTGAATTTCTCTTCGGATCATAAAGAACTGTTAAGGTTCAAACCACTGGTCCAACAAGACTTCCATGTCCAGTTTGTGCTTGGTTTTCGGATTAGTTTTTATGAGAAGACCTGGAGGTGGACTTGTGCATTTCAGGACTTACCCTTTCTTTATTCCTCATGAGATCTTTGATGTTTTCCAGCATTAAGCGTCTCTCGTGTTTCTCCTTCTCGAGGATTTCTCTAAAGTTCTCCTCAATGATTCTCCTTTGATACTCCATCTTCTTATTCTCCTCAGATAGTTCCCTTTCTTTCATCTTTGTCTGTAGTTCCCGCTTTTCTCTTTCCGCTTTCACTTCTGATCAAAGAGAAGAAATGACTAGTAAGAAGACTTCTCCATCAGTCCACACCTGTCTACTCTATATGCCTCTGGTTTTATCATATCTACATCTTGAACTGAAACCCAGAAAAGTCAATAAGACTGAGACTTGAAATGCAGAGGTACAAAGAGCAGAGATAGACAACTCCATTGAGCAGGGAAACTGAGACGTCTCTAGAGAAAGTGAGGTCCATAGAGAAGAAAAGAAGGAGTTAATGGAGCAAGACTCATAGCGAGCAAAGGCAAGCGGGAATATATATAGAAAAAGTTAGAGAGAGGCCAAAGGTTCAAGGAGAAAACGAAAGAGAAACTAAGAGCCACCGTGACCACGGATCTTCCAACGGTGGATTCCATTTTTTGTGTTTCCAGCTACGATATAGACTCAGATGTCAAACTCAGTTTTCTGGCAGAGAAGGCACATGAATATCTCTGTTCTTGACAGTTTTGTGGCCTCCCTGACCCACATGTCCCTTTGGGCATGTCAAGGAGCAGGCGGGCAGAGGGCGGACAGGAGCGTGAACACCCGGCCCGACAGATTTACTAAAGTCTCCACCAGAAAACTGGAGCTCATAACGAATTCCCCCAAAATTTACTCGAGATGTTTCATGAGAACGTTGACTATTTTTTGTAACATTGGGCTGAGGTTTTCCTGTTACCTTCTGCTTTCTTCTGCTGATCGCTGAGGGTGTTGTCAGTCTTCAAAATGGTGATGCCTAAGGTTTCCTTGGACTCCTTAAACTCCTTAAGAACATCATCTGCCTAAAAAATGGTTGAAATGAGATTATTAGAAAAAGGAGACAAGTTGACTGTGGGGCCGGTGGTATGATGTGCCCCGCGCCCACCTTGGTGCCTTTCCTCGGCTCTTTCTTGTATTTCTCTTCTATTCGCTCCATTTCCTCTTTATACTTCTGGTAACCGCCTAACTTCGCATACGACCCTTGATTTATGGCCATCTCCAGGTCTTCAGAAATGTTCTTAATCAATTTTTCACAATATGATCGAGACTCTGTGTCATTTCTCCTGAAGATTTCAGATTTTTTCTCCTGAATAATTTCCTATAGATAAATGAATAAAGATCTTCGGCTTCACCATCATCAGTAACAGACAGAAAAATCTCACATCTGGACATTTGTTAATGTTCAACCTACCAAATATTTTTTATTGAACCGGCGGTCACTGTCCTTGAAGGATCTTTTCATGAATATCTTCAGCGCCTCCTTCTCACACTCCTCACTGATCTCTATGATCTGCTCCAGGGTCTCGGTGGGGAATATGACACTTCCTTTCATCTTCTCTTCATAGTATTGTGTGGCCTCCTCCACAGCTCTGGTGTTTTCAGCCACAGATATATTGGTCACCACGTCCTCTACGCAGGCAGCATTGGAGGAGCAGATGGCCTCAGTGTACATGGTGGCCAAGTTGGCCAGAACTAGGAGCAATGAACAGGTCACACATCCACAATCTACATCTAGACAATCTCAGACCTGACTCACGCATTGAGCAGATACTCACTTTCCCCGGTCACTTTCTGTACGTCGTCCACACACTTGACTTCAGCTTTAGTATAAATGTAGTCACAGAATTTTTTGGTCTGGACTCTAAACTCATGACTTAGCTTCTCCTCAGACACTTCATCCATGTTCTGGAGAACCTCTTTATCCCCCGTTGGAAGGTCAAACATGAAGCACTTGCGACTCTTGAAATACATGCGGATGCAGTCTCTGTACCTATTGTGCTGGTCGAGCTTCTCGGAACTTTTCAGCTCATTTTTAGCTTTGCAGGAAAATTAAAAAAAAAAACACAATGGGGCAGATTTTTCAAGCTGTCTAAAAGTAAGAATGAACTTAGTTGTCCATGGCAACCAATTACAGCTCCCCTTTAAAATGAAAGCTGAGCTGTAAATGGGCAACTAAGAAGATTATTATTTTTGGACAGCTTGATAAACCTGCCCCAATATGATTAGTGGTTGTAAATGTGTGCCAGTCTCCTGGACACAATGAGGCAGATTTACTTACCCGGTCCTGTCGTGATCCCGCGGCACATTGTCCAACGAGGATTCGGTGCGATTTACTAACATCGTGCGTCCGAGTTCCTTCCCATATCGCTGCTGTGCCGAGGTCTGCCGGAGTTCACCTTCTTCTTCCTGCTGCATGTGCTTGATCTTGCGACACAAATCCTTTTTTAAATTCCGCGGTTTGTCCGAATCCGTCGGGTTGTCCGACGGCCACGCCCCCGGATTTCTGTCACGTGAAAGCCGGCGCTGATGCGCCAAAAACCGATCTCGTGCGCCAAAATCCTGGGGCAATTCGGCGCAAAAAGGAAATATTCGGGGAACCTGAACAAAGTGCAGCGTTCGGACCCTTAGTAGAGCAGAGGTCGTGTGTTTGAGGTTTTCAACTTCCCCCGTATCAAGAATGGCAAAAAAATTGCAAATACTTTGACTTCATCCGCTTCATCACTTGGTTACAACTGAGGAACCTAACATATGTTACAGATAACAATGATTGCTGGTTCCTCACCTTTCTGTGGGGTCAGGGCGTTCTCCAGATACTCATCCTCAGTTATTGGCTTCCCATTGAACTCTAGTTTGAGGGTGACGTCTCTCACGGCCCATATGAAGATGGGGAAGTATCTGGAATATTCTGCTTCATCATCATCATTGTCTTTAGACTTCACTTTTATAAGTTCAGCCATTTCGCCCACATAACTGCACATGTGAATTAAAGATTAGAAGACGAGGGTCTCACTGGCAAAAAGTGTTATTAGATAAGTGTCAAGTCTCTGACAGGTCGACCGGCGGGACTCCCAGAGACTAGGAGAACGGTGGATCCTCCCCATAAAAGAATGGAGGTGACCGGAGGTCCGATTTCCTTCTATGGGGCTCTGCAAGGCCAATGTCCTGTCCGGTTCATATAAGAAGAGAAAAGGCGGACAGGGGGGGACCAGAAAGCGCTCATAGAGTAGGATTTAGTAGAAATGGTCAGAAGATGGTGAGATAGTAAGAATGAGGCTCACCAGATAGAGTTGTGCTAGTACCAGGCACAACACGAGTGGAAAGCGTGAGGGAGGTACCGCATGGTGCTGCTAGTCGACTGGATCTTCAGAACACAGTAGCCACACCAGTCTGGATCAGGTATAGTCAGTAGGGGAGTTGCTGTCAATGCGGCGCACACTGGTAGTGAATGAAGTCAGTAGTGGTCTTCAAGTGAAATTTTTTTTTATTGGAATCTCAATAACACAAAACGCGTTTCGGAATCCTTTTTCCTTTCTCAATTGATATTAGACTGAAAGCTCTGGTCTTGGAGGGCTTGCCGGAGGTATATATCCCGATAGCCGGAGCTATAAGACCAGAGCTTTCAGCCTCATATTACTTGAAAAAGGAATCCTTTGAGAGTCCGAAACGCGTTGTGTGTTTTTGAGATTCCAATAAAAAATGTTTAGCTTGAGGACCACTACTGACTTCATTCACCAGTGTGCGCCACATCGACAGCAACTCCTCTACCGAGGTTCATATAAGGGAATGGTGCTCCACTCATGCCCTCCACGGCTCCATTCAATGACCCTCAGATCTCTCAGTCTCTCTATTACTGTGCGTTGTCATCTGATGCTCATCCCATATTGACTACGGTAGGTAGGGGATAAGTGTCCTGCAGGGGAATAACACATTGAAAGATCAGAACACTTGTCCTGTGGTCATGCGGCTTGTAGGACTCTACCACAATGTCAGGAAGGGAGAGAGAAGAAGTAGTCAGAAGGCCACACCACAAGAGACAAGAAGAGAAGAAAGTTATGGTTACTGATGTGTAATGACCAAAAGGAACAATAGATCTCCAGGCGATGATCTGATGTCCCTCTTCAAGTTTGGATACCACTCACCCCTTTAGTCAGCCCATTCAGGGAGGTGGCCTTTATCTCACCATCTATTGTTCTCCAAATGATTCGGGAGAACACAGGCCCTTGTTGACCTTCTATCCTTGTCGAACATCCTCCATATTGCCAAAGCGACCAAAGGAGAGTGTGGTAACCAAATCTGAAGAGACATAGAACATTTTCATAGAGTTTGGTTTCTGGCTCTCAGGGTAAGAAGCTTCTCCAGTAAAGATATATAGAGTGTGTGATGATCTGCGGAGACACAATACGGGCAGAAGGTTCCAGCTATATAGATGTAGATGGTTGGCCGAGCGCTGCTCCATCTATTGTGCTTCCTTGCTCTGAGGACTCTACTGACCAGGACCTTGCTCTTCTCACATCATTTCTGATAAATAGTAAATATCTAGAACAAGGAATTCTGGAAACCCCTGCGGCATTTACAGGGAGGACAAGAAGGTCCATGTCTTCACTTTAAGGATACTGAAGCTTCTCGATGGCATCTTCATCAATGACGGCCTTGCTGTTGTAGACCAGGGCGCTGCTCAGCAGGACGGCCAGGCAGAAGATCCACATGTCATTCTTCTTGTCTCCCTGTAATATAAGATCATAAAACTTCTCTTGTGCTGCCCCCAAAAATATTGAAATATTTTGGTTGTAAAACTTTGTGGTTGAAATGTCTGATACGTATTTATAGATGTGTATGTAGGGTGCGGTGAGGCTACAGATGTCAACCAATCCAACAAGAGGGGACACCAATACTTCCAGGTTTTCTATGTGATATGGAGAAAGCCTTTAAGACTAACAACCAATTATAATAACCCATGAGGAGAACGGGACCTACGAGCTTCCTCCTGTAGACTGACCTTCTCCACGTCACCCAGACCTTCTGTGTCCAGCAGGACCAGAGTGAGACCTTCCTTGGTAGGATGAGGAAGACATCGCATCCAGATGCCTTTGGTCTGAGCTTGTACTGTTGACCCCAAGTCAAAGCCTGTGTATAAGAAAAACATGGAGGTCAGATGGAGAAGGGCGAGATGTACCATACGTGACATCCCTGGACCTGCTCCCTCTGTATATTAAAGAGGTCTCACCTTTCTGAGATCCGGCCAGCTTGTTCATGAGGTAGGACTTCCCTGTCCTATACAGACCCACAATGGCCACCACCACCACTGGCTGCCTGATCCTGGACAAGATCTCGATGGCTTCTGCATTAACCTGAAGTTTTCCATCTGTTCTGCCCTCGATTAGACACACGGGAAGATCCATCTCGAAATGTAATGCGAACAAAACGCAACTGATAGGAGGAAAACATCAAGAATAAGATCCAGAGAATCAGACCCAACACACAGGGGGAGGGAAGTAATACTGTGCACTGTCCATATATGCAGGAGAAGTAGTACTGTGCACTGTATATATATACAGGAGAAGTAGTACTGTGCACTGCCCATATATACAGGAGAAGTAGTACTGTGCACTGCCCATCTATACAGGAGAAGGAAGTGCTCAGCCTGTGGGTGTGGTTCTGGTTCTGATTGCAGCTCCAGGTGCTCTGTGTGTGAGTGAGAGCCAGGAGATCCCAGACCAGCCAGGGCCTGTATTTTCTCCCCAGGGAGAGTGCAGGTCCTGGGAATGAGCAGCGGACACCAGTCCAAGGCCTCCAGTTCCCGGACTAGGCCGGCGGGAGCTGGAGAGAAGCAGCAACCGGCCAAGCCAGCCGCAGTGAGAAGGTCCGAGCGGAGTCGCAGCAGTGCAGCTCCACATGGGTCGCAGCCAGAAAACCGTGGACGCCGAAAGGCCCCAGGTGGAGGTGAGGTGGCAGGACCCAGCAGCGCTCCTTCTGGAGCAGCCTCACAGCTAAGTACTCACGGGGGTGACCAGGACTGGTGGGTGCGCAAGGCCCGGTAGCCTAATGTCACCTATAGCACCCGCATTGTCAAGAACCTCCGTGAGTATGAGGAAGCCAGTAAGACCTTGTGGCGGCTCCGGAAGGAGCTGCGAGAGACCCGGGCCAAGATGGCTACAGCGACCAGGACCAGCAAGGTGGAGCTAGCGGACATTGTAAAGCGGCTAAAGAAAAACATCAACTCTCTGGAGGGAAGGAAGACCATCATCCTGCAGCACAGCGGCCCCTTCAGAGAGAAGATGGAGAACGATGACCGGTTCCGGGCCATGGAGGAGGAGAAAACCCGGAGACTGAGGGGCCTCCAGTCACAGATGGATGAGGAGGTAGTGGAAGAGACTGCACCAGAACATCAGCAGTGTCCATCTGATAGTCTGCAGCAACATCAGCAGACTCCGTACAGCGGGCCCTCTGCAGAGCAGGTGGCTCTACCATCAGACTCCAGCTCTGCTGGTGAGGGGGAAGATGACACCAGCGGCCGGGGTGGGAGGCTGATGGCGCAAATTCGCCTCCTCGAGTCTCCGGTCTATATGGAGAACATGGCGTTTGGTGATGATCTGGGACCGGAGATGAAAATAAAGACCAAGGCTAAGAAGATCTCGGCCAGAGAGGAGGTGAGACTGGTGTATGTGCCCCACCGCCAGCGGCAGGGAAAGCCCGTTGTGCGAGTCCCACTTCCCGCCCCAGCTCGAGTTCTGTTGTGGACCCTGAGCAAGGGAGTGGGAAGATAAAACCTGTGGCATCGCTAATGGCAACAGACGTCATCTCTGCTTGTGGTAGCAAAGGTGGCGTGGGGCAGACATCGGCAATGAGGCCGAACAGTGAGGGCGGCCCGGCGGCGGGCACGGCATGTTCTGGTTCTGGTGTTCAGGTCCGTCCCTCAGTGAGAGGGGGGGGCGGCCTGGCACTAGAGTCCGCTGTGAGTGCTGGAAACCTGGAACCTGTGGCATCTGCTAAGCGGTTGCCGCTGTGTGAAGGGGCAGTTGGGGCAAAGGGACCCGATCCTCCTGGAGGAAAACAAAAGGACGCTGGACTGGATGGGACTGTCTCAAGCCTGTGGTCGGCCGCCTGTCCTGGGGAGATAGTCCTATCCCCTGCGGCAAAGACTGCAGCTGGTCAAGCCGGTGTATGTGTGGAAGCTAGTGTACCATCTTGTAGTGTGAATAGTGGTGTGAATGGTGGTGGTAATGTTGTTGTAGGTGGTGGGTCTGTAGGGTCAGTGGGGGCTGGTCCATCTGCCCCCCCAGTGGCGGCATCTCAGCCGCGCAGTTATGCGAGTGTCGCTGCTGGGGCTGCTGGTGTATCCTCCCCATCACCAGACTTTGGGGACGGCATGTTGCAACGGCGCCTCCTGGAGGCCCTCAGAAGGGGAGAGAGAACGATGAATGTAGAGGGGCAGGAGGTTGTTTTATCCTTCTGGATAGACAGGTTTGGCCTGTCAGCCTTCCGAGAGGAAAGAGGGGGAGACACTGTGTGGTCTCTCCCGACAGCCGGGCCAGTGGGGACTCGTAGGAATGTGGTCCGTCTTCGCTGGAGGGGCAGTGATGCGTGTCCTCCAAGGGCAAAAGTAGTAGAGCTCCTTCTGAAGATGAACTTCAAGGCAGTTGACATCTTTGCCTTGATACATCCCTATGGCACCCCCATTTTTGACATCAGCTTTGTTCGGCCGGAGGGCCTTGAGCTCTTTTGGTCGAATTATGAGCTGAAGCGCAATGAGCCCGGCTGGCGGGATTTCGCTGTGCAAGCGGTGTCCCGTCAAAATGAGGTCAAGAGAGTGACCGTTTTAACATGTAATGAGTCACTTTCATGCATGGATATTATGACCTGGTTGAACAGGTATGGCGAAGTGGTGGCAGTTCCGAAAAAGAATTTGGATGAGTTTGGCATCTGGTCAGGAGCCTGGACCTTCATGGTTAAGTTGAGGCGTTCAGGAGGCACGGTCACCCACATTCCCTCCTCAGCTTTCTTGGGGAGGGACAGAATCCTGATCTTTTACCAGGGGCAGCCAAAGGTCTGCCACAGATGCGGTGATCCCACGCACTTTAGCGCCAACTGCCATGTGCAGAAGTGCGCATTGTGCGGTGGGGTTGGTCATCTTGCCGCTAACTGTGAGCAGATCAGGTGTCATCTGTGTGGTGAGCTTGGTCACCCGTTCAGTCGCTGCCCTCGCTCCTTTGCCAATATAGTCGGAGCCCCAGTGGGAGAGAGCCGAGGGGTTGCTCCTGCTGTGGAGGGTTCTGCTAGGGCTGAAGGGGCAGAGGGGCCAAGGAAGAAAGGCAAAACCATGCCGCCTTCTAAGTTGAGGCGACTTGAAGGCCGTCGAAGGAGCAGAGAGCTTGGGGAGCCCCAGGCTGCTGGGGTGAGCCATAGCCCTCTTCCTGAGACAAGTGCTGCCGCAGCTGAGGCCCTGGGGAACAGGACTTGGATGAAGAGGTCAGGAGGCTGGAGAAAGAGGAAGAGGCCATCACCACTGGTTCCTCTCTTTATGAGAGTATGGATGAGGACAATAGGAGGTGGCTAAATGAAAAACGTAAGAAGGGTGCCAAAAAGAAAAAACGCAAAACTGTAAAAGCTGCAGCCGCTTCAAAGGAAGGCCAAACCACCTCCCCTTTGATTGTTCTCTCAAACCGTTTCCAAGCCCTCAAGGATATCTCCTCTTCGGAAGAGGAGGTAGAGGGTAAGGATCCGGAGTCAGTGGCGGTAGGTCCTGTGGGGGGCACCGAGTCTCCCTCCTCGGAGGATGAAAGGTCCTTGAGGGGGGAAACTGGCCCGGAGTCTGCTGATGGGGACGATGAGTCTGACGGTGGGGTGACCAAGGGGGCAATGGATATGTCTGTCTCCCTAAAGCGTAGAGGTTGCTCCTCGTCAGACGGTGGTAAGGAGGGGGGTGGGAAAAAGAAAGCCATCTAACTCAATCACTCTTGATGGCGGCACCCACTCCGTTGACGCTGGCGTCCATTAATGTCGCCAGCATTAAGTCTGATGCGGCTAGATTTGCGGCCTTTGATTTTCTCGGCCGCGTTGAAGCCGACATTTTATTTTTGCAGGAGACCAGGCTGCCAGATTTGGCGGCCGTGTATAAAGCTAAGAGGGAATGGAGACACGGGCCTTCCTATTGGTCTCCTGCGGCCGAGCCGTATAGCGGAGTGGCGGTACTTTTTACCGCACCGGTAGAATGCCGACGGGTTATTGAGTTAGAAATGGGGAGGTGCCTGATCCTGGATGTCCTCATGAAGGGACAAGAACTTCGTCTTATTAATATCTATGGTCCCCAGTCTTGCTGGAGTAGAAAGTGTCTCTTTATGAGGATCAAGCCCTACCTTTTTACAAGTCGGCAGGTGGTCTTTGGAGGAGACTTTAATGCTGTCACAAGGCTCCAAGATAGGGGAGGTTCCATAGACACGCTGACTTATGATAGCGTAGCACTTAATAGCATAGCTAGTGAGGCTCGCCTGGTGGATGTCCACATCCGGCACACCCCAGGCCATGCGGGGTTCACCTATTATAGGGGTAGCTGCAGGTCTAGAATAGACAGGTTTTATTTAAAGGAGGAAGCCATTTCTTCAGCAGTGTCCGTTGTTGAGGTGGAGTTCTCCGACCACTGTCTAATTTTGTTTTCTCTGAATGTTACAGAGACCCCCCTGGATGGGAAGAGGCTACTGGAAGCTCAATTTGTCTCTCCTGGAAGAAGCAGAGATAAGACAATCGTTTGAGGACTTTCTTCAGAGCCAGGTACCATTGCTGGGCCTTTGTAGCAGTAAGTCAGAGTGGTGGGAGATGCTCAAGAAAAGGGTGGCGAGATTCTTCCGCCAGCTCTCGAGCCTCAGGAGCCTGGACAGGTACCGCCTGTATCAGGGCCTGAGGAGGAAACTCGAGCATCTCGTCTCGACTGGAGGTAGTCGTGAGGACATCTCCAGAGTGAAATCCTTGCTGAAGAGGTGTCAGTACGATAGACACGCATCTTTGGTTTTTGAGAGGGATTACGGGAAATACCGCTCGCCCGACCCTTACAGAAACTGCAAGATGTCAGTGAATGGTAAAGTTGTCACAGGACTGGTTGACAGTACGGGATCCCTGAAAAGGTCCAGATCAGGGATTCTGGAGGTCGTCAGATCCTTCTACTCGCACCTCTTGGGCAGGAAGGATCTAGATTGGGATGTGATGTCGGCTTTCCTGGCAGAAACTGTCCCTGAGCCAGGAGTAGACCCCTCTCTTGATGTTTTGACAGAGATGATCAGGGAAGAGGAAGTCAGCCGGGCGATTGAAGGGCTCGCCCTCAAGAAATCGCCAGGCCCGGATGGCTTAACATCTGAGTTTTATAAGACCTTTAAGGACGCCTTGGTTCCCCTCTTGACTGAGGTATTCAATGAATGTCTTTCCTCGGGCGCTCTGCCGAAGTCAATGAGGAGGTCTGCCCTGATCATCCTGTCAAAGGGTAAGGACCGATCTCGTATTGAGAACTGGCGGCCCATAGCGCTTCTCAATACGGACAGAAAGGTTTTGGCAAAGGTGCTGTTTAATCGGCTGGTGCAGTTTGCACCCCGGCTCCTTTCGGGGACCCAGCACTGCTCTGTTCCAGGCCGCAGTACATTTAGTGCTGTGCTCTGTGTTCGGGAGGCAGTGGAGCAGGGCAGGGCTGGCAACTGGAAGGGGTACTTGCTGTCCTTGGATCAGGCAAAAGCGTTTGATCGGGTTAACCACGAGTACCTCTGGTCTGTCCTTCTGAGGTATGGCCTGCCGGGGGAGTTTGTCAATTGGCTGAAAGTTTTGTACGCAGGGGCAGAGAGTTTCCTGCTTGTGAACGGTTGGATTGGCCGCTCTTTTGAGGTCGGGTCTGGTGTTCGCCAGGGTTGTCCTCTGAGCCCACTTCTATACGTGTTCGCGATTGACCCATTCCTTAGGAGGGTTGATCGTGGCCCGTTGGTGGGAGTCGGGATGGACCAGGCGGCACCGGAAGCCACTCTAAGGGTGGTAGCGTATGCCGATGATGTCACTGTTTTTGTGTCCTCGAGAGGGGAGGCGCAATGGGTGATGTCGGAGGTTGACCGCTACTCGGAGGCTTTTGGGTCCAAGATCAACCGGGATAAGTGTGAGAGTCTCTGGCTGGGAGAGGGAGGTCCAGGCTTTGATCTCCCGGACACTCTTCCAGGGCCCCAGGACTCCGCCAAAGTTCTCGGCATCGAATTTGGGGATTACCCCATGCAAAACTGGGACGGCAGGCTTAAGATCGCCACTCAGAAGGTTAACCAGTGGAAGGGTTGGTCTTTGACCCTCAGAGAAAGGGTTCACCTGATCAAAACCTACCTGCTCCCATTGCTGATTTATCTGGGCAGTGTATGTGTCTTGCCACAGCCTCTCTGGGCTCGGGTCTACAGTCTGTTCTTCCAGCTGTTATGGGGGAATAGGCTGAACCTAGTCAAGAGGGAGGTTACTTACCGCACGAGGAGACAAGGAGGGTTGTGTATGGTCAACCCTGTGGTGTTCCTAGTGAATACCTTTCTTAAGATCAATGTAGCAAACCTCTGGAAAGAGAGGGCTCCTCCGTGGGTATACTCCTGCAGGGGATGGTTTCGGCCTTTCTTCCAGGAATGGGAGACAGGAGGACAAGTGAAGGATCTCCGTACACCGCATGGGCATCTTCCGGCTTACTCTACCCCGGTTCTGAAGGTGATTCGCCGGTGGGGTCTGGGAATGTGGGAGATCAGGACCATGTCGAGGAAAGTCCTTGACAAGAGGGTTCTGTTTGCCCGTTTCCAGAAGCCTCTGGCCCTCAGGGATTGCCCAAGTCGGGATCTGGGGGTGGGTTTGAGTTTATTGAATTCCATCAGGATCCCCTTGAAGTTTTGGGACTTGGCTTGGCGCTGCTTCCATGGAAAGCTGTGTGTGAGGGACAATCTGAAGTGTAGGAGCTCTGAGGAAAGGGGTTGTCCCCGGCTGGAGTGCGGTGGCCTGCTGGAGAGCATGGACCACTTCCTGCTTCATTGTCCTTTTAACAGAGAGGTGTACAACCGGGTGGGCGCTTCCATCCATTGGCCCGGGTTGGCCGGTCTCTCCTATGCGGAGTGGGCCTATGGAGCATTCAGAGGCCTGGGTGGCCGGGACCGATGCACTTTATTTCTAGCTAGTCTAGTGGTCAGGTACCACACGTGGAACGCACGGTGCTTAGTATCAGCTCAGAATAAAATCCTCCCGGTGGATGAGGTGGTTAGGAACATTCTGGGTGACCTGGTGAAGGTGCGCTCTCTGGAGTATGAGAGGCTGGGCACGGGGAGGGCCTCTCTCTTTTGGAGGGGGTTCTCCTTTAGTGTCCCTTAGTCTGTCATCTCCGCTCCTGGTGTTGGGCTGATGCTGACACTGCAGATTTTTGTTTTGTTTTGAGGATCCGGTAGATGTGGGGCTTGCAGGCGCCGAACTTGGGCTTTGTGGGAATAATAATGATAATTTGTGTAGTTTTTGAATTGTTGTGTTTTATATTATCATTAATTAATATATATTTTTTGTGATAGTAGGGGGGTGTTAGGTGGGGTGGGGGGGGGTGAGTATGTCGGACACTATGGACAATGGACACTGGGACTTGGGGTGTGGAGGGGGAGTGCTAATGGGGAGGAGGAGGGGAAAAATTACAAAAAAAAAAAAATTGCAAAATGAAAAAAAAAAAAAATTACAAAAAAAAAAAACAAAAAAAAATTATGTTGTCGTCATTGTTGATTTTGGTTATGCTTATTGTATATATTATATTGCTTATTACTGGTTTATTTGTGTTGCATTTTCCTGGCAGTGGACCGGCAGGGTCAGTTTTTAGTTTCTGTTATGATCCCGGTGAGGGATGTTTTCTGTTATTATTATGTGTATTGTGTCAGTGTGAGGCGTGAGGTGCGAGGTGCGAGGTGTCGGCTGGACCAGCGATTGTTTCTGTTGACTTTGATGATTTATGTTATGTTTTATACTTTCATATAAAATAAAAGAGTTACAGGAGAAGTAGTACTGTGCACTGTATATATATACAGGAGAAGTAGTACTGTGCACTGTATATATATACAGGAGAAGTAGTACTGTGCACTGTATATATATATACAGGAGAAGTAGTACTGTGCACTGTATATATACAGGAGAAGTAGTACTGTGCACTGTATATATATATACAGGAGAAGTAGTACTGTGCACTGTATATATATACAGGAGAAGTAGTACTGTGCACTGTATATATATATACAGGAGAAGTAGTACTGTGCACTGTATATATACAGGAGAAGTAGTACTGTGCACTGTATATATATATACAGGAGAAGTAGTACTGTGCACTGTATATATACAGGAGAAGTAGTACTGTGCACTATATATATATACAGGAGAAGTAGTACTGTGCACTGTATATATACAGGAGAAGTAGTACTGTGCACTGTATATATATACAGGAGAAGTAGTACTGTGCACTGTATATATACAGGAGAAGTAGTACTGTGCACTGCATATATACAGGAGAAGTAGTACTGTGCACTGTATATATACAGGAGAAGTAGTACTGTGCACTGTATATATATACAGGAGAAGTAGTACTGTGCACTTTATATATATACAGGAGAAGTAGTACTGTGCACTGTATATATATATATACAGGAGAAGTAGTACTGTGCACTGTATATATATACAGGAGAAGTAGTACTGTGCACTGTATATATATATACAGGAGAAGTAGTACTGTGCACTGTATATATATACAGGAGA